>NC_059192.1:66679059-67003101 GCF_020615455.1 Coregonus clupeaformis | reverse complement strand
TCTGCATACATAAACACACTGGCTTTACTCAAGGCCAGTGGCATGTCATTAGTTAAGACTGAAAAAAGTAAGGGGCCTAGATAGCTGCCCTGGGGAAATCCTGATTCTACCATTAAATAACACCCTCTGTGTTCTGTTAGACAGGTAACTCTTTATCCACAATATAGCAGGGGTGTAAAGCCATAACACATACATTCTTCCATCAGCAGACTATGATCGATAATGTCAAAAGCCGCACTGAAGTCTAACAAAATAGCTCCCACAATCTTTTCATCATCAATTTCTCTCAGCCAATCATCAGTCATTTGTGTAAGTGCCATGCTTGTTGAATGTCCTTCCCTATAAGCATGATGAAAGTCTGTTGTCAATTTGTTTATAGTAAAATAGCATTGTATCTGGTCAAACACAATTTTTTCCAAAAGTTTACTAAGGGTTGGTAACAGGCTGATTGGTCGGCTATTTGTGCCAGTAAAGGGGGCTTTACTGTTGTTGGGTAGCGGAATTACTTTTACTTCCCTCCAGGCCTGAGGGCACACACTTTATAGGCTTAGATTGAAGATATGGCAAAAAGGAGTGGCAATATCGTCCGCTATTATCCTCAGTAATTTTCCATCCAAGTTGTCAGACCCCGGTGGCTTGTCATTGTTGATAGACAACAATCATTTTTTCACTTCTTCCACACTCACTTTACGGAATTCAAAATTACAATGCATGTCTTTCATAATTTGATCCGTTATACTTGGATGTGTAGTGTCAGCGTTTGTTGCTGGCATGTCATGCCTAAGTTTGCTAATCTTGCCAATAAAAAAAATCATTAAAGTAATTGGCAATATCAGTGGGTTTTGTGATGAATGAGCCATGTGTACACCGAGGAAGCTTTTCACTTTCTCCACTGCGGCCCGTCAATGTGGATGGGAGCGTGCTCCCTC
The DNA here is from genome assembly GCF_020615455.1 of Coregonus clupeaformis. Taxonomy (NCBI): domain Eukaryota; kingdom Metazoa; phylum Chordata; class Actinopteri; order Salmoniformes; family Salmonidae; genus Coregonus; species Coregonus clupeaformis. The sequence goes on along the minus strand of NC_059192.1, from coordinate 67,002,172 downwards.
AACTGCTTCCTGAAGTCCACGATCATCTCCTTCATTTTGTTGACGTTGAGGGAGAGGTCATTTTCCTGGCACCACTCTGCCAGGGCCATCACCTCCTCTCTGTAGGCTTTCTTGTCATTGTTGGTAATCTGATGATTGAGTTGGAGGTGTGTGTGGCCAAGCAGTAATGGGTGAACAGGGAGTACAGGAGGGGGCTGAGCACGCACCCTTGTGGGGCCCCTGTGTTGAGGATCAGCGTAGTGGAGGTGTTGTTTCCTACCTTCACCACCTGGGGGCGGCCCATCAGGAAGTCCAGGACCCAGTTGCACAGGGCGGGATTCAGACCTAGGGCCCCGAGCTTAATGATGAACCTGGAGGGTACTATGGTGTTGAAGGCTGAGCTGTAGTCAAAGAACAGCATTCTTACATAGGTATTCCTCTTGTCCAGATGGGATAGGGCAGAGGCAACCCGGAACCTATCCCAGTCCGCATGATCAAAACAATCTTGAAGCATGGATTCCGATTGGTCAGACCAGCGTTGAATAGACCTTCCTGTTTGAGTTTCTGCCTACAGGAAGGGAGGAGCAGAATGGAGTCGTGATCTGATTTGCCGAACGGAGAGCGGCGGAGGGCCTTGTAGCCATCCCGGAAGGGAGAGTAACAATAGTCAATAGTTTTTAAAGCGCAAGTACTACAGGCAGTGTGTTGATAGAACTTCGGTAGCATTTTTTTGCTTTTTTAAAATCCCCTGCTACAATAAATGTGGCCTCAGGATATGCGGTTTCCAGTTTGCACAAAGTCCAGTGGAGTGGCATGAGGGGGGATATACACGGCTGTGACGATAACTGAAGATAATTGGCTTGGTGAAGAAGAATGTTCATGGATCTACCGCGTGATCTTGGAGTAGCACAGAAACTCATCAAGACATTGTTAGACCCTTGTTAGTGTGCTGTGCTTTCTCTGGTTGTTTTGCCAGTGTGAAAGAGATTGCAAACACAGGGGGGAAATGCACATGGTGTAAGATGATCTGAAAGAGTTATTCATACAGACAGTGTGATTGATAGCTGAAACTCACAAAGCCTCTTGAAGCCGAAGTAGGCTAGGCGCCCACGAATGTAAGTGGCACGGAGATTCCAAACCACAAAGCTCTGACTTCAGAACGATATTCTTGACCCTAACCAGTCAGGCTTCAAGTCGGGTCACTCAACCGAGACTGCTCTTCTCTGTGTCATGGAGGCTCTCCGCACTGCCAAAGCTGACTCTCTCTCCTATGTTCTCATCCTCCTAGATCTATCTGTTGCCTTCGACACCGCGAACCATCAGATCCTCTTCTCCACCCTCTCAGTGCTGGGCGTGTCAGGCTCTGCACACTCTTGGATTGCATCCTACCTCGCAGGCCGCTCTGTCATATCCTCACATGGTCTCTCCTATCATTACTATGTGGATGACACTTAACTACTTTTCTCCTTCCCCCTTCTGACACCCTGGTGGCAACAAGCATCTCTGTGTGTCTGGCAGATATCTCAGCTTGGATGTCGGCCCACCACCTCAAGCTCAACCTCGACAAGACAGAGCTACTCTTCCTCCCGGGGAAGGCCTGCCCACTCCAAGACCTTTCCATCATGGTTGACAACTCCACGGTGTTACCCTCCCAGAGTGCAAAGAACCATGGCGTGACCATGGAGAACACCCTGTCATTCTCTGAAAACTTCAAAACAGTAACTCGCTCCTGCAGGTTCATGCTCTACAACATTAGTAGAGTACGACCCTACCTCACACAGGAAGTGCTGCAGGTCCTAATCCAGGCCCTTGTCATCTCCCTTCTGGACTACTGCAAATCGCTGTTGGCTGGCCCCCCCCCCCCCAAAAAAAGAAAACACTCATAAAATACACCTTTCATGAACTAACACTCACACTTTACTTTTTCCCCCTGTACTAGCTCTGACTTTGCTGATAGCTACTTTATTGAGGAAAAATTTACTTACTATGACTTTGATACAGCATGTGGTTATCCCACCTAGCTATCTTAAGATGAATGCTCTGGATAAGAGCGTATGCTAAATGACTAAAATGTAAAGGTGTTAAAGTTCACAGTTAGCCATTGTTATGTAAATGTTCAGACACTTTGTGAATACGGGTCTAGATAAGACAAGTTGACCCTGGCCCCCGGCACACTAGAACCACAACAACTAACTAGCTATATCAGATAAACATTTTCAGAAAAAGCTGCTCATATAGCAAGCCAATAAAATGAATATAATTGCATTGGTTCAAACATTGACATCTAGCTATCTAATCAAGATAGAATCTGAGAGAGCTCACCTTTTTATCTCTGTAGCAGTTAGGTCTCATCTCGTCTGGGCATTGCATCAGTCAGATGAAGCAATCAAATCTTCTTCCCCATCCTCTCCTGTCTTGATTCTGCAAGGAGCTAGCCTGTTTTTCTCAAAACATTATTAGCAAGCTAGCTAACTTTATCCAACTTGAGCAGAGATCTCAGCTTGCTAACTAACAAAGCCAACCAACTACACACCAGATATACACGGAGCAAACAATTATTTTCTAAACTAATGTTAGTCTCAACTACGTAGCTAGACCTATTGCTCTGTTACACGACATAAGAACCTCTAGATACAGGCTAGCCAGAAGGCTCTAATGCTAGTGTAATGGACATTTTCTCTGTGTGTATCAGATCGTATGTTTAGCACAATGCTGCTTTTCTAATAACCAACTTGGTTGGGTTCATGCGAGTGACTGATTGATTGTATATGGGAGGAAACCACACTATCACTGATAAGCAATTTGGCAGTACGCCCAGAACATTGCTCTGGGAACCAAAGGAGTATCTCAGTTTCAAGGTCTCAGCTCTGAGAGAAGAAGCCTCGTGAGGTATCAGTCAGTCACATGCAGGAACCAACGTTAATGAATAATGTAAATCATGCTTATATAACTGTCTGTGTAGCAGTATATAAGGACTGAAAGGGAACCCTTTTCATCAGGCTTGTATTGAGTTTGTGAACCTCTCCGGCCGTGATAATAAAGATTGCTTCATTTACTTTGAATTTGAGTCCTTAGTGGTGAATTTCCACGACAATTCTGGCGTCACGTAACAGGATGTTTGATCTTTTCGGCGTGATCCAGCAGTGAAGGCCTGCGAGGGAACACCGGTGGCGCATTCTTCAGAAGGCGTAAGAGGGAGATTCCCATCTCACCAAAGAGGACGAGGACCCGCCTGTAACAGACCACTGCCGGACACACTCCGGGAGGAAACACAACATCCACGAAACCTAGAAAGACAGCTCAACTGATTTCAGAAAGTCCATTTAAATGAAGTAATGGTGTTTAAGAAGAGATTCAAGTTCTGTGTGAACTAGGCGAAGGTTCTGTGTGAACTTCGTAAAGATGCAACAATAAGCGGGAAATAGTGTCTTGAGTGTATGTGCATGGTGTGTGATTGTCTGAATGAATACCTAAGAAAGTTCTGTGTGAACTGAACAAATGTTCTGTGTAGGCATTCTGTGTGAATGGTGTGTGATGTGTATGCGTGTAATTAGGAAGGGAATGTGTGTGTGTGTGTGAATGCCTAAGCAAGTTCTGTGTGAACTGCACAAAGTTCTGTATGGACTTCGATTGGTAACGTTATATAGGGGTTCTGTCCACCACCACCGGCCATTTACAGGTAGTGAGGCATTGACAGGACCATTAAAAAGTTAGAGTAAGAACATGATCATTGGTACCTCTCATGTTGGCTGCGCTGTGCTGATCGTTGCTGGTGGTGTGAATGTGAATACCTAAGAAAGTTCTGTGTGGACTTTGATTGATAACGTTTCTGTGATGTGTGAAGATATGAAAGGAGAGATTACTATTACTATTATTGTATGAATAGAACACTAGTGTGAAGGAGGAGTTTGTGAAGAATTCATATCTAAACTCCTGTATTATAAAAGAAAGAATGTAATTACTAAGACACAAAATACAACATTGATATGGACGGGAGATACGACTGTATTTTACAACAACTACAGTATTGCCGATTATCAATTGTTTGTAGAATTAAAGAAACAATTGTAATTAGAATGTGAGTAATTGTTTGTAGAGTTAAAGAAACAATTGTAATTGTAGAGTTTAAAAAAGCAATTGTGTCAAGCGTCAGTATTGGGGTTACCAAACCTAAAATTACCTTAGAAAATGTTGTTAATGAGTAGATCTGTCCAGATTTAGTGCATATGAATCTTAAAATAGTAGACATTCATGAGTGTGAAGCAAATAGTGAATATCCAACGGAGACTGGTAATAGTATATACAGTAAACGTTGGGGTGGATTAAAACACAAAAGAGTGGAGGGAGGACAGTGGCCTCCCTGTGAACAGAAGTTATCATGTTTTGTTTTGTCTGTAACTAAAACCTTTTTGCTGCTGATTAAGATTTGGCAAAGTGAAAACTAACAAAATGTTTAGTTTCTCTTTTAGGAGAGGATGGGGTGTCCCTATCTCTCCCTTTGAAATGTTCCCGAGGCCATTGCCTTGGGAAGAGCAGTTAGTGAAATTCTGCAGTTCTATTAAGTATAAAGGTACCCAGATCTGTCCGTAAAGGGAGGTCCCAATTAAGTGATAAGGGAGTATAAGCCAATTTGAAAAATTGTTTCAACAGTGTGTTGTTATTGTCTTTGACATGTGTCTTAGAAATTTTAATGAAGAATATTGGGAATGTAATAATTAGTCATACAGTGAATAGTTTGACTGGATTTCCATTTGTTTGTTTTTGCCCTACGTTTTACCACAAAAGTCAGCACACACACACACAACCCACCTGTTATGAATATTTGTTAGTGATGTTAATACAGTGTCTGATTTATTGTGTGGGATCTTTTTATTTGGTTTTAGGAGGTTCTTCATGGGTTAGAAAGGGTGCACATTAAAGGGCACACAAATGAAATGTTCTGAAGTATCTATATTCCGAATTTTAGTTGCACAAATGTGAGTTCTCCTGAAAAGAAATGCACTGAAAAACCCAGAATGTTTGAAATGTTTGAAATGTCTTTAAATAATTAGTCTGAAGGACAGGGAAAGAAAAGGGAAAGAACACTCACTTAATGGTGTTGAATGACTTCTGTCCTGACTTTCTGGTGAGGCCTGATCACCCTCGCTAGAAAGGCTAGAGACATTGGGTGAGATTTAAGTGTAATATGTAAATGCTGATAAATATGAAGAAGTGTATTGCTGTTGTTGTTTTGTTTGTTTTGTTTTTGTCTTGCTTCAGTACAAATCTCACCAGATTGGGTCTGCTGTATGGTCAGGAATTCTCCCTAAGGGTTAGCCCTCTAACTCCCTGACCCTGTAACTCTGCGGTGAGGTCGCAAAATGATAAGGGAGTATAAGCCAATTTGAAAAATGGTTTCAATAGTGTGTTGTTATTCTCTTTGACATTTTGATTAAGAATATTGGGAATGTAATAATTAGTCATACAGTGAATAGTTTGGCTGGATTTCCTGAATCAGAAATGCCCTAAACTGTTATTCTGGTCTGTCCTCCCGAGTGGCGCAGTGGTCTAAGGTACTGCATCACAGTGTTAGCTGTGCCACTAGAGGTCCTGGTTCGAATCCAGGCTCTGTCTTAGCCGGCCGCGACAGGGTAGGGGAGGGAATGGCCGGCAGGGATGTAGCTCAGTTGGTAGAGCATGGTGTTTGCAACGCCAGGGTTGTGGGTTCAATTCAGTATGAAAAAAAATAATAAATAATAATGTATCTGCTAAAATGTAAAAAATGTCCTCTCTTGAGGTTATGGCGAAGGTGACCACAGATGGCATCTAGATGCATGGAAGGGATAATTTGACAGAGAACAGTGTGAGCCTCTAACCGGCTGAAACAATGGTGTTCATGGAGAGAGATCATGTCCAAACTTCTCTCATAATGCTGGTGCACTGGTCGGAAAATGGACCGTAAAGGATGGTGGTGGCGGCTCAGGGTGATTAGTCTGCTTGGGAAAATCAGATTATTCCCTGGACATTGATTGTTTGTACATAATGTTGCTGCTACCGTCTCTTATGACCGAAAAGAGCTTCTGGATATCAGAACAGCGATTACTCACCTCGTACTGCTTCTGGATATCAGAACAGCGATTACTCACCTCGTACTGGACGAATATTTTTTATTTAATGAGTCCAACGCGAAGGATATACTGCTTCCCAGAGAACAGGCCCAAATCGCCATAATTAGTGTGAAGAAAATACGGAAATACAGGGGGGTGGAGATTGAGGTGCCTTGTGAGAATTAGTCGGCGAGTGGGTAACTCGCCTCTACCATCCGTTCCATTGGCCTACGTGCAATCATTGGAAAATGAACTGAATTATCTCCGTTCAAGATTATCCTACCAACGGGACATTAAAAACTGCATCGGCAGGACAGAACAGCTACGTCTGGTAAGATGAGGGGTGGAGGTGTGTGTCTATTTGTCAATAACAGCTGGTGTGCGATGTCTAATATTAAAGAAGTCTCAAGGTATAGCTCACCTGAGGTAGAGTAACTCATGATAAGCTGTAGACCACACTATCTACCAAGAGAGTTTTCATCTATATTATTCGTAGCCGTCTATTTACCACCACAAACTGATGCTGGCATTAAGACCGCACTCAATGAGCTGTACAATGCCATAAGCAAACAAGAAAATATTCATCCAGAAGCGGCGCTCCTAGTGGCCGGGGACTTTAATGCAGGCAAACTTAAATCCGTTTTACCTCATTTCTACCAGCATGTCACATGTGCAACCACAGGGGAAAAAAACTCTAGATCACCTTTAGTGCACACACAGAGACGGGTGCAAAGCGCTCCATTTGACAAATCTGACCATAATTCTATCCTCCTGATTCCTGCTTACAAGCAAAAACTAAAGCAGGAAGTACCAGTGACTCGCTCAATACGGAAGTGGTCAGATGACGCAGATGCTACGCTACAGGACTGTTTTGCTAGCACAGACTGGAATATGTTTGGGGATTCATAGTATACCACCTCAGTCACCAGCTTCATCAATAAGTGCATCGACGACGTCATCCCCACAGTGACCGTGTGTACATATCCCAAGCAGAAGCCTTGGATTACAGGCAACATTCGCATCAAGCTAAAGGCTAGAGCTGCCACTTTCAAGGAGTGGGACACTAATCTGGACACTTATAAGAAATCCCGCTATACCCTCAGACGAACCATCAAACAGGCAAAGCATCATTACAGGACTAAGATTGAATCCTACTACACCGGCTCTGACGCTCATCGGATGTGGCAGGGCTTGCAAACTATTACGGACTACAAAGGGAAACCCAACTGCGAGCTTCCCAGTGACGCGAGCCTACCAGATGAGCTAAATGCCTTTTATGCTAGCTTCGAGGCAAGCAACACTGAAGCATGCATGAGAACACCAGCTGTTCCGGACGACTGTGTGATCACACTCTTCGTAGCCGATGTGAGCAAGACCTTTAAACAGGTCAACATTCACAAGACGGATTACCAGGATGTGTACTCAGAGCATGCGCGAACCAACTGGCAAGTGTCTTCACTGTCATTTTCAACCTCTCCCTGAATGAGTCTGTAATACCTACATGTTTCGAGCATACCACCATAGTCCTTGTGACCAAGAAAGCGAAGGTAACCTGCCTAAATGACTACCGCCCCGTAGCACTCATGTCGGTAGCCATGAAGTGCTTTGAAAGGCTGGTCATGACTCACATCAACCTCATCATCCAGGAAACCATAGACCCACTCCAATTCGCATACCGTCCCAATAGATCCACAGATCACGCAATCTCAATCGCACTCCACACTGCCCTTTCCCACCTGGACAAAAGGAATACCTATGTGAGAATGCTGTTCATTGACTACAGCTCAGCGTTCAACACCATAGTGCCCACAAAGCTCATCACTAAGCCAAGGACCCTGGGACTAAACACCTCCCTCTGCAGCTGGATCCTGGACTTCCTGACGGGCCGCACCCAGGTGGTAAGGGTAGGCAACAACACATCTGCCACGCTGATCCTCAACACTGGGGCCCCTCAGGGGTGCATGCTTAGTCCACTCCTGTACTCCCTGTACATCCCCAACTGCGTGGCCAAGCATGACTCCAACACCATCATTAAGTTTGCTGACGACACAGCAGTTGTAGGCCTGTTCACCGACAACGATGAGGCAGCCTATAGGGAGGAGGTCAGAGACCTGGCAGTGTGGTGCCAGGACAACAACCTCTCCCTCAATGTGAGCAAGACAACTGAGCTGATCGTGGACTATAGGAAAAGGAGGGCCCCATTAACATCGACGGGGCTGTAGTGGAGCAGGTCGAGAGTTTCAAGTTCCTTGGAGTCCACATCACCAACAAACTATCATTGTCCAAACACACCAAGACAGTCGTGAAGAGGGCACGACAACACCTTTTCCTCCTCAGGAGACTGAAAAGATTTAGCATGGGTCCCCAGCTGCACCATCGAGAGCATCCTGACCGGTTGCATCACCGCCTGGTATGGCAACTACTCGGCATCCGACCGTAAGGTGCTACAGAGGGTAGTGCGTACGGCCCAGTACGTCACTGGGGCCAAGCTTCCTGCCATCCAGGACCTATATACTAGGCGGTGTCAGAGGAAGGCCCAAAAAATAGTCAAAGACTCCAGTCACCCAAGTCATAGACTGTTCTCTCTGCTACCGCATGGCAAGCGGTACCGGAGCGCCAAGTCTAGGTCCAAAAGACTCCTTAACAGCTTCTACCCCCAAGCCATAAGACTGCTGAACAATTAATAAAATAGCCACCCGGACTATTTACTTTGACCCCCCCTCACTGTTTATTATTTATGCATAGTCATTTTACCCCTACCTACATGTACAAATTACCCCCTGTATATAGCCTCGTTATTGTTATTTTATTGTGTTACTTTTTATTTTATGTTTTACTTTAGTTTATTTAGTTAATATTTTCTTAACTCTATTTCTTGAACTGCATTGTTGGTTAAGGGCTTGTAAATAAGCATTTCACGGTAAGGTCTACACCTGTTGTGTTCGGCGCATGTGACAAAAAAAAAAAATTCTTTGATTCGCGACAGTGTAAGACAAGGACAAATGGAGGCCGTGATGAGAAAAGTTAATGCTAGAAATATAAGATGAATATACTGTATGTCAATGTTAGTACATACTGTATATGTATTTCCCGTATGGAATTGTACATTCTGTCAGTGTCGGTGTGTGCTAAGTTGAGGGTCTTAAATTTGAGTGATAGACTCAACGTGAAGTACTAGGGACTGTCATTCCAAATATGGGTTGGATAATTTATCTATAGTTCTAATTATGATTTGGAAAGGCAAAAAGGAGAGACAGGGCGCTAACTCTAAACTGTGAGGAGAGCACTAAGTGAGGGGAGGGTGCGCTGCTCATCCTGCAGGTGGTTTCTGAATCCAGTGAGTCTAGGGAGGGTTCCTCCAAGGGAAACCTTATTTTTTTGTGTCTTCCGAGAGGGAGGTTTTCAATAAACCCAGTAGATTGTAGCTTGGGCTAACCATAATTGGGACATTGATAGTAGGGGCTTTGTGGTCCTTGCCCCAATCTCATTCTCATCAAGGGTGGTGTGAAATTATTAAACATGTATTCTCTCTCTTCCCTGTGTTCAAGCCAATATGTTTTCTAGGTGGCGTGGAACCTGTGAGTGATCATTGTTCCAGATGAGGGATTGTTGGAAACTGACTAATTAACTTGAGCACGTTTTAGTATGTTTATAACTATTTAAGTGGTCTAGAAGTAGTAATTAATGTTTTATTGGTTAGATGCAATGATTGATGTGCAAATGTTTTTGTGGCTGGAGGCAAAGTACAAAGGGGGCCTGTCTCTGAAACTAGTGGACTGCGGCAGGCTGCAAGAATGTGCACTTCCTAATCTCAAGGTTTCTCCTGACTGATAAGAAGACCAGGAGATATGTGGAGGAGTACAAAGATTCTGGACTTGGGCTGGGACGATAACACGACCTGCCTAGCCACAGAGATTCATTGTACATCCTAGACTCATGAGGGAGAAGGGCTTGATTGGGAAAACAATAATTATACTAGCTGACTGCACATAGCATGCAAATAGAGGGCGAAGTGAGGGTGATATGGCGTGCGAACACCTCTCGTACACCTGTAGCCTGACGGGGAAGCCTGGGTAAAAGCATGAGTTGGTGTTTTTAGAGCCTTCATTTTTGTGGACCCCAGCAGAACAGTATCCCAAAGGTATAGAGTCAGGCTAAGGGAGAGTGGGAATCGTCATGTTATCAAACTTCGGTTTTTGCCATATATGATTATGCATAGCTTAACGCATTACTAATACTTCTTTTTCTTTTCAAGTATTTTGCTGTCACTCTCTTAGGAACCCGAAGGAGGTAGAGAAAGTAAAAAGCTCCAGCTGAAATGTCATTAACAGAAACCGCTAGAAACTACTCTGGCAATGAAGATAACGAGTGGGAGGTGACAGCTTGGCTGTCAACTATGTTTGAATCATAGTCTGTGAACCTTGCAAAATGGGCCATGTTGGGAGTAATTGTCCTTGTGTGTGATAACATTGATTTTGTGTCGTAAGGCTCTGTGGTCCTCTGTAGCTCAGCTGGTAGAGCATGGCGCTTGTAACGCCAGGGTAGTGGGTTCGATCCCCGGGACCACCCATACACAAAGAAAATGTATGCACGCATGACTGTAAGTCGCTTTGGATAAAAGCGTCTGCTAAGTGGCATATTACGGCTCTGTGCTCTTCTTTTGTCTCAGCAACTATTATGTTTGCTTCTGAAACTGCAGGAGAGACTGTTAGTTTGATTTGCCTTAAAGAAATGCCATTTGCTAATGAGAATAATGAAGATAATGAGGACTATAAGGAACTCAATGAAGACCCTACTCATGATGATAGAATTTAAATGAATGCAATTGTGTAATAAATCATGTGTGTAACAGTATGAAATGAAGGTCTTAAGTTAAACCATTCTACTGCAATGGTTTTACAAGGGAAAGGGCTATGGAATAAGGATCAGTTACTAGTTAGATTGTACAACCCAGAATGAAGGGTTTGAAAGGATAAAGTGTCTGGTTTTACTTTTAATAGAAATGTTTTGATAGTTTAAGCAATAATTGAATGCTTAGCTTAAAATTTAACAATAGTTATCACAGAGTGATAAAGGGATGGAAATGTCTCTGTGTGTATCAGATCGTATGTTTAGCACAATGCTGCTTTTCTAATAACCAACTTGGTTGGGTTCATGCTAGTGACTGATTGACTAAATCCACACTATCACCGATAAGCAATTTGGCAGTACAACATTGCTCTGGGAACCAAAGGGAGTATCTCAGTTTCAAGGTCTCAGCTTTGAGAGAAGAAGCCTCATGAGGTATCAGTCAGTCACATGCAGGAACCAACGTTAATAATTAATAATGTAAATCATGCTTATATAGCTTGTCAGTGTAGCAGTATATAAGGACTGAAAGGGAACGCCCTTTTCAGAGTTTTCATCAAGCTTGTATTGAGTTTGTGAACCTCTCCGGCCGTGATAATAAAGAATGCTTTGTTTACTTTGAATTTGAGTCCTTAGTGGTGAATTTCTACGACACTAGCTAGCTAGCTAACCAGCCATGTAATTTCAATAGAAAAGAGGCTACCTATCTAGCATCAGCATTGTAGCGGTTATGGTATGTGGAAACACTCATTTTAATTCTTCCTCACCAACGCTTTGCTGTAGCTTTCAAATTCTGTGAATATAATTTAGCTAGTAATTTTAACAAACTTGATCTATAAAACTGATTATACAGGTGCAACTCATATTTTACATGTGCAAATCATACTTTACATTCTTGTACACTACATGCTTCCAGATCAGAACCCTGTGAAACGTGAAAGCACGTTCCAGAATGACAACACCTCACCTGATTGGTCAGAAGAAAAAACCCTGCCCACCAGAGCTGTAATGTTTTCTCTGCTGCTTGCTTGCAGAGCAGCTCTTACAAGCACAGAACTACAAAACTTTTGGCAGAGGTTAATCGCTAAATTAGTGACAAAACTCAGAGCGCACAGATTCGACATCGGCAAATGTAGTTTTGATTCAAAGATGAAGATTACATGTTACTTCAAGTTACATGTTTGCAAGTGTTGTTGTATTTATTCACACATCACATTATGTGCTTGCGAGTGTTGTTGCATTTATTCTCAAAATAAATTTTGTTCAACTACAAAACTGATTATACAGGTGCAACTCATATTTTACATGTGCAAATCATACTTTACATTCTTGTACACTTATGTCTCTATTTTACCTTCATACACATATATTAGTAGGCTATATATATAAAGACCAGATTAAATTGAGAATAGTGTGATGGGTGAGATTATTATCAAAAGCTTGTCAAATTGTGAATGAGAGACTGATGAAGTGTGTCCCACCTGCGCAAGAAACAGAGCAGAGCATCTGCCTTTCATGCAACTTTTTTCAAATCATCATTAGAGTCGCATCATCCAGCCTTAGAATGTATTAAAAATCTAAACATACACAGAGTATATAAAACATGAAGAAAACCTTCCTAATATTGAGTTGCACCACCCCTTTTGCCCTCAGAACAGCATCAATTCGTTGGAGTATGGACTCTACAAGGTGTTGAAAGCGTTCCACAGGGATGCTGGCCCATGTTAACTCCAATGCTTCCCACAGTTGTGTCAAGTTGGCTGGATGTCCTTTGGGTGGTGGACCATTCTTCATACACACGGGAAACTGTTGAGCGCAGCGTTGCAGTTCTTGACACAAACCGCTGCATCTGGTACCTACTACCATACCCTGTTCAAAGGCACTTAAATATTTTTTCTTGCCCATTCACCCTCTGAATGGCACACATACACAATCCATGTCTCAATTGTCTACAGGCTTAAAAATCCTTCTTTAACCTGTCTCCTCCCCTTCATCTACACTAATTGAAGTGGATTTAACAAGTGATATCAATAAGAGATCATGGCTTTCACCTGGATTCACCTGGTCAGTCTACTTCATAATGTTTTGTCCACTCAGTGTATAGCCTAAGGTTTGTATCACAACTAAAGTTGCATAAATAACTATAAATTAAGCATGTAAGAGGACCTCTTTTCCAGGCTGTATCACAATCCGGACGTGATTGGGAGTCCCATAGGGCGGCACACAATTGGCCCAGCGTCGTCCGGGTTTGGCTGGGGTAGGCCGACATTGTAAATAAGAATTAGTTCTTAACTGACTTGCCTCTTTAAATAAAGGTTAAATAAATAAAAATTAAAAATCACTTTGTTAACCGCTCAACACAGAATCATTTGGGAAAAATATCCTTTCTATTTTATTCAGCTTTGTTCAATTGTATTCTTCTTACTATAAAATAAAATAATGCCTCGAGAATTATAATCAAATCTTATCTGCTAAATTAACTAGTGTAGCCCACACCCATATGGCATAGCCAGATCAGGGCCAAACATAATGTCACGATCGTCGGGAACAGAGGAGGACCAAGGCGCAGCGTTGAAGGCAAACATACTCTTTATTAGTGAATAACCGAACAAAACAACAAAAACGATAACGTGACGTCCACGGTCTAAACACAAACCACACTGGAACAAGATCCCACAACCACTGTGGGAAAACAGCCTGTCTAAATATGGTTCCCAATCAGAGACAACCAGCAACAGCTGACACTCGTTGCCTCTGATTGGGATCCACTCTGGCCAACCTAGAAATACAACTACTAGAAAAACAAATGAAACTCACACCCTGGCTCAACATACAAGTGTCCCCAGAGCCAGGGCGTGACAGTACCCCCCCGCTAAAGGCGCGGACCCCGACCGTGCCAACTAAATACCACAGGGGAGGGACCGGGTGGGCACTCCGCCTTGGCGGCGGATCCGGCTCGGGCCTGATCCCTACCCCTCTCCAACCCCCAAAGTACCCCTGGTCGGTCTGGCCCGCTGTCGGAGCTGGACTGCACACTGGTGGAGCGGATTGCTCTAGCTCGGCGTGAAGCAGCTGACCGGTGCCGGACCAGGCACCGGTGGAACAGGCACGGGCCGTGCCGGACTGGCGCACGCACACCACTGGCTTGGTGTGGGGAACAGGCACGGGCCGTGCCGGACTGGCGACGCCACACCACTGGCTTGGTGTGGGGAGCAGGAGCCGGACGGACCGGGCTGGCGGCGCGCACCATTGGCTTGGTGCGGGAGCAGGAGCCGGGCCGGACCGGGCTGGCGACGCGCACCATTGGCTTGGTGCGGGGAGCAGGAGCGGGCCGGACCGGGCTGGCGACGCGCACCATTGGCCTGGTGCGGGGAGCAGGAACAGGCCGGGCCGGGCTGGCGACGCGCACCATAGGCTTGGTGCGGGGGGCAGGAGCGGGCCGGACCGGGCTGGCGTCGCACACCATTGGCCTGGTGCGGGGAGCAGGAACAGGCCGGGCCGGGCTGGCGACGCGCACCATAGGCTTGGTGCGGGGAGCAGGAACAGGCAGGGCCGAGCTGGCGACGCGCACCATTGGCTTGGTGCGGGAGCAGGAACAGGACGGGCCGGGCTGGCGACGCGCACCATTGGCTTGGTGCGGGGAGCAGGAACAGACCGGACCGTACTGGGGACACACACCACTGGCCCTACGCAATGATCTGGAACGGGCCGGACCGGACTGGTAACACACCCCAGTACCTCTCGCCGTGCCTCTACACCTTCCTTCCCCTCTTTGACCAGTGGCCCCCGTAACCTGGCGGCCTCCTCTGCCAACCCGCTGGGCCGCTCTATCGCGGTCTCCTGCTGCCCCGTCGTCCACGGCGTTAGTCCCCCCCTAAAAAATTTCTGGGCTTCTCTCCTACCCGTGGACCAGGTCTCCATACTTCTCGCCAGCCTTTCGCCCTTCTGCTTCCACGTCAAGCCCCTCTCTTGCTCACCCGGCTTGACCCAGTCGAGGGCGCTGGATATCCGCCAGAGATTTCCCTGGCGATGGCTCCTGGACCCGCTGCTTGGTCCAGTTCTGGTGGGATCTTCTGTCACGATCGTCGGGAACAGAGGAGGACCAAGGCGCAGCGTTGAAGGCAAACATACTCTTTATTAGTGAATAACCGAACAAAACAACAAAACGATAACGTGACGTCCACGGTCTAAACACAAACCACACTGGAACAAGATCCCACAACCACTGTGGGAAAACAGCCTGTCTAAATATGGTTCCCAATCAGAGACAACCAGCAACAGCTGACACTCGTTGCCTCTGATTGGGAACCACTCTGGCCAACCTAGAAATACAACTACTAGAAAAACAAATGAAACTCACACCCTGGCTCAACAGACAAGTGTCCCCAGAGCCAGGGCGTGACACATAAGGATGACTTAGAATATGCTATTATTCTGTTGTTCTGAAATAGGCTACATTTTCTTGATATTATGTTTACTTAGACCTGCCTAAAATAAATAATGGATTTATTGTGATGATATAGGCCATATTTAAAATGTAGATGTTCCAAAGGTGGCTTGTATGCTATGTGTGGAAGCCCGGAGATGCTAAACATGTTTATGTTAATTAACGGTCAATTACCGTGACATTGGCAGTTATTTGCATGACAGTTACCGGCTGCCAAAATGTCATGACCACCACAGCTCTAGACCGTCCAAAAAACAAAAAAAAGCAGATAAACCTTTCCACAATGCTTTAGTTGAACAAAGTACATATTTATTTTACAAGGGTAGTCATCCCAACATGACTCAAGAAAGTCCCAAACAGCACAGAGATGTAGGCCTACATTTTGAAATGATGCTCTTCAAGCATTTGTGTCTGTTCCACCAAAAATGGAGGAGACGTAAGTCGGAGAGTCCCATCTTTTTTTATTACATCAAACATGCAAAGAACTCACATGATAAACCATTAATGTGGAAGAACCAACTGTCTTATTACTTTGCACTATTAATCAAATGAATTATAATCTGCAGATTATCAGTCAATACAAAATGTTTATTACTAATAAGACCATTTAGAATTCTTCGGAAGCATTAGGCAAGACGTTATTGCGGGGGGAGAGGTATTCAGGCAGTGAGAAGGGAGATATGGGGAGATATTTTTCAGGTCAGGATGAATCAGAAGTTAATGAAAGAACCAAATCTAATTTTAGAAGAATAAACAAACGCAACAGTATGAATAATGAGGAGTAAATTGACATTTTAAAAATTGTTTTATCTTCCTCAGACATGATTTACATTATTTTAATTTCCCTTTTTCACAGGAGGTCTATTCAGTAGCCTAGGGAGCTATGTTTCCAAACACTGAGCGATAAATGAAATCTACAGAATGGATATGGCACTCTGTAAGAATTAAGTATAGCCTAATGTAGGGAAATAGTCTCTACTTAGGGGGTGTAAGTTGAGCAATTTTTTACATTCAGCATCATTCCATCAAGGGACATACAGTATAGTATTCTTTCTAACAAAGATATCTACATATATTTCAGGATGTTGTGTATCCCTGGAAATAATCAGAATTTATTCCAATATTTCAGTTTTGAAAGCATAGTTTGTCCAAAAAAAGTGGTCTCTTGGCACAATTTACCTCGGGTATGGGGTAATTTGAGCTGCGGGACAGCGTATATTAAGACGACTACTAAATGTCAGTACTGAATGAAATAATACCAATACTTTATTAAAACTATGTCTATCTTTATTTCCCAAACACAATTCAACACAATCACAATCACTTGTTTGTCTTTTAATCATTTTAAGCATCTTTTAACACAGGCTAAACACCTAACAAACACTTTGTACTTAAAAAAAAAAAAAACTTTTAACCTCATATCCCAGCCCTTGCATTACGCCTGGGAAGAAAACACTTACCCCATTGTCATTGGCTCAACTTACCCCAAGGCAAACATTTTGGCTACAGTGGGTATAGAAAGTCACCACCCCCTTTCAAAATGTTCACCTTTTGTTGCCTTACAGCCTGAAATGAAAACACATAAAATCTGACTTTTTCCGGCTTTATTTACACACAGTAACCCACAATATCCAAGTGGGAAAAAAAATCTAC
The DNA here is from genome assembly GCF_020615455.1 of Coregonus clupeaformis. NCBI lineage: Eukaryota > Metazoa > Chordata > Actinopteri > Salmoniformes > Salmonidae > Coregonus > Coregonus clupeaformis. The sequence goes on along the minus strand of NC_059192.1, from coordinate 66,985,159 downwards.
ATAACTTTTACAATTCCCCCACCCCCCTTAGAATTGCAATTGCAAACTGAGGTATAACCAACCACCTTCCAGATCAAAAATCAAGCTAATTGGCTTCCATCTGTGATCAGTTGTAGTGACCTGACTGATTAGTTCAGAATAAAAGCAGTAGTGCAATTCAAAGCAAAGAATCCACTATGGCCGGAAAGGTGCTTTCAAAAGATCTACGAGATAAAGTTGTGGAAAGGCACAAGTCAGGGGATGGATATAAAACGATTTCAAAGGCTTTGTCTATCCCTCGGAGCACAGTTAAGACCATTATTAAGAAGTGGAAGGCGTATGGCACCACCCAGACCCTGCATAGATCAGGCCTTCCCTGCAAACTGGATGACCGGGCAAGGAGGAGACTGATCAGAGAGGCTACCAAGAAGCCAATGGCGACTTTGAAGGAGCTTCAGGCCTTTATGGCAAAGACTGGTCAATGTGTGCATGTGACCACAATATCACAAGCGCTTCACAAATATGGCCTCTATGGGAGGGTGGCAAGAAAAGAACCACTCCTCAAAAAAGGCAACATCAAGTCTTGTTTGAGCTTTGCCAAAAAGCACATTGTAGATTCCGAGGCCAAGTGACAAAAGGTGCTGTGGTCAGATGAGACCAAAATTGAACTTTTTGGCCTGAACGCAAAACGATATGTCTGGCGAAAACCCAATACATCTTTCCACCTAAAGAACACCATGCCTACAGTAAAGCACGGCGGTGGCAGCATCCTGTTGTGGGAGTGTTTCTCTTCAGCAGGGACTGGAGCACTTGTCAGGATAGAAGGGAAAATGAACAGTGCAAAATACCGACAGATTCTTGAGGAGAACCTGCAGCCCTCTGCCAGGAAGTTGAAAATGGGAAGATAGTTCACGTTTCAACATGACAACGACCCAAAGCACACCGCCAAAGCAACCGTACAGTGGCTGAAGGACAAGAAGGTGAATGTCCTTGAGTGGCCTAGTCAGAGCCCCGACCTAAATCCCATCGAGAATCTGTGGAATGAGTTGAAGAGTGCAGTCCATGAGCGGTCACCATGCAATTTGACTGAGATTGAACATTTCTGCAAGGAAGAATGGGAAAATATTGCACAGTCTAGGTGTGCAAAGTTAGTAGAGACATATTCAAAGAGACTCATGGCTGTAATTCAAGCAAAAGGTGGTTCCATCAAGTATTAACTCAGGGGGGTGTTCACTTATCCAAATAGGGTATTTTACTGTTTTAATTGTATTTAATTTTCCGATTTTTTTTTTTAGATATTTTTTTTCACTTGGATATTGTGGTTTACTGTGTGTAAATAAAGATTTTATGCGTTTTCATTTCAGGCTGTAAGGCAACAAAAGGTGAACATTTTAAAAGGGGGTGGTGACTTTCTATACCCACTGTATATTAGCCCACACAGCTACAAGGATGCACTTCATGCTAGGTTTAGGACCTCATATTGAAGCTCATAGAGACTCCAACTGATGTATAGAACAATCTTTAAATGATCTACTTTGGCTAAGATTTAACCATCATGAAACCTCTTAACACATATTCATTTGACTTGGTGAAAATAATTTTTGGGGACCTGACTTGCATACGACTTTTTCCTAGTTTCTTCCTTCACAGCAGCATTTCCCAAACTCGGTCCTTGGGACCCCAAGGGGTGCTACACTGCTAATTAAAATGATTAAAATGATCAAAGCTTGATGATTAGTTGATTATTTGAATCAGCTGTGTAGTGCTAGGGAAAAAAATAAAACGTGCACCCCTTGGGGTCCCGAGGACCGGGTTTAGGACTCCATGAAATGATGACTGCTTCCTAAATATTTGGCCAAATTATTAATTTTGTGTATCGTTTCTTAGAAACAAGGGTGGCTCAACTTACTCCACACCCCTACCATTTCTTTCTGAACAGTCAAAACATTGTGCCCCACTGAACGACCCCCGCATTCCCTTATTGCGGCCTCTGGGATATGTTTGTATGATTCCTAAACCCTTTCATGGTTCAAAGTCAGTGTATAGACTAAAATGTTCAAGTCATGCAGAATACATCTCCATAACATGCGATTATGAACAGCTTTTCATCCAGAATCCCATTTTAGCCAAACATTTTGGCCAAAAACAGTACAGTGGTGAGATATTATTATTGGCCCATTTTCATTCATGGAATGTGGATCCAGGCAGCTCATTGGTCAACGTGTGCCATCGCTCCACCTTTGTGCCCTTGTTCTTCAGACAGTCTATCCAATGCTGGAGAGTGTCTCCCTGTGAGTGACAGCCTAAGGACACGCCTCCTAGTAGGTGCAAACAGAAAAATGAAGTTACAAAACAATCTGTGTCGCAATAGATGGCATTCCAGGCAACCTATATTGTAGTCGCTCTGTGCGGATCAATCCATTGATGCGTTCCAATTTATTAACTTTTGCAGTCAGCATCAGATTGTTTATAATGGGGTTAGGTGATAAACACTTGTCCAGGAGTTGTGATTTCTGGCAGGTGACTGCAACGTAGTTGGCCTGGAACGCGACCATTGAATACCGTCTTGGGACGGAATTCAATCAAAGGGACAGTAAAGTTCCGCTGTCTTACTGGTAAACTGTATTCACGTATAAATGAAACGATATACCGGGAGCTATCTTTATGGGTCTTTATTGCTGAACATCACTGGTCTAACTGCGCATGTCTGGCAGTGCGTGCTTGAACTTGACCTAACATCATTAAATAGATATTAGCCTATCAGCGTATCGCCACATCTCCCCCTTAAGCAAGATGGCTGATCCCATAATTACTAGGTTCACCTACAGTATATAAACAAACAGCATACCGTGTATAACTATGTAGGCTAAAGCACAACACCGTTTTTAATAGCAAAGCTTTTTACGACATGCTTTTTTATATTTTTGATACAACAACTTCTTTCTTCTCTCTTCTTTTTTTCTAAAACAATTTCATTTTTTTAAACCAATGTCTCTTTTATTTTTCACTCTTTCAAAACTACAGGGTAATGGGTAGATTACCACACCAAGATGAAAAGAAAAGGGCATATTGCTCATTCCCAATCTAAAAGGTTAACTTGCTGGCAGGCTTCACAATGCGTCCGGACCGGGTCATTACAACCCCAGTCAGAGCTGGCCCTGGATCAGTCTTTTCTGAAGCAAGGCTGATCGGTGTTGGTCTGGGACCAGAGAGTTCAATGGTAGCACCGGTTGCCACTAGGGATTAACATGGGTAACCGGGATCCCGGGACTGTCCCAGGAACAATTCACATTTCCCGAAAAAAATGTATGACAAGACCCGGGGGGGGGGAAAAAAAACATCCCTAATGCCGCTCTAATGCAATTCCACAAAATACACAACATGTGAAGCAGCAGATTAGCAAAAAATGTTATAGCACATTATCCAAACAGGTTGTCGCATGGAAGCCTAGCATATTTACTTCACACAAAGTCGGCATAAATTCAAAGCACAAACATAATTAACACTGTCGGACAGCACTCCTGACCTGAATGCAGTTAATAAACCTTACAGGGAACCCCTACAGTATAGCCTATAAAATAATGTGTGCCTTTTTGAGCTGTCATTGTGACTCTTCATACAGTCATACATTTGATAGGCCTATGCACAATTCACTACATAGGCATCTCTGTCTGTTAACAAATTCTATCTTCTGCTGTCCTAGAACCTACGCTATTTTGCTATCCAGTCCCAATTCCACTGAAACCCGAAATCCTGACTCCTCTCGCATGAAAATCTGAACTTTTTTGGTAATCCATTGCATTATCAAAGCACGTCTCTCGCCTGTGCATTTCAAAATACCTCTATAATATTTCCCCCACTTCTCTGCGCTGTCTACTACGCTGCCCATTTGAGAATGTGTGATCAACAAACGGTATGAGAGTAGTAAAACAGAGTTGGTCCCCGTTAAGATACCTTGATATTTAAACTATACTGAACAAAAATATGAACGCAACATGTAAAGTGTTGGCCCCATGTTTCATGAGCTGAAATAAATGATCCCAGAAATGTTCCATATGCACAAAAAGCTTATTTCTCTAAAATGTTGTGCACAAATTTGTTTACATTCCTGTTAGTGAGCATTTCTGCTTTGCCAAGATAATCTATCCACCTGATAGGTGTGGCATATAAAGAAGCTGACCATTACATAAACAGCATGATCATTACACAGGTGCACCTTGTGCTGGGGACAATAAAAGGTCACTCTAAAATGTGCAGTTTTGTCACAAAACACAATGCCACAGATGTCTCAAGTTTTGAGGGAGCATGCAATTGGCATGCTGATTGCAGGAATGTCCAACAGAGCTGTTGCCAGATAATTAAATGTTTATTTCTCTACCATATGCCACCTCCAACGTCTTTTTAGAGAATTTGGCAGTACGTCTAACCGGCCTCACAACCGCAGACCAAGTGTAACCACGCCAGCCCAGGACCTCCACATCCGGCTTCTTCACCTGCGGGATGTCACGGATTCGGCCGAGGCTGCTCCTCCTCCTGGTTCGGGCAGGCTTCGGCGTTCGTCGTCCCCGGAGTACTAGCTGCCACCGTTGAATGTTTCTATGTTTGATTGCTTTTGTCTGTCTTTTACACCTGTGTCCGTTTGTGTCTGATTACGTGTCCTATAAGTTGCCTGTTTTGTATTGGTTAGGTTGTGTGTTGTTTTTCGCCTGTCCGTAGTGCTGCGTGTTTTTGTATCTGTTTCGTTGTTTAATGTAATACGCATAGTTTGCGTATTGCTCGCCTCTGTTTTGTTTTGAGGCCGTTTACTGTATCTTTGCCTAGTGGTTTCACAGTAAACTTTGTTGGACTAAGCTTCGGTGTCCTGCGCCTGACTCCCACACCACATACACCTCAGCCTTGACAGAACAACACACCAGTATGGAGTCAGCAGGAGCAGTGGCGGCACCCAAGTCGCTGGAGGATCGGATCAGCGACCAAGACATCATGATCCGGCAACTTGGGGCCGCCATGAACGAGGTGTCCAACACTCTGCGCCGGTTGGTTACGAGAGAGGTGCCCACGCCTTCTCACACCATCCCATCACCAACGGCCAGTCCTCCTCTCTCAGCACCGGAACCCAGTGGCATTCGGCTCTCGCTCCCGAGGGCATATGATGGTTCTGCAGCCGGGTGTCAGGGGTTCCTCCTGCAGGTGGAACTCTACCTGGCCACCATACACCCAGCGCCCTCGGGATACGAGAGCGTCTCCGCCCTCATCTCCCTGTCTATCCGGCAAGGCGTTGGAGTGGGCCAACGCCAAATGGAGGGGGAATAGACGCCGCTACCATCACCTACGCGGAGTTCTCCCGCCGCTTCAGGGCTGTCTTCGATCATCCACCTGAGGGAAGGCGGCGGGGGAGCGTCTGTTCCACCTCCGACAGGGGAAGAGGAGCGCACAGGAGTTCGCCCTGGAGTTCCGGACTCTAGCGGCGGATGCGGGGTGGAATGAGAGGGCCCTCATCGACCATTACCGGTGTAGCCTACGAGAGGCGTACGTCGTGAGCTGGCCTGCAGGGACACCAACCTATCCTTCGACCAGTTGGTGGACATCTCCATCCGTCTCGACACCCTGCTGGCTAACCGCGGGACGTCCCAGTGGGGGTCGTCCATTCCACCCTCCAGCACCTCCGAGCCGATTCCCATGGAGCTCGGAGGTGCTGGCGCTAGAGAGAGGAGGAGAGAGAACCCGAGGGGGGCCATCCCCTGCACCAACTGTGGCCGTGGAGGACACACCGCGGCCAGGTGCTGGGGAGGGTCTCCTGGGAGAGGGGACAACAGGTCACGCACTGGGGGAGTCATTTCAGGTGAGTAGGCGCCCCCACTTACCCAGAGCTCTCTGTTGGTCACATGTGTATACCTGTGAGATTTCCACAGGTGGCACCTCATTCCCAGCATAAGGCGCTAGTAGATTCAGGCGCAGCTGGGAATTTTGTTGATCGTGCATTTTGTTATAGGTTAGGAATTCCCCTTCGGCCGGTAGAAGCCCCCTTTCCTGTTCATGCCCTAGACAGCCGGCCGTTGGGGTCGGGGTTGATCAGAGAAGTCACAGCACCACTTAAGATGACGACGCAGGGGGGTCATGAGGAGATCATTCAGTTTTATCTGATTGACTCTCCTGCGTATCCCGTGGTGCTGGGGCTTCCCTGGTTAAGCGCCCATGATCCTACCATTGCGTGGCAACAGAGGGCTCTTATGGAGTGGTCTGCCCAGTGTGTAGGGAGATGTCTAGGGGTTTCCTTAGGGGCGACCTCGGTAGAGAGTCCGAACCAAGTGCCCGCAATGCGCATTCCCCCCGAATATGAGGATTTAGCACTGGTGTTCAGCAAAACGAGGGCAACACGGCTACCACCTCATAGACAGGGGGATTGTGCGATAGATCTCCAAACAGGAGCGGCACTTCCGCGGAGCCGTGTGTATCCCCTGTCTCAAGAGGAGACAGCGGCTATGGAGACTTACATAGCCGAGTCCTTGGCACAGGGATACATACGGTCCTCCACTTCCCGGTTTCCTCGAGTTTCTTCTTTGTGAAGAAGAAGGACGGGGGTTTGCGCCCGTGTATTGATTACCGTAGTCTCAATCAGATCACGGTTAAGTACAGTTACCCTCTTCCACTGATTGCGACTATGACAGAATCATTACGCGGAGCGCGGTTCTTCACAAAGTTGGATCTTAGGGAGCGCGTACAATCTGGTGCGCATTAGGGAGGGGGATGAATGGAAAACAGCATTTAGCACCACCTCGGGTCATTACGAGTATCTCGTCATGCCATACGGGTTAATGAATGCTCCTTCAGTCTTCCAATCCTTTGTTGACGAGATTTTCCGGGACATGCATGGGCAGGGTGTGGTAGTATACATCGACGACATCCTAGTGTACTCTTCTACACGAGTCGAGCATGTAGCCCTGGTGCGCCGAGTGTTGAGGAGACTGTTGGAGCATGACTTGTATGTCAAGGCAGAAAAATGCTTGTTCTTCCAGGAGTCAGTCTCCTTTTTGGGTTATCGGTTGTCCGCGTCTGGTGTGAAGATAGAGGTTGACCGTGTGTCGGCCGTGCGTAATTGGCAAACTCCAACCACTGTAAAAGAGGTGCAGCAGTTTTTGGGTTTTGCTAATTACTACCGGAGGTTTATCCGGGGCTTTGGACAGGTTGCAGCTCCCATTACGTCCCTGCTAAAGGGGGGTCCGGTTCGTTTGCAGTGGTCAGCTGAGGCGGACAGGGCATTTGTCAAACTGAAGAACCTGTTCACCTCGGCTCCGGTGCTGGCGCATCCGGATCCCTCTTTACCATTCCAAGTAGAGGTAGACGTGTCCGAGGCCGGTATTGGGGCAGTCCTGTCACAACGGTCCGGCACGCCACCTAAGCTCCGCCCCTGTGCGTTCTATTCCAAGAAGCTCAGCTCGGCGGAGCGTAATTATGACGTAGGGGACAGGGAGCTGTTAGCTGTAGTCCAGGCCCTAAAGGTGTGGAGGCATTGGCTTGAGGGGGCTCAACACCCTTTCCTCATTCTGACTGATCACCGTAACCTGGAGTACATCCGGGCAGCTAGGAGATTGAACCCTCGTCAAGCTAGGTGGAACATGTTCCTGACCCGGTTTGTTTTTAAGATCACATACATCCCAGGGTCCCAGAACAGTAAGGCAGACGCCCTGTCCCGGCGGTATGACACAGAGGAGAGGTCCATTGAGCCTACTCCCATACTGCCGGAGTCTTGTCTGGTGGCTCCGGTGGTGTGGGAGGTCGATGCGGAGATCGAGCGGGCACTGCGTACCGACCCTACTCCCCCCGAGTGTCCTGTGGGGCGGACGTACGTTCCGCTCGAGGTTCGTGATCGCCTTATTTATTGGGCTCATACATCACCCTCCTCTGGACATCCAGGTATTGGCCGGACAGTGCACTGCCTTAGCGTGAAATACTGGTGGCCAACGTTAGCTAAGGATGTGAGGGTTTATGTCTCCTCCTGCTCGGTGTGCGCCCAGTGTAAGGCGCCTAGACATTTGCCCAGGGGAAAGTTACATCCCCTGCCCGTTCCACAACGACCATGGTCCCACCTCTCGGTGGATTTTGTGACCGACCTACCCCCCTCCCAGGGGAATACCACCATTTTGGTCGTTGTGGATCGGTTTTCCAAGGCCTGTCGTCTCCTCCCAATGCCGGGTCTCCCTACTGCCCTACAGACCGCTGAGGCCCTATTTACCCACGTGTTCCGGCACTATGGGGTCCCCGAGGATATTGTGTCTGACCGAGGTCCCCAGTTCACCTCCAGAGTCTGGGGGGCGTTCATGGAACGCTTGGGGGTCTCGGTGAGCCTTACCTCGGGGTACCACCCAGAGAGCAATGGGCAGGTTGAACAAGTCAACCAGGATGTGGGTAGGTTTCTGAGGTCCTATTGCCAGGGCCGGCCGGAGGAGTGGTCTAGGTATATCCCCTGGGCAGAGATGGCCCAGAACTCTCTCCGCCACTCCTCCACCAATTTAACACCTTTCCAGTGTGTTTTAGGGTATCAGCCGGTCCTGGCACCATGGCACGAGAGCCAGATCGAGGCCCCTGCGGTGGATGAGTGGATTCGGCGCTCGGAGGAGACGTGGGACGCTGCCCATGTCCATCTGCAGCGGGCCATCCGTCAACAAAAGGCGAGCGCCCGATCGCCACCGCAGTGAGGGACCGGTATATGCACCGGGAGATCGGAGTCTGGCTCTCGACTCGAAACCTGCCCCTCCGCCTGCCCTGCCGGAAGCTGGGTCGGCGGTTTGTGGGGCCCTTTAAAGTCCTCAGAAGATTGAACGAGGTGTGTTACAGGTTACAACTGCCTATTGAGTACAAGAATATTAACCCCTCGTTCCATGTGTCTCTTCTCAGGCCGGGTGTAGCTGGCCCACTCCAAGAAGATGAGATAAGAGAGACCCCTCCGCCCCCTTTGGACATCGAGGGGGCCCCGGCGTACAGGGTCCGGACCATCTTGGACTCGAGGCGCCGGATGAGTGGTCTCCAGTATCTCGTGGAGTGGGAGGGGTGCGGTCCGGAGGAACGGTGCTGGGTGCCTAGGGAGGGACATCCTAGATCCATCCCTCCTGACTGAGTTCCACCGTGGGCATCCCACGCGCCCGGGTCCGCGTCCTCCTGGCCGTCCCCCGAGGCCGGGGGTCGGCGCACGGCTGGAGCTGCGCGTCAAGGGGGGGGTACTGTCACGGATTCGGCCGAGGCTGCTCCTCCTCCTGGTTCGGGCAGGCTTCGGCGTTCGTCGTCCCCGGAGTACTAGCTGCCACCGTTGAATGTTTCTATGTTTGATTGCTTTTGTCTGTCTTTTACACCTGTGTCCGTTTGTGTCTGATTACGTGTCCTATAAGTTGCCTGTTTTGTATTGGTTAGGTTGTGTGTTGTTTTTCGCCTGTCCGTAGTGCTGCATGTTTTTGTATCTGTTTCGTTGTTTAATGTAATACGCATAGTTTGCGTATTGCTCGCCTCTGTTTTGTTTTGAGGCCGTTTACTGTATCTTTGCCTAGTGGTTTCACAGTAAACTTTGTTGGACTAAGCTTCGGTGTCCTGCGCCTGACTCCCACACCACATACACCTCAGCCTTGACACGGGATCGTCTGAGAACAGCCACCTGGACAGCTGAGGAGTATTTCTGTCTGTAATAAAGCCCTTTTGTGGTGAAAAACTAATTCTGATTGGCTGGGCCTGGCTCCCAAGTGGCTGGGCCTATGCCCTCCCAGTCATGTGAAATCCATAGATTATGGCCTGATTTGTTTATTTCAATTGACTGATTTCCTTCTGGGAACTGTAGCTCAGTAAAATATTTGAAATTGTTGCATGTTGCGTTTATATTTATGTTCAGTATATTCCACTCTTCATCTCCCCATTATTCATGCGCTATCTGTATAATCATCAACTCGATTTTGCCAAATATAGGAGATATTCTGTCATTCATTGAAGGAGGTTATTCTAGCAAGCTTAGCAACTTTGGTCAATTGACTTTTGCCTACTCGGGTGCGCTCTGTGCGTCCTGACCGCGCTGCAAGTGTTGGCGGTTCCGTCTTGTTGAGTCCCCATGCTATGTTTGTACGACAAAGGACTGTGGTGTGAAGCTCTTACTTTGGATGACTCAGGTCGTTTTCCACTCTTTCTCTCCATCCGTTTTCAAGCGAACCTTGTAGCTCATCTGCAGAGCAGGAGGTGGTCTGGTAGAGTACCTCCTGTTGTACATTTTCTCATAGGCGCGTCTGACTTTGGCGTCATTGTGCTTTACAGTGGCCAGGTTTGGCCATGCTGGCTTCAGGTTTTGTTTCAGAGCAGGAACTGTCATGTGGAGTCTCCTTCCCATAAGGAGTCTGGCTGGACTTTCTCGTGTTGGTTCCGTTGCAGTGTCCCTGTAGCTTATTGGCGCGAGCTGTGAATTTTAGGATGACTTTTGCCATTTTCCCGTTCCACCATCCCGTTTGCTTGGGGATAGTATGTACTTGAAGTTGTGTGTTTGAAGTCGTACTTGGCTGCGAAATCTCAAAGTTGCTGCGATTTAAACTGTGGGCCATTGTCCGTCACCATTTCTTCAGGTATTCCGAACTTTGCGAAGATGCTTTGAAGTTTTCCGATGACTGCCTCACTAGATCTTGAGCCACCAAGAGTAGTAGTCCATGAAGACTAGGAACGTTTTCCCCTTGAACTCGCAGAGGTCTGCTGCCAACTTCACAAATTCACTTTTCAGCAGGACAATAACCTAAAACACAAGGCCAAATATACTTCCTTACCAAAACAACATTGAATGTTCCTGAGTCGCCTAGTTACAGTTTTGACTTAAAATCGGCTTGAAAATCTATGGCAAGACTTGAAAATGGCTGTCTAGCAATGATCAACAACTACCTTGACAGAGCTTGAAGAATTTTTAAAATAATAATGTGCAAATATTGTACAATCCAGGTGTTCAAAGCTCTTAGAGACTTACCCAGAAAGACTCACAGCTGTAATAGCTGCCAAATATGATTCTAACATGTTTTGACTCAGGGGTGTAAATGAGATATTTCTTTATTTCATTTTCAATAACATTTGCTACAATTTCTAAAAACATGTTTTCACTTTGCCATTATGGGCTATTATGTGTAGATGGGTGAGAAAAACATAAATGTAATCCATTTTGAATTCAGGCTGTAACACAACAAAATGTGGAATGTCAAGGGGTATGAATACTTTCTGAAGGCACTGTATGATCCTTTCCATAGCCTGGACGTCTGCTTCCAGCCTTGTATCGTCCATCTCTGGTTTGGGGTGCCTAGACAAGGCATCGGCGATGACCAGGTTCTTCCATTCTTCCCTCGATGGGGTTAAACTTCATCAACTAGAATTAGCAGCCACTGACATCGAAGGGGTGCTTTGTCCAGGTCTTTGTTGTTTATCAATGTCACCAGTGGTTTGTGATCTGTGATCAAGCGATAGTTCTCCAGCCCTCACAAATGCTGGTAAATCTTTTCTGATGCCCACACGCCTGTGAGACACTCATTCACAATCTCTTTTCAGCGTTACTGTGTGTACGTGAGCAGAAAGCTACCGGCTTAAGGGTGCCGTCGTGTTCTTGTACCCCACCCAAGCCGTAGCTGCTTGCATCTGCGTTTACCACTGTTGAAGAACTGGTACAATTGCACTGATGAGATCAGTGCTTTGACCTTCTCAAAGAAAAATTGCCCCTAAAAATCAACATCTCCTTTTGAAAACAGCCTATGTGGCATCGATATGAGCCAGAAACCTTTATTCTATGCTCAAAATTGACTACAAAGCGTAAATAGGATAATTTTGGTCATAAAGTCAGTCTTGTCCAAAACTGAGTTTTGTAAGTGAGTTCGTCACAACTTACTTGGGGGTTTAGTATGCCCAAAATGCCCAATTGTTAGAGACAACATGTTGTGGACAATGTTGTCAAGTCTGCATATCGGTGCAACGCACGCACATTTTGCTCGGCAAATAGGAGTAAAAATGGCTTTAGCTGTGGCTTACTAGTTAAGCTGTTGTACATTGTTTCACTCATGATTGACGTGTCGGCCCTGTGTCTATTTTGAAGTTAACTGCTGTTCCAGCAATAACTAGTGTTGTGCAACATGGGGGTTCATTGTCTGTAATTGCAGTGTCTACAGAAGCACTGTTCTCTATGGGGCTTTCATTCGCAGATCCTAGATACAAGCTATCCACTTCCTCAGTAACTCCATGAACTGACTTTGTGTGGCACATTGCGGCGAAATGACCCAGTTTGTGACATTTGTTGCATTCCTTATCCATAGCAGGACATTCATCTCTATTGTGTGCACGCCCACACCTGCCACATCCATTTCTCCCCATGACTGCTCTGATTAGGTTGTCTGTAGACCCTTGGCTAGCAGGGCAGCGGGTAGCTTAGTGGTTAGAGCATTGGGCCAGTAACCGAAAGGTTGCTGCTTCAAATGCCCGAGCCGACAAGGTGCAAAAAGTTTCCTTTAGCAAGGCACTTAACCCGAATTTGTTCCAGGGGCGCCGCACTACTATGGCTGACACTGTAAAACAACAAGTTCACTGCACCTTTCCGGTGTATGTGACAATAATAATTTTCTTAGCATTAGCTCCACATGCCTGTCTTTTCCATATGGGTATAGCTTTTAGCTCATCAGCGTGTTCTGCTGCGCTAGCTTCACTTTTCAGACTTTTCACGAGCTCCGAATCTCTAGCTATATCGGCAGCTTTTTTCAATGTTAAGTCACTCTGCATTTGCAGCTTCAGTGAGAGATCTTTATCTCTGTTACCGATAACAAGCCCGTCTTGGATTTCATCTTCTTTTTGCCAGAAATCCCAATGAGCATCTAGCTCATACAAGTGCCTGATATATGTTTCTACAGTCTCATTAGGTTCCTGCACTCTGGTATGCAAGCAGGCTCTCGAGAAAATGACATCACGTTTTGGTACAAAATGTTCATCAAACAACTGGATTATTCCATAGTAGAGGTCTTCACGGATCCACCTGTACTCGAATACCCGATCCGGGACCCGATCCGGATCCAGAATTCTAAATAATGTCACGGGTCCGGGTCGGATCTGATGTCATTTTAACTGACTTGTCCAGAAGGACCCGTACAGATCCGAACGGGACTGCTGCAGTAGATAGAGAGAGAAATTGTATATTTATGCTGCTGCACTTGCTTTTCACGAGAGTGGCGCGTGGAGCTTGTTGTTGTTGTTGGTCAATCATAAGTCATCAAAGCAGCAATAGGCTACAGTCATAGAGCCTGCATGTGTGGCAAAAGTTAGGAGATATCTAATCAATGGAAGATGGAATTAAAATTACAGAATTAAAAGTTACATGAGAAAGATAGGCTACAACAACCAAGTCAAGACAGGTACTACTTAATCATATTTGATGATAAATCACCTAGCTATGGTAGCTATTGCTGCCTCTCGCCTCTCCCTCCCTGCTCCTCGTGTCACTCGCTCACAGTACGGCCCCTCCCCCGCATCTCTCTCCCTACACTCGCACTTTATCAGCTCTGTTTAATGAAGTAGCTCAAACTATTTATTTTCTGCTGCTTCCATCACTCGAATCAGATCAGACCGGGTCTGGATCCGACCAGGTCTATACAAAACGGATCTAGTTGTCCTCTGGTCCATTCGGAACGGGTCTCTAAATTTCGAAAAATATTTATACATATTGGGTCCGGGTGGGAAAGCCCCAGGACTATTTTGAAGACCCCAGGACCATTTTGAAGACCTCTACTCCATAGTCGTTTTCCTCATCATCATCCTCAAAATCAAACAATCGGTAGAGCTGCTTGGACTCCGGGCCCATTGAATAAATCAAGGCACTTGGACTTCTTTCGGCTCTTTGTTCAATTTTGTGGCTGTACGGTACCTCACAAAACGTTGTTTCCAGTCCGGTCATTCCTCTGGCTTGGCAAATATGAGCTGGTCCGGCGCCGAGAACTTCGCCATTCTTGTCTTTTTCCACGAAGGTAAGTTGACGTTTCAATCATTGCTTTATTTCTTACACCATGTAAAGTTCCGCTGTCGTACTGTCTAACTGTATTAACGTGTATAAACGTATGAATGAAACAATATACCGGGAGCTATCTTTATGCGTCTTTATTGCTGAACATCATTGGTCGAACTGCGCATGTCTGGCAGTGTGTGCTTGAACTTGACCTAATGTCATTCCATAGCTATTAGCTTATCAGCATATCGCCACAGGTGCATAGTCGACAAGTGCATTGCATTTCACTTTTAAAGGTAATTTACACTTGAGCCGACATCCGCAGCGTTAATCATGAATGCGATCTCTGAGAATATTAGGGATTTTGACCTTAAAAGGCACATTGTCGGTAGTACAGTGCACAGTGCTGCAATGTGCCTTTTAATCAACCCCGGCCTTGGTTAAGAAAATGAAGAAACTGGCCCAATTTGGCAACCAGGCCGCCCACGACTAGAATTCCACTAATGACTGTGGGTGACATAGTCATCAACTCACCAATAAAATCGTTGGATTTCCCTAGGTCGTAGTCCCAGACGGTGACCTCCAGAGTTTTGGTGGACAGCTCCGTGAAGGAGATCTCATAGAAGAACTCCTGCAGAGCCAGGGGACGGATGGTGGGTCAAAAGGCAATCATTAACAAGAGATAGAGAGAAGAAAAAAAAAAAAGTCCTATGAGGATAATTAATATAGAAATCTAGTAACTTGGGTAGAAAAAGTCAAGCAATGAAAGAAACATAGATTCACACGGTTGAACAGCTTTCAACAGTGTGCTGGTAACAATTTATTTCATTTCCTTATGAGGATGGTAACAGATTCAGTTTCTCATCATTGGTCCTGTGGCAGCCAGTGTGTTTGCTGAATTTCACTCCAGTTTAGCCAATTTAAATCGACAACATACAGTACTTCACTGTATTGTCGTCGATCCTACATCCTAGGACCTATGCAGTTGCGTTCAAAATGTGTGTAGCTGCATTAAATACACTTTATGACCAACAGTATGTGGACACCTGCTCATCAAACTACTCATTCATTGCCATTAACATGGAGTTGATCCCCCTTTCCTGCTATAATATCCTCCACTCTTCTGGGAAGGCTTTCCACTAGATGTTGGACCATTACTGCGAGGACTTGCTTACATTCATTCACAAGAGCATTAGTGAGGTCGGGCACTGATGTTGGGCGATTAGGCCTAGCTCGCAGTCGGCGTTCCAAATCTCCCCAAAGGTGTTCGATGGGGTTGAGGTCAGGGCTCTGTGCAAGCCAGTCAAGTTCTTCCACAACGATCTCGACAAACCATTTCTGTATGGACCTTGCTTTGTGTACGGGGGCATTGTCATGCTGAAACAGGAAAGGGCCTTCCCCAAACTGTTGCCACAAAGTTGGAAGCACAGAATCGTCTAAAATGTCATTGGATACTGTCGTGTTAAGATTTCCCTTCACTGGAACTAAGGGGCCTAGCCCAAACCATGAAAAACAGCCCCAGACAATTATTCCTCCTCCACCAAACGTTACAGTTGGCACTATGCATTCGGGCAGGTAGCGTTCTCCTGGCATCCGCCAAACCCAGATTTGTCCATCGGACTGCCAGATGGTGAAGCGTGATTCATCACTCCAGAGAACGTATTTCCACTGCTCCAGAGTCCAATGGCGGCGAGCTTTACACCACTCCAGCCGACGCTTGGCATTGCGCATGGTGATCTTAAAGGCTTGTGTGCGGCTGCTCGGCCATGGAAACCCATTTCATTAAGCTCCCGACGAACAGTTCTTGTGCTGACGTTGCTTCCAGAGGCAGTTAGGAACTCGGTAGTGAGTGTTGCAACCGAGGACAGACGATTTTTACACGCTACGTGCTTCTGCATACAGTGGTCCCGTTCTGTGAGCTTGTGTGGCCTACCACTTCGCAGCTGAGCCGTTGTTGCTCCTAGATGTTTCCACTTCACAATAACAGCAGTTACAGTTGACCGAGGCAGCTCTAGCAGGGGAGACATTTGACGAACTGACTTGTTGGAAAAGTGGCATCCTATGACGGTCCCACGTTGAAAGTCACTGAGCTCTTCAGTAAGGCCATTCTACTGCAAATATTTGTCTATGGAGATTGCATGGCAGTGTGCTCGATTTTATACACCTCTCAGCAACAGGTGTGACTGAAATAGCCGAATCCACTAATTTGAAGGGGTGTCCACATACTGTTGTGTATATATATATATATACAGTGGGGGAAAAAAGTATTTAGTCAGCCACCAATTGTGCAAGTTCTCCCACTTAAAAAGATGAGAGAGGCCTGTAATTTTCATCATAGGTACACGTCAACTATGACAGAAAAATTGAGAAGAAAAAAATCCCGAAAATCACATTGTAGGATTTTTTATGAATTTATTTGCAAATTATGGTGGAAAATAAGTATTTGGTCACCTACAAATAAGCAAGATTTCTGGCTCTCACAGACCTGTAACTTCTTCTTTAAGAGGCTCCTCTGTCCTCCACTCATTACCTGTATTAATGGCACCTGTTTGAACTTGTTATCAGTATAAAAGACACCTGTCCACAACCTCAAACAGTCACACTCCAAACTCCACTATGGCCAAGACCAAAGAGCTGTCAAAGGACACCAGAAACAAAATTGTAGACCTGCACCAGGCTGGGAAGACTGAATCTGCAATAGGTAAGCAGCTTGGTTTGAAGAAATCAACTGTGGGAGCAATTAATAGGAAATGGAAGACATACAAGACCACTGATAATCTCCCTCGATCTGGGGCTCCACGCAAGATCTCACCCCGTGGGGTCAAAATGGTCACAAGAACGGTGAGCAAAAATCCCAGAACCACACGGGGGTACCTAGTGAATGACCTGCAGAGAGCTGGGACCAAAGTAACAAAGCCTACCATCAGTAACACACTACGCCGCCAGGGACTCAAATCCTGCAGTGCCAGACGTGCCCCCCTGCTTAAGCCAGTACATGTCCAGGCCCGTCTGAAGTTTGCTAGAGTGCATTTGGATGATCCAGAAGAGGATTGGGAGAATGTCATATGGTCAGATGAAACCAAAATATAACTTTTTGGTAAAAACTCAACTCGTCGTGTTTGGAGGACAAAGAATGCTGAGTTGCATCCAAAGAACACCATACCTACTGTGAAGCATGGGGGTGGAAACATCATGCTTTGGGGCTGTTTTTCTGCAAAGGGACCAGGACGACTGATCCGTGTAAAGGAAAGAATGAATGGGGCCATGTATCGTGAGATTTTGAGTGAAAACCTCCTTCCATCAGCAAGGGCATTGAAGATGAAACGTGGCTGGGTCTTTCAGCATGACAATGATCCCAAACACACCGCCCGGGCAACGAAGGAGTGGCTTTGTAAGAAGCATTTCAAGGTCCTGGAGTGGCCTAGCCAGTCTCCAGATCTCAACCCCATAGAAAATCTTTGGAGGGAGTTGAAAGTCCGTGTTGCCCAGCAACAGCCCCAAAACATCACTGCTCTAGAGGAGATCTGCATGGAGGAATGGGCCAAAATACCAGCAACAGTGTGTGAAAACCTTGTGAAGACTTACAGAAAACGTTTGACCTGTGTCATTGCCAACAAAGGGTATATAACAAAGTATTGAGAAACTTTTGTTATTGACCAAATACTTATTTTCCACCATAATTTGCAAATAAATTCATTAAAAATCCTACAATGTGATTTTCTGGAAATGTTTTTCTCATTTTGTCTGTCATAGTTGACGTGTACCTATGATGAAAATTACAGGCCTCTCTCATCTTTTTAAGTGGGAGAACTTGCACAATTGGTGGCTGACTAAATACTTTTTTCCCCCACTGTATATATACAGTGGGGAGAACAAGTATTTGATACACTGCCGATTTTGCAGGTTTTCCTACTTACAAAGCATGTAGAGGTCTGTAATTTTTATCATAGGTACACTTCAACTGTGAGAGACGGAATCTAAAACAAAAATCCAGAAAATCACATTGTATGATTTTTAAGTAGTTAATTTGCATTTTATTGCATGACATAAGTATTTGATACATCAGAAAAGCACAACTTAATATTTGGTACAGAAACCTTTGTTTGCAATTACAGAGATCATACGTTTCCTGTAGGTCTTGACCAGGTTTGCACACACTGCAGCAGGGATTTTGGCCCACTCCTCCATACAGACCTTCTCCAGATCCTTCAGGTTTCGGGGCTGTCGCTGGGCAATACAGACTTTCAGCTCCCTCCAAAGATTTTCTATTGGGTTCAGGTCTGGAGACTGGCTAGGCCACTCCAGGAGAGGTCTGTGAGAGCTGGAATTCTTACTGGTTGGTAGGTGATCAAATACTTATGTCATGCAATAAAATGCAAATGAATTACTTAAAAATCATACAATGTGATTTTCTTGATTTTTTTGATATGATAAAAATTACAGACCTCTACATGCTTTGTAAGTAGGAAAACCTGCAAAATCGGCAGTGTATCAAATACTTGTTCTCCCCACTGTATATAGTGTATCTGCTGCTTATAAGTCTTGCATTCCCAAACAAATTCCCAAACAGAGAGTTGTTTAGCCAAGTGGAAATACTAACAATGCAAACCATTGCCTTTTAAAAAGGTGAAATTGCCTTTAAAAGGCACATTGTCAGTAGTCCAGTGCGCTGCTCTGTAATGTGCCTTGGATTGAATCCCGGCACAGTGTTGGTAATGAGTAGAGGTGGTCAGGGTGGTTGTTGCCATGTGTGCATTACAATTAGCCAGCTCCACAATTGCGTGTGTTCTTTTGGCTAGTGTTGTTTGGCAATTGTTGCGGAAACTTTCGAATGACTTTGCAACCCTGTATTTCAGGGCCGGGAAGATACCAAAAATGAAATCACGAAGCAGACCAAACTCTTTGGTTCTTTAAAAACTTGCTGTGTGTAAAATATTGTATGCTATAGCTTGAAAATAAATACATGTGACAAATTATGTTCGTTTCCAACATTAGGGCTGTTTTTCCTAAAGAAGTTAAATCTGCTTCGTGTTTTGTTTCCTTGCCATGATAATAACGAGTATCGCGAAACTGGTATCATTCCGGCCCTACTGAATTTCCACCTAGCTACTAGCTCTGAGAGGAAGGGGGCCACCTTGAAAAGAGAGACAAAATATATTTATTTTATTGGTCCTTTTGGGTCATACTTTACATTGTCATTATTTCTGCTTGGCTAAACTGCCCTTTTGTGAATTTGTTTGGGAATGCAAGACATATAAGCAGCAGATATCTATCTATATATAGCTACATTATTTTTTAAAGCAGTGCATAGGACGCAGCCTCGATGGCCAATACAGTGAAGACTCCAGCAGAGTTAGACAATTAGTATCTGCACAGTTCAACAAAACCAATCAACTAAAATATATTGATAATCACCTACAATCGCCTATAGTAAGTATAGTCCTGGATTCCTTTTAGTCCAGGACAAAGCTTAATCTGGATCTCGGAAATCGGTCCTTAAACAGAAAACAAACATGACTATCTTTATCTGATTAAAAGAATATACTGTAATGCCAGGCATACACTACATGATTTTGTCACGAATTTGCCACCTTTTTGCTGTCCCAGATGAATTTTCATCATCGGGGTGAAATCCTATGAATTTGGGCTAGGATCAGTACGTCGGGACACGTGTAGTTTGGTCATGCTGTAGTATGAGCAGTGCTACGTTGCGATTGGCCAAGGACTGCTGCCAATAGCCAATGAGCATGCAGCATGTGAGACCAAAACAATGATGGCGAAGAGGAAAGCAACAAGAACGCGCACCGTGTGTACAGAGGTGATGGAAGACAGATTGGTGGAGCTGTGGAAAGAACGCAGCTGCGTTTCAATGTGCGAGTTCGTTTTACATGGCCCGTTGCCCTGGTTGGGCGGGATTTTATTATTTTTGAACATTTCATTGGTCCTTGAGTGATATATCCACCCACCCGGGGCACCGTGCCATGCAAAACAAACCAATATTACATCTGCGTCCTACCATGACAGAAACCAAAAATATAATTTCATATTATCGTTATTCTTTAATATTAAGCCCATATTCTGCACCTCCGTGAAATCTATTTTTTGATGTTTCTACACATAAGATTTTTTTTTTTAGCTCACTGTTTGCGTGTCTGCATTTTTTTCCTACGACAACCAAGAAACGCAGGAAAGGATCAACTAGGGTATCATTGTGTAATGTGAGCACCCACGTCCTGGGTTTGAGAGTGGACGGAATGAAAGATTTGGGACAAGGAAATCGCAAAATGTGAGCACGTCCAAGTTGTTAAGATTTTAGAAGTTGTGTAATGTATGCCCGGCATAACTGATAGCCTGGTCCCAGATCTGTTTGCACATGATAACAAAAACAGACTGGCACTCAGGCTGTAGAAGTGATTGGTTGAAATGAGAACCCACACAGTGGCTGTCCCCAGAACTGGAGCAGAGAAACTCAAGTGTAATATGCATATACAGTATGTAACACCAGTCATTTATACAATGATATTGCTTGACTTATGTTTTCCCTTAAAATAGTGTTTAGTGAATAATTTGTTCATGAGTCATAACACTGAACACTTCAAGAAAGTGTTTATATTTTATTTATATTGCACTGTTGTTCAAACCATTTATTAGTATGTTTGCAGTGCAAACGGCACAGGTATGAGCATCCTCTGAATGACTACAATGTGAAATGTAAGCGCTGTATTGTACAAATACCGGTATATAATTGGGCATTTTAGAGAAATGATGCGAAAACAAAAGGCTGATTGTGTCTCCGAGGACTGATTATAGTCCTAATAAGCTGTCTTCATGCCACTGCTCGGTACACACCGCAGGTTTCACAAACACACACATGCACACAAACACAAGAACACACACAAGCACAAGAACACATACAAGCATGCACATGAACACACACACTGCACAATTCACACAGATTCTATCTTGCACACACAAGCACAAGAACCACACACACACACACACAAACACACATGTACAGTATAAACACACACACTGAGCTCTACCTCATTAAACTCAGGGTTAAGAGTCTTTTTTATGACGGCTGTTTTATGCTTGGATTTCTTCTGCAGGTCTGGCTTGAGGTACCTGATACAGAGTAATGTGAGGCTGTCACACTCCATTAAGAAAACACAAACTCAATTCATTATGCAGTCCAAACTGGTGCACTATGTAGGGAATAGGGTGCCATTTGCCATTGTCATTCCTAAGGCAAGGTCGTGTTTAAAGCTACATTCTGCATGATTTCTTGCTGCTATTGTAATTGCAAATCCCCATCCACTGAAACTTTTGCAGATATGCAGACTTATAATGTAGAAATGCATATACAGCGTATAAACATCTTCTGAAACACATTAAATCTCAAACATAACCTTCGGAGCGTGATATTGTTACATTCCAAATGTAAAGACCCCATCATTTATAGGGTAGATATGATTCTGTCATCATACAGCATAAGAAACTATGGTTGTGTCCCAATTGCACCCTATTCACATTTGACCAGATCCTATAGGCCCTGGTCAAACGTAATGGACTATATAGGGAATAGGGTACTATTTGGTACGCCGCCCATGTCCCAATCTATACTGTATATTACATTTCTAGCTATGTGTGTCATAACAAGGACAATTCTGAACGTGAAATCATATTATCTTATGGTCTGAGACTTAAGCTACACAGTAGAATCTTTAACTGTGCCGAGTATCTCTCGCTGTGCTCTGACACATTCTCTAATATCTAAACTGACAGAAAGCTAGTGTTCTGCATTTCCCTCACACACATTTTCCACCCACCACCCCGCAGCACGAAGACCTGATGTTCTCCCCCACACTCAGACACAACAAAACAGATGGGGAATTTACTGAGTGCTAACACAGAACAAAGAGCGAGAGAGCGAGGTAGAGAGAGAGAGCGAGAGAAGAAACAGAATGAGATGCTGCGTGTGTGTGTATGCCTGTGTGTGTGTGCATGCATGAGTTTGTGTCTGCATGCATGAGTGTGTGTGTGTGTGTGCATGAGCGTGTGTGTGTGAGAGAGAAAGCGTCTGCAGGACAGACATTTGATTGTGTGCACTGGCGGTAGGAAAACGGTAGCATGTTTATTGGTATGCCTTGCTTGTACTTTAACCTGAGGGCATATTTATTTGGCATATTTCTCCAAGAAAGTGTGTACGTGTGTGTTTATGTACGTGTGAAAGGGAGGTAAAGTGAGATGTTTGCTCGGCACGGCCACTGTTTTTTACTAATTCCAGGGAAAGCTCAAGGCCAGTGACGGCATTCAAGTGAACACATTGACAAGGGATGAAATGTTCAGTTCCTTTGTCCGATTTCTGTCAGGATGCATCAGTCACGCTGGGAACAATTCCACATCTCACTAGCCATGGCTTGCACACGCACACACACTCTCTCTCTCAATTACTTTTGAAATGCAATTGTGCAAAGGCTCCAGTCCATAAATCTCTGTATGTTACTCAAAGGGCACCTACAGTAAGATGGTCATCTCAATAACCATAACTCCCTGTACACTGCATCTCTTTCTACCCCTCATGCCCACTGGAAATAATAACGTATTTGTTTTCTTTCAGATACTTTGAACCTTTCATTGAGCCTGCCTGGAGTGCCGAATGGTAGGAGTTTTCACTTTTGGCACTATTCCATTTGTTCTGTTACACCATTCAAGCTCAATCAAGCGCATCTTAAATATTTAAAAGAAAACAAAACATTTGTACACAAGAAAAACGGTACGAAAACGTGTGAAACGGGGAACTTGTACAATAAGAAACACTAATTTTCATTTCCGTTGCAAAACGTTTTGCTGCGTTGTGCTCTAATGAACACAACCCAGGTCTAGTATTGGTATCAGGGTCAAAGCCTATACTCACGTTTTGACGTAGGGGTCCGAGAATCCGTTGACGTCCATGGCTGCTAGGTGGGCGCAGCGTTGCACACCCACACAGAGCCCTCCGCGGGCCCTCTCCTTGGCCTCCCCTTTGGCCTTATCGACCTCACTGGACGGGGGGAGGAACTGCAGGCAGAGCAGCAGACGACCCCTCTCCTCCAGACTCCTCTGCTGTTCACTCTCCCACTGAGAGAGAGGGACATTGAGAAAAAGTGGTAGAGAGAAAAGGAGAGAGAGTGAGAGATTGTGTATTGACCTTTTGTGTCTGTACTGAAGGGACTTAAGTTAGCAGTCACAGCATTCGTCAGACATGATGTTGACATAGCAACTACTAGCTGAAAGGACCTAGCAGCAAGTCGTTGGGAAAAAGGATGTGCAGGGTCAAAAAAAGTTATCAAAACTGATTGAACTAACCTGTATTGGAAGGGTATAGCGTTATATAGTATATACATTAGCGAAACCCTGTTCTATAGGCAGTAACTTAATGGATATGATTAATTCGATTCTATGCAATTTAATCTTTGTGGACTGCAACCATCATAAATGGTTTATAATCTGTCTAATTAAAAGCTTGAAAATATTTGAGTGTGGAATTCCACTCAAATAATTGGGGCCAGTGGCATGTCCCTGGATGAAGTGCTTCTTTTGAGCCTAAAAGGACAACATCTGTGAAAGAATGTAGGAGCAGACCCACCGCAAGTTTACGGCTTATGGTATTATAATATAGTTATACCACAACATTGTTGAATACTCGTTTCTGATTGGTTAGAAGGGCATTCTAGAATGGACATTAAAACCAGATAACAGAACGGTTGGAAAAGATATCGGGACAGTTGTACAAGATATTGGGACACCTTGCAATCATTATGCAATAAGCGGCTACACATTCAGACCGTACTTGCTACAAAGTTACAGAAAGCTAAACCAACAACCACACAAACCGAAATTGAACACATTGTAAACGCAGGTCCAACGAGGAAAAACTTAGCTAGCTAGCATTGATTTGTTTTTGCAGAGACATATTTTTTTGGAGCATCTGATGACCTAACGTGGTGAGTGATGAAAATGATTTTCTCTGGTCCCTACTGTTGCAGTCATGACACAAGTGGCTCTATGCTGTCAAATACTCCCACGTTTCTAATTTGACCAGCTGTTTTCAGAAACTAATATTTTTGAATTTGGTTGTCATATTGGCAGGTTTGCTAGCAACAAACTAGTTGTGTTTGATATGCAATGTGATCTCCTCGTAACGAACAGTGTTGAGTGTCCTGAAGAGAAGGCTAACTTTTCTAGCTATGCCAGGCAAAATTGGGCATTATCAGCTCATTGTTATGGATGTATCCAAATGAATGTCAATAGAAAACAGCTACTTTGCTGTTATTTTGGCTGCAGAGGTTGTGACTGTGTTAGCCGTAGGTAGCTGACTAGCTAGCAAGCAAGGGATAAGAACATTGCCAGCGAGCATGGCAACGGAATATAAAGAACGAACGACTGGGATGCGTCCATACATTTTGAACTAATTGAACGAACGACTGGGTCGTGACTCTAGCAACCAAAAGATGAGAAAGTATGAATTAGCTTATAAAAATGAAAATATTAACTAAAGAAAAGTATTTATACCGGTAAATGTGTGCTTTCATATTGTTTTCTTAAGCAATTGTGGGTGGTATAAGTGGGATAAACAGCTCCGTTCTGTACATTAACTCTCAAGGCAATGTACATAACTTTGGCATTTATGCCTTACATAAAGTATATTTAATACTTATGGATACAGTGTCATGTTAGCAAAAGATGTGTGCCATTGTTGAATTACTGCATTGGGACATTGTCTTCCAACAGGTGCATCACTACTACGCGTTGCTAGTCCATCAGTACAGACGAACACGTTATCTGACATAAGACAATAGCCTTTGGGTTGAAACACGTCAATACATTGGAATGGCTTCACGGTTGCTTCACGGTTGGGATGGTGATCTTCGGCTTGCAAGCAACCCCCTTTTTCCTCCAAACATAACGATGGTCATTATGGCCAAACAGTTATATTTTTGTTTCATCAGACCAGAGGACATTTCTCCAAAAAGTACGATCTTTGTCCCCATGTGCAGTTGCAAACCGTAGTCTGGCTTTTTTATGGCGGTTTTGGAGCAGTGGCTTCTTCCTTGCCGAGCGGCCTTTCAGGTTATGTCGATATAGGACTCGTTTTACTGTGGATATAGATACTTTTGTACCTGTTTCCTCCAGCATCTTCATATGGAATCATGTAGTAATCAAATAAGTGTTAAACAAATCAAAATATATGTTATATTTGAGATTCTTCAAATAGCCATCCTTTGCCTTGATGACAGCTTTGCACACTCTTGGCATTCTCTCAACCAGCTTCATGAGGTAGTCACCTGGAATGCATTTCAATTAACAGGTGTGCCTTCTTAAAAGTTAATTTGTGGAATTTCTTTCCTTCTTAATGCGTTTGAGCCAATCAGTTGTGTTGTGACAAGGTAGGGTTGGTATACAGAAGATAGACCTATTTGGTAAAAGACCAAGTCCATATTATGTCAAAAACAGCTAAAATAAGCAAAGAGAAACGACAGTCCATCATTACTTTAAGACATGAAGGTCAGTCAATCTGGAAAATGTCAAGAACTTTGAAAGTTTCTTCAAGTGCAGTCGCAAAAACCATGAAGCACTATGATGAAACTGGCTCTCATGAGGACTGCCACAGGAAAGGAAGACCCAGAGTTACCTCTGCTGCAAGTAAGTTCATTAGAGTTACCTGCCTCAGAAAATACAGCCCAAATAAATGCTTCACAGAATTCAACTAACAGACACATCTCAACATCAACTGTTCAGAGGGGACTGTGTGAATCAGGCCTTCATGGTCAAATTGCTGCAAAGAAACCACTACTAAAGGACACCAATAAGAAGAAGAGACCTGCTTGGGCCAAGAAACACGAGCAATGGACATTAGACCGGTGGAAATATGGCCTTTGGTCTGGAGTCAAAATTGGAGATTTTTGGGTCTAACCGCCGTGTCTTTGTGAGACGTGGTGTGGGTGAACGGATTATCTCCGCATGTGTAGTTCCCACCGTAAAGCATGGAGGAGGAGGAGTTATGGTGTGGGGGTGCTTTGCTGGTGACACTGTCTGTGATTTATTTAGAATTCAAGGCACACTTAACCAGCATTGCTACCACAGTATTCTGCAGCTCTACGTCATCCCATCTGGTTTGGGCTTAGTGGGACTATTATTTGTTTTTCAACAGGACAATGACCCAACACACCTCCAGGCTGTGTAAAGGCTATTTTACCAAGAAGGAGAGTGATGGAGTGCTGCATCAGATGACCTGGCCTCCACAATCCCCTGACCTCAACCCAATTGAGATGGTTTGGGATGAGTCAGACGGCAGAAAGTGCTCAGCATATGTGGGAACTCCTTGAAGACCGTTGGAAAAGCATTCCAGGTGAAGTTGGTGAGAGAATGCCAAGAGTGTGCAAAGCTGTCATCAAGGCAAAGGGTGGCTACTTTGAAGAATCTAAAATATAAATTATATTTTGATTTGTTTAACACTTTTTTGGTTACTGCATTATTCCATATGTGTTATTTCATAGTTTTGATGTCTTCACTATAATTCTACAATGTAGAAAATAGTAAAAATAAAGAAAAACCCTTGAATGAGTAGGTGTGTCCAAACTTTTGTTTAGTACTGTAGATCTGGTCCGATCCTAACGAAGGAAACAGCGGAAAAGTCCATTTTTAAACTACTTTATTAACCGTAGCTGATAAAGCATGAGGGAGAGAAGAGACAGAGAGGTGTTGCCCATTTCCCTTTTCCCTTTTTTGTGAACAAAATGTGCAATGCATTTTCCGAACTGTGAAAGGCAGCAATACGCAATAAAGCGTCTAGTCTGCCGGAAACCGGACAAAAAAGAAGAAAAAGAAGAAGCAGAGAGAGGTGTCGCTCTAGCAGGCAGAGCATGGGGGGTCTAGTAGTATTATATATTTTTTATTATGCCCAGCTCACGAGGCCCCTTGATGATGTGAGACAATTGCCTTACATCATCCTAATGGTAAGTCCGCCAGTATTCTTATGCTGGTGACAAGCCCAATTTCCCCTCTGGGGATCAATAAAGTTTATCCATTCATTCATCCCCTTGTGTGTCTTACAGACTGACTATTGTGATGAAAGAGTCTGATAGCAAGCACAGTGCGGTACGCATCATGCCACATCACATTAAGATTGATGGATGAAGGAATAGAAAATAAAAGCGAGGGAGCAGCCACTCAAAGAAGCTAAGAATGATGAGATGCAACATCTCAGGGAAGCATGAGTCACTCCATGGCCACAGGCAGAGCCGAGCTACATACATGTATTTATAGTGAAGCGTACATTCGTCTATATTCCACATCCATTTTTACCCCCTTACATGTATGTCTATTTCTTGTTATTTTGTGAGCGCATAAATTCACCAACCTTTGATTAGGGCTGTTACAGTGACCATATTACCGCAACACCGGTGGTCACGAGGCATGACCACAGTCAAATTCCACGTAAACGTTTAGTAAAGGTAACTAGGCTTCTCCAAACTCTGATGCTGATAATGGTCATTAGTAGCATACCAAACTTGCTAACTACCTGGTACTCAGCACTCTATTGTCCCTTTAATCACTCTGACATCAATGCAAATGTAATAAAAAACATTCAAGCACTTCATGAGAGCCAATGAGCTCATGTTGCGCAACATTTCTATAAACTATGCAATTGCATGAGAAAACAGAGTTTTGATGGTCTCTATTGAAAAGAGGAGGATCCCATCAGCTTTCTATAGGCTAGACCTACTATATTTATTTCTCAACATTCCTAATATTAAGCACATTGCTTCGCTTTACAACAGGAGTATAGCCTACCTGGCTGTCATGAAAATGAACCACGGGAAAGTGCATAGATGACATGTATTTTTTTCTCCCCCTGTCCCTGTTCTGAGACAGGTGCATGATAATGGTTCATTCTAAATCAAAACTAATTTCATACATACAGTACCAGTCAAAAGTTTGGACACACCTACTCATTCCAGGGTTTTTCTTTATTTTTACTATTTTCTACATTGTAGAATAATAGTGAAGACATCAACACTAGGAAATAACACATATGGAATCATGTAGTAACCAAAAAAGTGTTAAACAAATCAAAATATATTTTATATTTGAGATTCTTCAAATAGCCACCCTTTGCCTTGATGACAGCTTTTGGCATTCTCTCAACCAGCTTCATGAGGTAGTCACCTGGAATGCATTTCAATTAACAGGTGTGCCTTCTTAAAAGTTAATTTGTGGAATTTCTTTCCTTCGTAATGCGTTTGAGCCAATCAGTTGTGTTGTGACAAGGTAGGGTTGGTATACAAAAGATAGCCCTATTTGGTAAAAGACCAAGTCCATATTATGGCAAAAACAGCTCAAATAAGCAAAGAGAAACGACAGTCCATCATTACTTTAAGACATTAAGGTCAGTCAATTCTGAACATTTCAAGAACTTTGAACGTTTCTTCAAGTGCAGTCGCAGAAACCATGAAGCTGTCATGAACCCTGCATCCTGAGTCTGTTCCTGCCTGGGTTGCCGTTTTTCTGCTCGGTATCTCCTGTTTTCCCGAAGGTTCCTGAACGCACCCTGTCCGGTTGCCGGGCAACGTTGCTAGGTGGGTGATCTCTCGATTACCCGCACCTGCTTCTCATCAGCCTCGGCACACCTGGTCCTGATCATCACCCCTTCTTAAGCTCTGACCTGACATCCATTCCCTGCCGGATCGTTAGCCATTAACAGTATGTTTTGCCAGTGTATCAGCCTCTGAGTACTAGCGTTAGTTTTGTTGTTTTTGCACCTTGTTGACCTGCCTTGTACTTACCTCCGTTTTTTTCTGTCTACAGTCATTCTCCCGGAACCTTCACCCAACCCCTGCCGTGCCATCATTTAATCTGCCACTTCACCTCCACCTACTCATCTCCGCCACCCGCTCCGTCTCCTGGATTATTCTGCATCCTTTTGAATCTGTAAATAAACACTCACCTTCGTTCAACTCACCTTGTCCTGGTCTGCTTCTGGGTTCGGTCTTAGAGAACCGTGACAGAAGCGCTATGATGAAAGTGGCTCTCATGAGGACCGCCACAGGAAAGGAAGACCCAGAGTTAACTCTGCTGCAGAGGATAAGTTCATTAGAGTTACCAGCCTCAGATAATACAGCCCAAATAAATGCTTCACAGAGTTCAAGTAACAGACACATCTCAACATCAACTGTTCAGAGGAGACTGCGTGAATCAGGCCTTCATGGTCGTATTGCTGCAAAGAAACCACTACTAAAGGACACCAATAAGAAGAAGAGACTTGCTTGGGCCAAGAAACACGAGCAATGGACATTAGACTGGTGGAAATCTGTCCTTTGGTCTGATGAGTCCAAACCACAGTGTCTTTGTGAGACGCAGAGTAGGTGATGCATGGAGGAGGAGGTGTGATGGTGTGGGGGTGTTTTGCTGGTGACACTGTCTGTGGTTTATTTAGAATTCAAGGCACATTTAACCAGCATGGCTACCACAGCATTCTGCAGCGATACGCCATCCCATCTGGTTTGCGCTGATGGGACTATTATTTGTTTTTCAACAGGACAATGACCCAAAACACACCTCCAGGCTGTGTAAGGGCTATTTTACCAAGAAGGAGAGTGATGGAGTGCTACATCAGATGACCTGGCCTCCACAATCACCTGACCTCAACCCAATTGAGATGGTTTGGGATGAGTTGGACCGCAGAGTGAAGGAAAAGCAGCCAACAAGTGCTCAGCATATGTGGGAACTCCTTCAAGACTGTTGGAAAAGCATTGTTCATGAAGCTGGTTGAGAGAATGCCAAGAGTGTGCAAAGCTGTCATCAAGGCAAAGGGTGGCTACTTTGAAGAATCTAAAATATAAATTATATTTTGATTTGTTTAACACTTTTTTGGTTACTACATGATTCCATATGTGTTATTTCATAGTGTTGATGTCTTCACTATTATTCTACAATGTAGAAAATAGTAAAAATATAGAAAAACCCTTGAATGAGTAGGTGTGTCCAAACTTCTGACTGGTACTGTATATGGCACAGCGGTCCTTAAATGAAAGTGGTATACAATATATATATATATATATATATATATATATATATATATATATATATATATATATCACAGTGGGGAGAACAAGTATTTGATACACTGCCGATTTTGCAGGTTTTCCTACTTACAGTGGGGGAAAAAAGTATTTAGTCAGCCACCAATTGTGCAAGTTCTCCCACTTAAATAGATGAGAGAGGCCTGTAATTTTCATCAACTATGACAGAGAAATTGAGAAAAAAAATTACAGACCTCTACATGCTTTGTACAGTGGGGAAAAAAAGTATTTAGTCAGCCACCAATTGTGCAAGTTCTCCCACTTAAAAAGATGAGAGAGGCCTGTAATTTTCATCATAGGTACACGTCAACTATGACAGACAAATTTAGAAAAAATTATCCAGAAAATCACATTGTAGGATTTTTAATGAATTTATTTGCAAATTATGGTGGAAAATAAGTATTTGGTCACCTACAAACAAGCAAGATTTATGGCACTCAAAGAACTGTAACTTCTTCTTTAAGAGGCTCCTCTGTCCTCCACTCATTACCTGTATTAATGGCACCTGTTTGAACTTGTTATCAGTATAAAAGACACCTGTCCACAACCTCAAACAGTCACACTCCAAACTCCACTATGGCCAAGACCAAAGAGCTGTCAAAGGACACCAGAAACAAAATTGTAGACCTGCACCAGGCTGGGAAGACTGAATCTGCAATAGGTAAGCAGCTTGGTTTGAAGAAATCAACTGTGGGAGCAATTATTAGGAAATGGAAGACATACAAGACCACTGATAATCTCCCTCGATCTGGGGCTCCACGCAAGATCTCACCCTGTGGGGTCAAAATGATCACAAGCAAAAATGAGCAAAAATCCCAGAACCACACGGGGGGACCTAGTGAATGACCTGCAGAGAGCTGGGACCAAAGTAACAAAGCCTACCATCAGTAACACACTACGCCGCCAGGGACTCAAATCCTGCAGTGCCAGACGTGCCCCCCTGCTTAAGCCAGTACATGTCCAGGCCCGTCTGAAGTTTGCTAGAGTGCATTTGGATGATCCAGAAGAGGATTGGGAGAATGTCATATGGTCAGATGAAACCAAAATAGAACTTTTTGGTAAAAACTCAACTCGCCATGTTTGGAGGACAAAGAATGCTGAGTTGCATCCAAAGAACACCATACCTACTGTGAAGCATGAGGGTGGAAACATCATGCTTTGGGGCTGTTTTTCTGCAAAGGGACCAGGATGACTGATCCGTGTAAAGGAAAGAATGAATGGGGCCATGTATCGTGAGATTTTGAGTGAAAACCTCCTTCCATCAGCAAGGGCATTGAAGATGAAACGTGGCTGGGTCTTTCAGCATGACAATGATCCCAAACACACCGCCCGGGCAACGAAGGAGTGGCTTCGTAAGAAGCATTTCAAGGTCCTGGAGTGGCCTAGCCAGTCTCCAGATCTCAACCCCATAGAAAATCTTTGGAGGGAGTTGAAAGTCCGTGTTGCCCAGCGACAGCCCCAAAACATCAATGCTCTAGAGGAGATCTGCATGGAGGAATGGGCCAAAATACCAGCAACAGTGTGTGAAAACATTGTGAAGACTTACAGAAAACGTTTGACCTGTGTCATTGCCAACAAAGGGTATATAACAAAGTATTGAGAAACTTTTGTTATTGACCAAATACTTATTTTCCACCATAATTAGCAAATAAATTCATTAAAAATCCTACAATGTGATTTTCAGGATTTCTTTTTCTCATTTTGTCTGTCATAGTTCCTTTGACAGCTCTTTGGTCTTGGCCATAGTGGAGTTTGGAGTGTGACTGTTTGAGGTTGTGGACAGGTGTCTTTTATACTGATAACAAGTTCAAACAGGTGCCATTAATACAGGTAACGAGTGGAGGACAGAGGAGCCTCTTAAAGAAGAAGTTACAGGTCTGTGAGAGCCAGAAATCTTGCTTGTTTGTAGGTGACCAAATACTTATTTTCCACCATAATTTGCAAATAAATTCATTAAAAATCCTACAATGTGATTTTCTGGATAATTTTTTCTAAATTTGTCTGTCATAGTTGACGTGTACCTATGATGAAAATTACAGGCCTCTCTCATCTTTTTAAGTGGGAGAACTTGCACAATTGGTGGCTGACTAAATACTTTTTTTCCCCACTGTACAAAGCATGTAGAGGTCTGTAATTTGTATCATAGACAAAAATCAAGAAAATCATATTGTATGATTTTTAAGTAATTAATTTGCATTTTATTGCATGACATAAGTATTTGATCACCTACCAACCAGTAAGAATTCCGGCTCTCACAGACCTGTTAGTTTTTCTTTAAGAAGCCCTCCTGTTCTCCACTCATTACCTGTACTAACTGCACCTGTTTGAGTGTGTGGACAGGTGTCTTTTATACAGGTAAAGAGTTCAATCAAACAGACTCCAACCTCTCCACAATGGCCAAGACCAGAGAGCTGTGTAAGGACATCAGGGATAAAATTGTAGACCTGCACAAGGTTGGGATGGGCTACAGTACAATAGGCAAGCAGCTTGGTGAGAAGGCAACAACTGTTGGCGCAATTATTAGAAAATGGAAGAAGTTCAAGATGACGGTCAATCACCCTCGGTCTGGGGCTCCATGCAAGATCAATGATCATGAGGAAGGTGAGGGAACAGCCCAGAACTACACGGCAGGACCTGGTCAATGACCTGAAGAGAGCTGGGACCACAGTCTCAAAGAAAACCATTAGTAACACACTACGCCGTCATGGATTAAAAATCCTGCAGCGCACGCAAGGTCCCCCTGCTCAAGCCAGCGCATGTCCAGGCCCATCTGAAGTTTGCCAATGACCATCTGGATGATCCAGAGGAGGAATGGGAGAAGGTCATGTGGTCTGATGAGACAAAAATATAGCTTTTTGGTCTAAACTCCACTCGCCGTGTTTGGAGGAAGAAGAAGGATGAGTACAACCCCAAGAACACCATCCCAGCCGTGAAGCATGGAGGTGGAAACATCATTCTTTGGGGATGCTTTTCTGCAAAGGGGACAGGACGACTGCACCGTATTTTTGGGAGGATGGATGGGGCCATGTATCGCGAGATCTTGGCCAACAACCTCCTTCCCTCAGTAAGAGCATTGAAGATGGGTCGTGGCTGGGTCTTCCAGCATGACAACGACCCGAAACACACAGCCAGGGCAACTAAGGAGTGGCTCCGTAAGAAGCATCTCAAGGTCCTGGAGTGACCTAGCCAGTCTCCAGACCTGAACCCAATAGAAAGGGAGGGAGCTGAAAGTCCGTATTGCCCAGCGACAGCCCCGAAACCTGAAGGATCTGGAGAAGGTCTGTATGGAGGAGTGGGCCAAAATCCCTGCTGCAGTGTGTGCAAACCTGGTCAAAACCTACAGGAAACGTATGATCTCTGTAATTTTAAACAAAGGTTTCTGTACCAAATATTAAGTTCTGCTTTTCTGATGTATCAAATACTTACAGTGGGGAAAAAAAGTATTTAGTCAGCCACCAATTGTGCAAGTTCTCCCACTTAAAAAGATGAGAGAGGCCTGTAATTTTCATCATAGATATACGTCAACTATGACAGACAAATTGAGAAAAAATTTTCCAGAAAATCCCATTGTAGGATTTTTAATGAATTTATTTGCAAATTATGGTGGAAAATAAGTATTTGGTCACCTACAAACAAGCAAGATTTCTGGCTCTCACAGACCTGTAACTTCTTCTTTAAGAGGCTCCTCTGTCCTCCACTCGTTACCTGTATTAATGGCACCTGTTTGAACTTGTTATCAGTATAAAAGACACCTGTCCACAACCTCAAACAGTCACACTCCAAACTCCACAATGGCCAAGACCAAAGAGCTGTCAAAGGACACCAAAAACAAAATTGTAGACCTGCACCAGGCTGGGAAGCCTGAATCTGCAATAGGTAAGCAGCTTGGTTTGAAGAAATCAACTGTGGGAGCAATTATTAGGAAATGGAAGACATTCAAGACCACTGATAATCTCCCTCGATCAGGGGCTCCACGCAAGATCTCACCCCGTGGGGTCAAAATGATCACAAGAACGGTGAGCAAAAATCCCAGAACCACACGGGGGGACCTAGTGAATGACCTGCAGAGAGCTGGGACCAAAGTAACAAAGCCTACCATCAGTAACACACTACGCCGCCAGGGACTCAAATCCTGCAGTGCCAGACGTGTCCCCCTGCTTAAGCCAGTACATGTCCAGGCCCGTCTGAAGTGCATTTGGATGATCCAGAAGAGGATTGGGAGAATGTCATATGGTCAGATGAAACCAAAATATAACTTTTTGGTAAAAACTCAACTCGTCGTGTTTGGAGGACAAAGAATGCTGAGTTGCATCCAAAGAACACCATACCTACTGTGAAGCATGGGGGTGGAAACATCATGCTTTGGGGCTGTTTTTCTGCAAAGGGACCAGGACGACTGAAAGGAAAGAATGAATGGGGCCATGTATCGTGAGATTTTGAGTGAAAACCTCCTTCCATCAGCAAGGGCATTGAAGATGAAACATGGCTGGGTCTTTCAGCATGACAATGATCCCAAACACACCGCCCGGGCAACGAAGGAGTGGCTTCGTAAGAAGCATTTCAAGGTCCTGGAGTGGCCTAGCCAGTCTCCAGATCTCAACCCCATAGAAAATCTTTGGAGGGAGTTGAAAGTCTGTGTTGCCCAGCGACAGCCCCAAAACATCACTGCTCTAGAGGAGATCTGCATGGAGGAATGGGCCAAAATACCAGCAACAGTGTGTGAAAACCTTGTGAAGACTTACAGAAAACGTTTGACCTGTGTCATTGCCAACAAAGGGTATATAACAAAGTATTGAGAAACTTTTGTTATTGACCAAATACTTATTTTCCACCATCATTTGCCAATAAATTCATAAAAAATCCTACAATGTGATTTTCTGGATTTTTTTTTCTCATTTTGTCTGTCATAGTTGACGTGTACCTATGATGAAAATTACAGGCCTCTCTCATCTTTTTAAGTGGGAGAACTTGCACAATTGGTGGCTGACTAAATATTTTTTTCCCCCACTGTATGTCATGCAATAAAATGCAAATTATTACTTAAAAATCATACAATGTGATTTTCTTGATATTTGTTTCAGATTCCGTCTCTCACAGTTGAAGTGTACCTATGATAAAAATTACAGACCTCTACATGCTTTGTAAGTAGGAAAACCTGCAAAATTGGCAGTGTATCAAATACTTGTTCTCCCCACTGTATATCACAATTTTCATTCACCAATTTTGGCCTTTAATGCAGAGCCAACAGCTGGTCGTGTTAGCATAGGGCTAAGTGTGCCAGGTTATCTCATAGGAAAAGCTAACAGTTGTTTCAGTTGAAGCAAGATGGACCCACCAGGTTTTGGCTCAAGCCTACACTGCCTTTAAAAGTCAAGTGCAGTGCGATGTTGGCACAGTGCTTTTTGTTTGAACCATAGTCAGACAGACCGACAGAGGCAAAAGGGGTGTTTGGTGTACCTCTCTCAGGTAGCAGGAAATGCCTCTCAGTGCCGCACTCATTGCAGAAGGGGAGGGAAGCTGGAGAGAGAGAGAGCGAAATATAGCTGTGAGCAGCTATGAACACATTTCACAGGATGACAGAAAGGTCACAAGATCAGTTGGATAACAAAGCAAGCACTATTACATTTTAGTCATTTAGCAGACCCTCTTATCCAGAGTGACTTACAGGAGCAATTAGGGTTAAGTGCCTTGCTCAAGGGCACATCGACAGATTTTTCACCTAGTCGGCTCGGGGATTAGAAACAGCGACCTTTCGGTTACTGGCACAACGCTCTTAACCACTAAGCTACCTGCCGCCCTATCATGTAGGAACTATCCTCCTTTATGTGCAATCAGTGAAAGCATTACCATGTTTATCTCTCAATATCACAAGGATGATGCAAGTGAAGTTTAGTCTAGTGCTGTAGGTTGGTTATCTTTGAATGCAGCAGGTAATCATTCTTAAAGTAATTACTTAATGTATTGAGTTTATACCAATTCTGGGGTCAATTTGACTAATGGTTTCTAAATATTTTCAGCATTAGTGTATTGGTATCTTGCTGTTATCTTTGAATTCTGGGACTTAATTTTGTCGAAATCTGTTTGCGTAAATTATTTAAATCTCAGTCGGTTCACTCCACATTAGCGTTCCAAAATACTTAAATAAACCCTCACAACTGTAATACGCTGACTGAGCAAGCGGCAGGACTTGCAGGATAAAATATCCACTTTTCACTACGTTCAGACCACATACAGTGCATTCGGAAAGTATTCAGACCCCTTTACTTATAACACATTTTGTTATGTTACAGCTTTATTCTAAAATGGATAAAATTGTTCTTTCCCTCATCAATCTACATACAATAGCCCATAATGACAAAGCAAAAACAGGTGTTTAGAAATTTTTGCAAATGTATAATAACAAAAAACAGAAATATCACATTTACATAAGTATTCAGACCCTTTACTCAGTACTTTGTTGAAGCACCTTTGACAGCGATTATAGCCTCGAGTCTTCTTGGGTATGACACTACAAGCTTGGCATACCTGTATTTGGGGAGTTTCTCCCATTCTTTTCTGCAGATCCTCTCAAGCTCTGTCAGGTTGGATGGGGAGTGTCACTGCACAGCTATTTTCAGGTCTCTCCAGAGATTTTTGATCGGGTTCAAGTCCGGGCTCTGGCAGGCCACTCAAGGATATTCATAGACTTGTCCCGAAGCCACTCCTGTGTTGTCTTGGCTGTGTGCTTAGGGTCGATGTCCTGTTAGAAGGTGAACCTTCGCCCCAGTCAGAGGTCCTGAGGTCTGTGGAGCAGGTTTTCATCAAGGATCTCTCTGTATTTTGCTCCGTTCATCTTTCCCTTGATCCTGACTAGTCTCCCAGTCCCTGCCACTGAAAAACATCCCCACAGCATGATGATGCCACCACCATGCTTCACCGTAGGGATGGTGCCAGGTTTCCTCCAGACGTGACGCTTGGCATTCAGGCCAAAGAGTTCAATCTTGGTTTCATCAGACCAGAGAATCTTGTTTTTCATGGTCTGAGAGTCCTTTAGGTGCCTTTTGGCAAACTCCAAGCGGGCAGTCATGTGCCTTTTACTGAGGAGTGGCGTCCGTCTGGTCACTCTACCATAAAAGCCTTATTGGTGGAGTGCTGCAGAGATTGTTGTCCTTCTGGAAGTTTCTCCCATCTCCACAGAGGAACTCTGGAGCTCTGTTAGAGTGACCATCGGGTTCTTGGTCACCTCCCTGACCAAGGCCCTTCTCCCCCGATTTCTCAGTTTGGCCAGGCGGCCAGCTCTAGGAAGAGTCTTGGTGGTTCCAAACTTTTTCCATTTAAGAATGATGGAGGCCACTGTGTTCTTGGGGACTTTCAATGCTGCAGAAATGTTTTGGTATCCTTCCCCAGATCTGTGCCTCGACAAAATCCTGTCTCTGAGCTCTACGGACAATTCCTTCTACCTCATGGCTTGGTTTTTGCTCTGACATGCACTCTCAACTGTGGGATCTTATATAGACAGGTGTGTGCCTTTCCAAATCATGTCCAATCTATTTAATTTACCACAGGGGGACTCCAATCAAGTTGTAGAAACATCTCAAGGATTATCAATGGAAATAGGATGCACCTGAACTTAATTTTTAGTCTCATAGCAAAGGGTTATGGTTGCAGTGACTTTATATTCACACAGCTTATGTTTTGAATGCAGCAACTATTAAAGACTGATGTAATGAGTAAATAAAAAATCTGGAGTGAATCTAACGTGGTTAATGAGGAGAAGATGATTGCAGATGATTTTGAGCATTAGCGTTACATATGCAAACGATTAGTTGTTAATAGTTTCCTTGTTTTTTTAGATATCAACACCAAATTCAGTTTGACTTTCAGACGTCCATGATAGCGATGACAAGTTTCAAGTTGATAGGACACTGTGGAGTGGATTAACATTGGTTTAAATGGACACGTAATATCCCATTTTTGATTTGTCAATAACTCAGCCATCTTTTGACCAAGCTTTTCTTAAACCAAGTTAAGACATTTACCATGGGCCTTCATTCCAAATTGGTGTATTTTGGTCCTGTGGTTCATGAGTAGACGTATGTGCCAATATGCATCTACTGGTATAGTGTGGCCATCTTTGAATGCATCAATGTTATTTTCTCAAACTCTTTAGGGACTATTGTGAAGTCCAAAGACCACATTTTGAGTGAATCTGACTTTTAGTCCATGAGAAGATTTTTTATGATTATTTTAAGCATTACAGTTACAGTCAAAAAAGTGAATTTTTGATCGTTTCCTTATTTTTTAAGATATCAATGCCAAACTTAACATGGTTCATCACAGTAATGTTTTTGATAACCCTAAAACGTTTGAAGTTGATAGGCCATTTTGGAGTGGATTTACAAAGGATTTAAATGGACAGGTAAAATCTGATTTCCTGATTTATCAATAACTCAGCCATCTCTTAACCAATCCCTTAGCTTTTCTCAAACTAAGTTAAGAGACGAATGAGAATACATTTTTCAAAAATTTCCAAGATGGAGGAAAATCTATCATGAGAGACCTTTGGGTCCTTGAGACAAATTTGTTCAGCATGAGGAACGACATCTACATACAAAGTTTCAAGTCTCTAGGTCAAAAGGGGTGACAGATTTTAGGGTTTAAGTGAGACTGCTTATAACAGCGCCCAGTATAGGCCAATCGGTGCAATTATTTTTGACCAAGTTACTCATGACCTGTAGTTTCTGTGTGCCAAATAAAAAAAGTATATGAAAACGAAAATAATAAGAATTCGGAGAATAACAATTGGTTTCACAGCTTCGCTGGGCACACAATATCAAGTGCACCTATAGGCTATTTAGTGTGGTCTCAATACAGTGCCTTGGCGTTTTTCCTATTTTGTTGCATTACAACCTGTAATTTAAATGGATTTTTATTTGGATTTAATGTAATGGACAGACACAAAATAGTCTAAATTGGTGAAGTGAAATGAAAAAAACTAATAACGGAAAAGTGGTGCGTGCATATGTATTCACCCCCTTTGCTATGAAGCCCCTAAATAAGATCTGGTGCAACCAATTACATTTTTAGTCATTTAGCAAACGCTCTTATCCAGAGCGACTTACAGTTAGTGAGTGCATACATTTTAATTTTTTATACTGGAATCGAACCCACAACCCTGGCGTTGCAAATGCCATGCTCTACCAACTGAGCTACATCCCTGCCGGCCATTCCCTCCCCTACCCTGGATGACGCTGGGCCAATTGTACGCCGCCCCATGGGTCTCCCAGTCGCGGCCGGCTACGACAGAGCCTGGATTCGAACCAGGATCTCTAATGGCACAGCTAGCACTGTGATGCAGTGCCTTAGACCACTGCGCCACTCAGGAGGACAATTACCTTCAGAAGTCACATAATTACTTAAATAAAGTCCACCTGTGTGCAGTCTAAGTGTCACATGATCTTAGTATATATGCACCTGTTCTGAAAGTCCCCAGATTCTGCAACACCACTAAGCAAGGGGCACCACCAAGCAATCGGCACCATGAAGACCAAGGAGCTCTCCAAACAGGTCAGGGACAAAGTTGTGGAGAAGTACAGATCAGGATTGGGTTATAAAAAAATATCAGAAACTTTGAACATCCCACGGAGCGCCATTAAATCCATTATTAAAAAATTGAAAGAATATGGCTCCACAACAAACTTGCCAAGAGAGGGCCGCCCACCAAAACTCACAGACCAGGCAAGGAGGGCATTAATCAGAGAGGCAACAAAGAGACCAAAGCTCCACAGCGGAGATTGGAGTATCTGTCCATAGGACCACTTTAAGCCGTACACTCCACAGAGCTGGGCTTTACGGAAGAGTGGCCAGAAAAAAGCCATTGCTTCAAGAAAAAAATAAGCAAGTGTTCGCCAAAAGGCATGTGGGAGACTCCCCAAACATATGGAAGAAGGTGCTCTGGTCAGATAAGACTAAAATTGAGCTTTTTGGCCATCAAGGAAAACGCTATGTCTGGCGCAAACCCAACACCTTTCATCACCCTGAGAACACCATCCCCACAGTGAAGCATGGTGGTGGCAGCATCATGCTGTGGGGATGTTTTTCATCGGCAGGGACTGGGAAACTGGTCCGAATTGAAGGAATGATGGATGGCGCTAAATACAGGGAAATTCTTGAGGGAAACCTGTTTCAGTCTTCCAGAGATTTGAGACTGGGACGGAGGTTCACCTTCCAGCAGGACAATGACCCTAAGCATACTGCTAAAGCAACATTCGAGTGGTTTAAGGGGAAACATTTAAATGTCTTGGAATGGCCTAGCCAAAGCCCAGACCTCAATCCAATTGAGAATCTGTGGTATGACTTAAAGATTGCTGTACACCAGCGGAACCCATCCAACTTGAAGGAGCTGGAGCCGTTTTACCTTGAAGAATGGGCAAAAATCCCAGCGGCTCGATGTGCCAAGCTTATAGAGACATACCCCAAGAGACTTGCAGCTGTAATTGCTGCAAAAGGTGGCTCTACAAAGTATTGACTTTGATGGGGTGAATAGTTATGCATGCTCAAGTTTGATGTTTTTCTGTCTTATTTCTTGTTTGTTTCACAATAAAACATATTTTCCATCTTCAAAGTGGTAGGCATGTTGGGTAAATCAAATTATACAAAAATCCATTTTTAATTCCAGGTTGTAAGGCAACAAAATAGGAAAAACGCCAAGGGGGGTGAATACTTTCGCAAGCCACTGTATAAGGATCCATAGCCTATAGGCTACGAAGTGCATGCTTGGAGAAGCACAGAGCAAAGTTATATTTCTAAGATATCTGCTGGGATGGTCTAAATAAAACTAGGCTGCATTACACACCGCAATGGATATTCCAACCCTGAGCCCCGGCCTGCTCTGCTCTTGCTGATCAAAAACGTTTTTGTGTGCTGCCTAAACAATGGCTGTGCTGTGTAGGCCTACGGTGGCAGTTCAGGAGGAGAGTCAAAGGCTTCTTGGTCCTCTGTAGCTCAGCTGGTAGAGCACGGCGCTTGTAACGCCAAGGTAGTGGGTTCGATCCCCGGGACCACCCATACACAAAAAAATGTATGCACGCATGACTGTAAGTCGCTTTGGATAAAAGCGTCTGCTAAATGGCATATTATATTATTATTATTATTATTATTCTTCTGATTTTTTGGGGGGGGATTAGGCCTAGTCTAAAAACTTGCGTGAAGACTAGCCTATAGTTTCAGTTTGAAAAAGAGAGTGCGAAGAGGAGGACCAGAGGTAATCTTTGATAGCTTGCTACTACTGTAATCTATTTTATTAAAAACAATATGTTTCTTGGCCATGATATATTTATCAGTTATTGACCTCACAATAAGCCAGATTCGAGTAACTTACATTGTGGTGCTGAAACTTGAAGCAGCAGCAAATCGGAAATGGACAGTTCATGGTGCTGAGAGTAAGCAAATTCGACTAGGCAGTTCAACGTCTTCATTTTAATTTGACTACTAACAACAAGAGGACTTTGTGTTGGAGCCTATTTCTACCTATTTAAGAAATAAGAGGTAGGCCTACCTGTTTGACAGACGAAATTAGGCTATAGGCTGCTATAACCATAGATTTGTTGGTCAATTCCTCCACCCACTATTCACTCTTAAAATAGCCTACCTCAGTGTCAGTGAACGGCTGTTAAGTTAAAACCAAGACTCGAATTGAGGGGGTATGAGAGGGTATACCATAGGCCTACCTTTTATTAAAGAAAATGTCAAAACGCACAGGCCTACCCCATGTTAGCGTAAGATTTTGAAGAAAATAAAATAGAT
This sequence comes from Coregonus clupeaformis, assembly GCF_020615455.1. Classification (NCBI taxonomy): domain Eukaryota; kingdom Metazoa; phylum Chordata; class Actinopteri; order Salmoniformes; family Salmonidae; genus Coregonus; species Coregonus clupeaformis. Next base: position 66,943,297 of record NC_059192.1, on the reverse strand, counting down.
CTGATTATATAAAGTGATCTACAACAGCACTTTGGTCCGCAATGCTTTATTCTAGAAACAAACTGTACAAACCCGGGAAAGATGTGACTCCGATGCATATGGGGATATCATTGTTTCGTTTCTTTGACATTCAGAGGCTGAGCTACAACCTTCTATAGCCGAGGAGACAAAAACATTTGACTTTGCTTGGGAAGTAATCTAATTCTGTCACGATCAATTGATGAAGCTATTCACTTTCTGTACAAAAGAAGATGTTTAAACCCAGACAGCTTTTAGGGAAACACTTGTGGCCTTCTCTCATTGGGTTAAGCGACTGAAGAAGAGTAGCCAGCAGTTAAAGCTTACATTTATCTGCATCGGTAGGCATACTCTGTATGGGGTGGAAAGTTAGGCCTATCTTTTTAAAGTACCATGCTCAGATTCCTAACGACGTTTCAGATTGAATTATTTGGAAACAGGGACAATTTCGTTGCAAACAAGACACACTGATTTGGCATTGGAGAAATATGATAAGATGAACACATAGGCCATTCTTAGCCTGTAATTTCCATAATTTGTGTGGTATTAAAAAATATTATGCTAATATGTAAAAAGGTTTACACTTTGTATTAATTATTATTTTGGGTTTAGCATAGTTATTTTTTTTTCAAGCGTTACGGGAGGGTTTAGGTAAAATATATTTTGCTGAAGAGAGGGCCATCAATTTTCAGAGAGGTCCGATTTCTTCTTGTAACCCTTATTATAAATAATGCTCACTCCCTTATCCCTTTTTATTGTAATCTGCCTGTATCTATCTTCTCATCGCTGGTGGTTTGAATCTGACATTTTAACATGTTTGACTTTGGTTTCTGTTTGGCTTTGTTTGGCAGTGTATGGGGAAGAGATGACTCAAGAAGAAGAACTTACGATGTGAGAGAAATTCCTGAACAAGTCCAATAAAGTGAACTCCATCCCCCCTCCAGCCCTCCCTCCCCCTCATCCCCAACTCCCTCACAGGCGGTGGGTGTTCCAGACAAATGTTGAAGCGCTTGGTTTGGTCGGGCTTTACGCGGCGCAGGGCCACCCGTGACTCTCCGATGAACTCGTTATGCGTCAGCTTGTCCTCGTCACACACAGACACCCTGACGGATGGATGGATGAGAGACAGAAGGAGGGAGAGAGAGAACACACACAAGTTAAGCAGAGTTGGTCACTTGTGTCTAACTAACTCAGTCATGACTAAGGGCTCTAATCAATCTGTAATTGAGAGAGAGAGAGAGAGAGAGAGAGAGAGAGAGAGAGAGAGAGAGAGAGAGATCTAATCAATCTGTAATCGAGAGAGAGAGAGAGAGAGAGAGAGAGAGAGAGAGAGAGAGAGAGAGAGAGAGAGAGAGAGAGAGAGAGAATACAAGTAGACGTGGACATTCAACATAGTCGGTCATGACTAACTTAACTCAATCATGATGACTAACCATTGACAGGACTGACATGCGCTGAATTAGAAAGCAGCACAGCCTGTGTAGCGGACGTAATTGTGCTTTGCTTAGCTGTACCAATTCCTTCCGCTCTAGCTCACACCGAGACTAGAACCCGGCACCTCTGCCTTGCAGACAAGTGATCACCGTCCTGATACATTCTAACCAGTCGCAAGTTTTCAGGCTGAGTGAGATTCCCAAATCCACACCTCAGGTATAATGCTTGTTAACTCGTTATAAGCATGCATCAGCCTTTATAATGTCTTATTATGAAGGTTTACAACATGTTATGTCTCTCTGTATCCACATTTCAACTGACTCAAATGGCTGGTATTTTGTCATGAGTCATCATTATGATAAGACATTATGAGGCTCATATGCTCATGACAAGTCTTAAAATGCATTACAACTGTATCATAATGCATAATGCTGTTACACAACATACATTTGCTGCTTTGGCTTAGTCTATGTTTATGCCATAGTGAAAATGATACATATATGCTGTGTCTGATAAAGATACAGGCAAATATAATGTATAATACATGCAAACATAGTGGACACAATTAGCATGTGGCACCACTGGGAATTCAGAGCGTGAAGGTGCAGCATGCTGGGCTAATCTAATCCATATTTATGGACTCTGCAGTTGTTTTTATATTACATTTACATAATTTAGCAGACGCTCTTATCCAGAGCGACTTACAAATTGGTGCATTCAACTTATGATAGCCAGTGGGACAACCACTTTTTTTTATGGGGGGGGGGGTAGAAGGATTACTTTACTATTCCAGGTATTCCTTCTATCCTGCCACGAAGTCACCTAAATTAGACAGAAACACACATGGAGAAAGAAGTGGGTGAGAGAGAAAGAGAGAGGGTGGGAGGTGATGAAAGTGAAGGAAAGATGTGGGTGAGAAAAGGAAAGAAGACTCACATCTGGCAGATAGAGAGAGAGAGAGAGAGAGAGAGAGAGAGACACTTTATTTGGATAACCTGGACAGTCCATCTGTACAGATGGTCATACTATCAACAAACTATCTGTTGATAAGCAGCTGCTTGCTAAGGTTAGGTTGCTAGGTTTAGAATAAGGGTTAGGGTAAGGGTTAAGGTTAGAGTTAGAGTCAGGGTTAGTAGATAGTTGAAATGTTACTGACTATCCAAATAAAGTGTTACCTTCTGTTTTGTATGCACAGACCAAGACGGCCAAATTGCCTGGCTGTCTTCAGCCGCCCGAACTGGGAAGGATGTACAAATACGGTTGTGTCCCAAATGGCACCATATTCCCTATATAATGCACTACTTTTGACCAGGGCCCATATGGCTCTGGTCAAAAGTAGGGCACTATGTGGGGAATAGGGTGCCATTTAGGACTTTGCTTATGTGAGGTCAGGTGCGAGCGGCCAGTTGCCCGGGGAAACCACTCGATAGCTGTTGAAGGCTGCAGAGGTAATTTATACTATATTGTCTTATGAGCCCTCAGAACACAAGCAACCTTTCCTTCACATCCTCTAGAAGAAAACCCAGGAAACAAACACACAGAGACAGAGAGACAGAGAGACACAGACAGAGACACACAGAGAGAGAGAGAGAGAGAGAGAGAGAGGGGGCAGTGAGAGAGAGAGAGAAAGAGAGAGAGAGAGAGAGAGAGAGAGAGAGAGAGAGAGAGAGAGAGAGAGAGGGAGCAGTGGCGACCCGTCATTCAGGGCAGTTTTGAGCCCCAATTTCTTTTGGGGGGCTTGCCTGTTTTGCATGTTATTTTGGCATTAATACGTGTCCCATATCAGTTTGCAAACAATGTAAAAAAATATATACAGTATATCATTGAGTTAATAAAGCCGCATACAAACATACAATTTTTTGTTTTCTTGAGTAAGGCAGCTCCAAAATGCAGGTGTTTCAGCCTAGCTCAGTGCTTACTGTGGTAGTGGGGCAAGTCAACAGAAAATACGGTGCGTTGCGCTGTGATTGGCTCAGTGTTCTGCACTCATGGAGACACTACTTTACCGCCAAGTCTAAGGATAGAGCTAGAAAATGTAAGCCCCTTGGGTGCTGTCATAGAGTTACATTAGAAGTGCCCATCCAAGAAGGCTCAAGGTCATTGGCTACAGATAAAATGACGTCAAATCACGTGATATGTACAGTAGCTTTGATTGGACTGATCATGTCAACATCATACTTTCAAAATCTTAGCTAGCAGTTATCATGAATCAAGTCGACAATCTACTGGCGAATCCTTTTTAATCCTTTTCATATGATGTCACGACTTCCGCCGAGGCTGCCTCCCCTCCTTGTTTGGGCAGGTTTCGGCGTTCATCGTCACCGGCTTACTAGCTACTGCCGCTCCCATTCTCATCACTCCACTTGTCTTGTCTTGTCAATCACACACACCTGGTGCTAATCCCCTAATTAGTCTGTGTATAAGTGTTCCCTCTGCCCCCTTGTCTTTGTGAGTGATTGTTCTATGTGGGAGGAGAGTAGCTCGGTTGAGATACTCTCTCATTTATTTTGCCAGGATTGATTTTCCCCTGTGTCATTACATTTATTGTATTTTCTGAGACTGTGTTTGGTCAGGGAGGATTGTTTCCCCTGTACCTGTTTCAATTGCCGTTGTAGGCGCATTGTATGTCTGGAAGGAATTGTCACGCTCTGGCTCCGGGACTCTGTATGTTGAGCCAGGGTGTGTTCGTTCTGTGTGGGTTGTTTCTAGGTTGGGTGTTCTAGGTTGTTGTTTTCTGTGTTGGCCTAAGTGACTCCCAATCAGAGGCAACGAGTGTCAGCTGTTTGCTGGTTGTCTCTGATTGGGAGCCATACTTAACTGTCTGTGTTTCACTTTGTGTTTGTGGGTTTTTGTTCCGTGTCGGTATGTTTAACCGTGGACTTCACGAATCGTGTTTTGTTTGTTACTTTAATTAAATAAAGTCATGTTTGGTTCACACGCTGCGCCTTGGTCTACTTCGCTACAAGACGATCGTGACAGAAAAACCCACCATACAAGGACCAAGCAGCGTGTCCAGGAACACACGCAGGAGGTGACTCTGGTGGATGTCCTCCTCGGTTGGGGGCAGATTACCGAGGAGGAGGCCGTCCGGTACCGGAGGGCAATGAAGGGGGAGACCCAGGCAGGAGAGGAGCAGTGGCGTCAGCAGTGCCATCGTCGGACGGACGAGAGGCACCCCCAATAATTTTTTAGGGGGGGGCACACGGCATGGGCGACTGGGCAGCAGGAGGCTGCCACAGGGCGAAATAGGAGAAGAGGAGAGAAGGCCACCGGGTTTTGGGGGCCAGAAGGCAGGTTGGCGGAGCCTGGATGGAGAGCAGAGCCAACTCCCCGTACTCAGGCATGGCAGCATGAGACTGGGCAGGTTCCGCGGTATGCGGAGCTGCGCACTGTGCCGCGAGTGGTCCGGCATAGTCCGGTACGTCCTGTGCGAGCACCCCGCACGTGTTGTGCGAAGGTGGGCATGCAGCCAGGACGGAGTGTGCCGGCTCAGCGCTCGGGGCCTCCAGTGCCTCTCCTCGGTCCCGGATATCCTGCGCCAGTGTCACGTGCTGTTATGCCAGTACGGCTACACAGCCCTGTACGTCCTGTGCGGATGCCTCACACAGAGTGTGTGAAGGTAGGCATTCAGCCAGGACGGGTTGTGGCAGCTCTTCACTCCAGGTCTCCTATCCGTCTCCATAGCCCAGTCTGGCCTGTCCCTGCTCCACGCACCAAGCCTACGGTGTGCGTCGCCAGCCCTGCCCGGCCTGTCCCTGCTCCACGCACCAAGCCTACGGTGTGCGTCGACAGCCCTGCCCGGCCTGTTCCTGCTCCACGCACCAAGCCTACGGTGTGCGTCGCCAGCCCTACCCGGCCTGTCCCTGCTCCACGCACCAAGCCTACGGTGTGCGTCGACAGCCCTGCCCGGCCTGTTCCTGCTCCACGCACCAAGCCTACGGTGTGCGTCGCCAGCCCTGCCCGGCCTGTTCCTGCTCCACGCACCAAGCCTACGGTGTGCGTCGCCAGCCCTGTCCGGCCTGTCCCTGCTCCACGCACCAAGCCTACGGTGTGCGTCGACAGCCCTGCCCGGCCTGTTCCTGCTCCACGCACCAAGCCTACGGTGTGCGTCGCCAGCCCTGTCCGGCCTGTCCCTGCTCCACGCACCAGGCCTACGGTGTGCGTCGTCAGCCCAGCCCGGCCTGTCCCTGCTCCACGCACCAAGCCTACGGTGTGCGTCGTCAGCCTGGTCCAGCCCGTTCCTGCCACTCGCACCAAGCCAGGGGTGCGAGTCGTCAGCCTGGTCCAGCCCGTTCCTGCCACTAGCACCAAGCCAGGGGTGCGAGTCGTCAGCCTGGTTCAGCCCGTTCCTGCTACTCGCACCAAGCCCGGGGTGCGAGTCGTCAGCCTGGTAAGACCGGTCAGCTGCTCCACAACGGAGCGTAAGCAATCCGCTCCGTCAATGTCCAGTCCAGATCCAGCCAGCGGGGTCAGACCGGACCAGGGGCGCTATGGGGGGTTGATTGGAGGGTGGTGGGCAAGGCCGGAGCCAGAACCGCCGCCGAGGAGGTATGCCCACCCAGCCCTCCCTTGTTTAGCCCTTATTGAGGCGCGGTCGCAGTCCGCGCCTTTAGGGGGGGGTACTGTCACGCTCTGGCTCCGGGACTCTGTATGTTGAGCCAGGGTGTGTTCGTTCTGTGTGGGTTGTTTCTAGGTTGGGTGTTCTAGGTTGTTGTTTTCTGTGTTGGCCTAAGTGACTCCCAATCAGAGGCAACGAATGTCAGCTGTTTGCTGGTTGTCTCTGATTGGGAGCCATACTTAACTGTCTGTGTTTCACTTTGTGTTTGTGGGTTTTTGTTCCGTGTCGGTATGTTTAACCGTGGACTTCACGAATCGTGTTTTGTTTGTTACTTTAATTAAATAAAGTCATGTTTGGTTCACACGCTGCGCCTTGGTCTACTTCGCTACAAGACGATCGTGACAGGAATACATCTGCATCCGGTTATTTTACTCCTGCGCCTGACTCCGTACATTATTCACCACATATGAAGAGAAATAATGAAGAGAAATTATAGATTAAACATATCGGTGCTCATCGGCCATTGGACATAAACATTACACAACAAGTTGGAAATCGCTAATTCAACAATGAGTGGTTTGGAAGGAATCGGTGACAGTGGCTAACTGCAAGCATTGCAAAGCAATCACTAGCCTGCTATTCAGTGGAGCGCCTGTGTGGTCCCAAATTTGGGATTAAGGGGCTCTTTTCCTAGTCTAAAATGATAAACATTCAACATTGGCCATGCTGTCAATGAAGCATGATTTGTGCCGCGCACAAAACAACTGTTAACTCGGAATTGCGAAAACTTGATTTCAGTGAGTTCAAGACAACTGGGAAGTTGAATATTGTAAGAGCTTTTATTGTCTGCTTATATGCCCCCTTTATTTATCCTACGGTTCTGACTTGGTGTACAGGGAGAACACTGTAAGAACGGCCCATGTTCTGAATTCTGTCGCTGTACATTTTAAAAGTGCTAAACAAATAGTTATATTGACTATGTCCGTCCTAGCTCGCTCATGAATGTCTTAATCGAAATTACAGATTGCCTCTTATCCGCTTGTCGTCCCCTTATGCCATAGTTTGTACATCTCAATTGTCATTAGAAACCACATTTGTTTAAGCAAGTCAGCCATATCAGCTATGTTTTTTTAAAAGGTAGTAAATGAGGCTGAATGAACTGTTTTGCTGCCAGACAAGGCTCCGCTGATAGCCAGGTGTAGCAGTTGTGTTGTGGCTTTGCTGGCATGAATCCCACTTTTTTGTTTTTTCTGCCCCACCAAGAATTACATGCTAAAATCGCCACTGGAGAGGAGGCAGGGAAAGAGAGAGAGAGATATCGGGGGAGGCAGAGAGGGAGTCAGTGAGACAGAGATAGAGAGAGAGGCAGAAAAAAATAATTGAGAGGGGGGAGGAAGGGAGCGGTACTCTATTGCCCTCAGAATACATTATCAATTTCCTATTACCGTGACGGTGGCTGACATTTCCAGCTCCTTGGAGAACACAATGTCTGTGGCGGTGATAAAAGGCTGTTTGGATTTAATCCGTGCGCTGGGAGAGTGGCACAAACCGACGCTTCAATGTCCAATCAGTGAAATACGCCACTCCAAACATCCAAATTGACATACACTATATATACAAAAGTATGTGGACATCCCTTCAAATTAGTGGATTCGGCTATTTCAGCCACACCCGTTACTGACGTGTATAAAATCGAGCACACAGCCCTGACCTCAATCCCATCGATCACCTTTGGGGTGAATTGGAACATCGACTGCGAGCCAGGCCTAATCGCCCAACATCAGAACCACGACCTCACTAATGCTCTTGTGGCTGAATGGAAACAAGTCTCCGCAGCAATGTTCCAACATCTAGTGGAAAGCCTTCCCAGAAGAGTGGAGGCTGTTATAACAGCAAAGGGGGGACCAACTCCATAATGCCCATGCATTTGGAATGAGATGTTCACATACTTTTGGTCATGTAGTGTATACAATGGTGGTTTTTACATTAATTGACACATTCAGTGTGGTGTCAGCCACTCCAATATATTCCCTGATACAGATTCTGTATGCAGGTCATGGACAGGTAGAGAAGGTAAAACTAAATTCGATAAGCCCCTAGATTATTAAGATTCTTGAGAGGAGAGATGAAGAGATAAAGCAAGAAAGCTCCTGAACAATTGTCACTGATGAATATCATACGATCACAGCACCTCCACTCCCCACCGAGAGCCATGAATCTCAATATATCTAATTAATCTCTATACAGTGCCTTCAGAAAGTATTCACACCCCTTTACTTTTTCCACATTTTGTTGTGTTACAGCCTGAATTTAAAATGGATTAATTTGAGATTTTTTGTAACTGGTAATACCCCGTAATGTCAAAGTGGAATTATGTTTTTCAAAATAATGATTTTCTTATATTTCAGTCTTCTGTGATATATATAATGACTACCTCATCTCTGTACCCCACAGATACAATTATCTGTAAGGTCCCTCAGTCGATCATTGAATTTCAAACACAGATTCTACCACAAAGACCAGGAAGGTTTTCCAATGCCTCGCAAAGAAGGGCCCCTATTGATAGGGTAAAAAAACAAACAGACATTGAATATCCCTTTGAGCATGTGAAGTTATTAATTATACTTTGGATGGTGTATCAATACACCCAGTCACTACAATGATACAGGCGTCCTTCCTAACTCAAAGCCAATGGTGACTTTAAAACAGTTAGAGAGTTTAATGGCTGTGATAGGAGAAAGCTGAGGATGGATCAACAACATTGTAGTTACTCCACATTACTAACCTAATTGACAGAGTGAAAAGAAGGAAGTCTGTACAGAATACAAATATTCCAAAACATGCATCCTGTTTGCAACAAGGTACTAAAATAATACTGCAGAGAATGTGGCAAAGCAATTACATTTTAGTCATTTAGCAGACGCTCTTATCCAGAGCGACTTACAGGAGCAATTAGGGTTAAGTGCCTTGCTCAAGGGCACATCGACAGATTTTTCACCTAGTCAGCTCGGGGATTAGGACCAGAGACCTTTCGGTTACTGGCACAACGCTCTTAACCACTAAGCTACCTGACGCCCCAACATTCTGTCCTGAATACAAAGTGTTATGTTTGGGGCAAATCCAATACAACACATTACTGAGGCCCCTCTCCATATATTCAAGCATAATGGTGGCTACAACATGTTATGGGTATGCTTGTAATCATTTTTCAGGATAAAAAAGAAAAGGAATGGAGCTAAGCACATGAAAATTCCTAGGGGAAAACCTGGTTCAGTCTGCTTTCCTCAAGACACTGGGAGATTAATTCACCTTTCAGCAGGACAATAACCTAAAACACAAGGCCAAATGTACACCAGAGTTGCTTACCAAGAAGACAGTGAATGTTCCTGAGTGGCTGAGTTAAAGTTTTGACTTAAATCTGCTTGAAAATCTATGGTAAGACCTGAAAATGGTTGTTTAGCAATGATCAACATCCAATTTGACAGAGCTTGAAGAATTTTGAAAAGAATAATGAGCAAATGTTGCACGATCCAACAGTCTAACATGTACTGACTCAGGGGGTGGAATACTTATCTAATCAAGATATATTAGTGTTTTCTTTTTCATAAATATTTTTAGAAATGTTAGAATTTTTCTTCCAGAGTATTTTGTGTAGATAATTGACAAAAAAAAGTCAATTCAATCTCAAGGGGTGTGAATATTTTCTGAAGGTACAGTCGTGGTCAAAAGTTTTGAGAATGACACAAGTATTGGTCTTCACAATGTTCGCTGCTTCAGTGTTGTGAGATATTTTTGTCAGACATAACAATGGTATACTGAAGTATAATTAAAAGCATTCCATAAGTGTCAAAGGCTTTTATTGACAATTACATTAAGTTTATGCAAAGAGTCAGTATTTGCAGTGTTGACCCTCCTTTTTCAAGACCTCTGCAATCCGCCCTGGCATGCTGTCAATTAACTTCTGGGCCACATCCTGACTGATGGCAGCCAATTCTTGCATAATCAATGCTTGGAGTTTGTCAGAATTTGTGGGTTTTTGTTTGTCCACCCACCTCTTGAGGATCGACCACAAGTTCTCAATGGGATTAAGGTCTGGGGAGTTTCCTGGCCATGGACCCAAAATGTTGATGTTTTGTTCCCCGAGCCACTTAGTTATCACTTTTGTCTTATGGCAAGGTGCTCCATGTTGCTGGAAAAGGCATTGGTCGTCACCAAACTGTTCTTGAATGGTTGGGAGAAGTTGCTCTCGGAGGATGTGTTGGTGCCATTCTTTATTCATGGCTGTGTTCTTAGGCAAAATTGTGAGTGAGCCCACTCCCTTGGCTGAGAAGCAACCCCACACATGAATGGTCTCAGGATGCTTTACTGTTGGCATGACACAGGACTGATGGTAGCGCTCACCTTGTCTTCTCCGGATTTTGTGTTTTCCGGATGCCCCAAACAATCGGAAAGGGGATTCAGCAGAGAAAATGACTTTACCCCAGTCCTCAGCAGTCCAATCCCTGTACCTTTTGCAGAATATCAGTCTGTCCCTGATGTTTTTCCTAGAGAGAAGTGGCTTCTTTGCTGCCCTTCTTGACACCAGGCTATCCTCCAAAGGTTTTCGCCTCACTGTGCGTGCAGATGCACTCACACCTGCCTGCTGCCATTCCTGAGCAAGCTCTGCACTGGTGGTGCCCCGATCCCGCAGCTGAATGAACTTTAGGAGACGGTCCTGGCGCTTGCTGGATTTTCTTGGGCACCCTGACGCCTTCTTCACAACAATTGAACCTCTCGCCTTGAAGTTCGTGATGATCCAATAAATGGTTGATTTAGGTGCAATCTTACTAGCAGCAATATCCTTGCCTGTGAAGCCCTTTTTGTGCAAAGCAGTGATGACGGCACGCGTTTCCTTGCAGGTAACCATGGTTAACAGAGGAAGAACAATGATTTCAAGCACCACCCTCCTTTTAAAGCTTCCAGTCATTCTAACTCAATCAGCATGACAGAGTGATCTCCAGCCTTGTCCTCGTCAACACTCTCACCTGTGTTAATGAGAGAATCACTGACATGATGGCAGCTGGTCCTTTTGTGGCAGGGCTGAAATGCAGTGGAAATGTTTTTTTGGGATTAAGTTCATTTTCATGACAAAGAGGGACTTTGCAATTAATTGCAATTCATCTGATCACTCTTCTTTGACATTCTGGAGTATATGCAAATTGCCATCATCAAAACTGAGGCAGCAGACTTTGTGAAAATTAGTATTTGTGTCATTCTCAAACCTTTTGACCACGACTGTATATCTCTGTATATATTTCTGCTCCCACCAGGTGCATAGAAAGCCTTCCGATTTACACTGCTCAAAAAAATAAAGGGAATATTTAAACAACACAATGTAACTCCAAGTCAATCACACTTCTGTGAAATCAAACTGTCCACTTAGGAAGCAACACTGATTGACAATACATTTCACATGCTGTTGTGCAAATGGAATAGACAACAGGTGGAAATTATAGGCAATTAGCAAGACACCCCCAATAAAGGACTGGTTTTGCAGGTGGTGACCACAGACCACTTCTCAGTTCCTATGCTTCCTGGCTGATGTTTTGGTCACTTTTGAATGCTGGCGGTGCTTTCACTCTAGTGGTAGCATGAGACGGAGTCTACAACCCACACAAGTGGCTCAGGTAATGCAGCTCATCCAGGATGGCACATCAATGCGAGCTGTGGCAAGAAGGTTTGCTGTGTCTGTCAGCGTAGTGTCCAGAGCATGGAGGCGCTACCAGGAGACAGGCCAGTACATCAGGAGACGTGGAGGAGGCCGTAGGAGGGCAACAACCCAGCAGCAGGACTGCTACCTCCGCCTTTGTGCAAGGAGGAGCAGGAGGAGCACTGCCAGAGCCCTGCAAAATTATATCCAGCAGGCCACAAATGTGCATGTGTCTGCTCAAACGGTCAGAAACAGACTCCATGTGGGTGGTATGAGGGCCCGACGTCCACAGGTGGGGGTTGTGCTTACAGCCCAACACCGTGTAGGACTTTTGGCATTTGCCAGAGAACACCAAGATTGGCAAATTCGCCACTGGCACCCTGTGCTCTTCACAGATGAAAGCAGGTTCACACTGAGCACATGTGACAGACGTGACAGAGTCTGGAGACGCCGTGGAGAACGTTCTGCTGCCTGCAACATCCTCCAGCATGGTGGTCAGTCATGGTGTGGGGTGGCATTTCTTTGGGGGGCCGCACAGCCCTCCATGTGCTCGCCAGAGGTAGCCTGACTGCCATTAGGTACCGAGATGAGATCCTCAGACCCCTTGTGAGACCATATGCTGGTGCGGTTGGCCCTGGGTTCCTCCTAATGCAAGACAATGCTAGACCTCATGTGGCTGGCGTGTGTCAGCAGTTCCTGCAAGAGGAAGGCATTGATGCTATGGACTGGCCCGGCCGTTCCCCAGACCTGAATCCAATTGAGCACATCTGGGACATCATGTCTCGCTCCATCCACCAACGCCACGTTGCACCACAGACTGTCCAGGAGTTGGCGGATGCTTTAGTCCAGGTCTGGGAGGAGATCCCTCAGGAGACCATCCGCCACCTCATCAGGAGCATGCCCAGGCATTGTAGGGAGGTCATACAGGCACGTGGAGGCCACACACACTACTGAGCCTCAATTTTGACTTGTTTTAAGGACATTACATCAAAGTTGGATCAGCCTGTAGTGTGGTTTTCCACTTTAATTTTGAGGGTGACTCCAAATCCAGACCTCCATGGGTTGATACATTTGATTTTCATTGATAATTTATGTGTGATTTTGTTGTCAGCACATTCAACTATGTAAAGAAAAAAGTATTTAATATGATTATTTCATTCATTCAGATCTAGGATGTGTTATTTTAGTGTTCCCTTTATTTTTTTGAGCAGTGTATATGGCAACCCCATCTTGTGTGGCTCAGTTAGTAGAGCATGGTGCTTGCAATGCCAGGATTGTGGGTTTGATTCCCGCTGGGGCCACTCATACGAACAATGTATGCATGCATGACTGTAAGTAGCTTTGGATAAAAGTGTCTGCAAAATGGCATATATATATATACCATTTATTCCTGTGCCAAAATGGCACGCTATTCCCTACATAGGGCACTATTTTTCGACACAGACATTGTCTCTCATGCTGGTGGCAATCTAATTTCCCGCGGGAGATCGATAGTCTATTCAATTCTATATAACTCCGACGCCCACGTGTAGCTTTAGAGAAAGTTTTGAAGTCGCCCAGAGGAACAATCTGAGGCTTTCGTCACCTCTGGAGGGGGGTCAATTAACTTAAATACCCTCTGGTGATGACTCCGACCTCAATCTGTCACTGCAGCTGAAGAGAGAGAGAGAGAGAGAGAGAGAGAGAGAGAGAGAGAGAGAGAGAGAGAGAGAGAGAGAGAGAGAGAGAGAGAGAGAGAGAGAGAGAGAGAGAGAGAGAGAGAGAGAGAGAAAAGGGAGTGATAGTGAAGGATGAAGTGAGGGAGAGGGAGGGAGGGAGAGAGAGAGAAAGAGAGGAGGGGAAGACAGAAAAGGGGTTGCCAAAACATGCAGATGAGAGTGAAACAGACACTAAGATACAAAAAAGCAAATGTGTGTGTTTGTTTGTGTGTGTGTCTGTCTGTCTGTCTGTCTGTCTGTCTGATTGTTTGTTTGTTTGTCTGTCAGTCAGTCAGTGTCTGTGTACGCGCGTGTATGTGTGTGAGAGAGCGAGACAGCGCGAGAGAGCAAAGAGGACAGAAATAGAAAGGGAGCCCCGAGTACAGGGGTGAAAGTAAGGCGGTACATCAGGTACGGCATCACAGCAAAATAAATAGTGGGGGTACACCGTAATGGTAAAACATGAGCCTATCACAATAATTAAAACAAAATGTCAAGGAACTGTAGGCTATTAAAACATTATTTATCGTTACCGCATGTTTTGGAAAAAGGAAAACATATTTTTGTCAATACATTGCATTCAGTGGGAAAAGATGACTGTCACATGGTTGACAGACAGACATTTACATTACATTTACATTTTAGTCATTTAGCAGACGCTCTTATCCAGAGCGACTTACAGTTAGTGAATATATAATATAATATAATATGCCATTTAGCAGACGCTTTTATCCAAAGCGACTTACAGTCATGCGTGCATAAATTTTTTTGTGTATGGGTGGTCCCGGGGATCGAACCCACTACCTTGGCGTTACAAGCGCCGTGCTCTACCAGCTGAGCTACAGAGGACCACATATATATATTTGTTTTATACTGCCCCCCTGTGGGAATCGAACCCACAACCCTGGCGTTGCAAACGCCATGCTCTATCAACTGAGCTACATCCCTGCCGGCCATTCCCTCCCCTACCCTGGACGACGCTGGGCCAATTGTGCGCCGCCCATGAGTCTCCCGGTCGTGGCCGGCTGCGACAGAGCCTGGATTTGAACCAGGATCTCTAGTGGCACAGTTAGCACTGCGATGCAGTGCCTTAGACCACTGCGCCACTCAGGAGACTGAGTGCGCCACTCAGACCACTGCGCCACCTTAGACCACTGCGCCACTCAGACAGACAGACATATACACTCACAGACAGACAGGTAGGTAGGCAGACACAGACAGTTTCAAGTATCTAGTCAATCTAAAATAATGTGCGATATTCTTTTCAGAATTAATTCTAACAAGGCACTTAGTTTCTACATCCAATGCTTTTGGGCCAATTGAATTCAAATGTCATATGCCAGGTCATGACCGTCCTCCAGCAGCATCAGATGTCTCTTTCCATTCACCACTGTTTTGGAGGCTGGAAATATGTTGCGAGTGGATGAATGTGCGTGGGTAGCCTAGTAAAGGAGCCCTTTGAAGTGATTGTTGGACAATCAGATGAAAACATCATGACTGGTTGTGTTTATGCCACAATAAAAAGGTAAAACCATTTTTAAGTGAGATGACAAATCTTTACGACTAGGCCCACAGAGATCCTATTGAATTAATAGGGAAAGGGAAAGGGGATGCCTAGTCAGTTGGACAACTGAATGCATTGATTCTATATGTAATTCTATGATTAGGCCCCTAAAAAAATGTGGTACATGCGCAAGCGCGTGCACACATAGGAGGTCACATACCGGAAATAAATTACATCTACTTTCACCCCTGCCCGAGTATAACACTTACCTGAGTGTCTTCCTGTACATGTCCTCCTCTGTGATGCCCAGGTAGGTGAGTCTTTCATTCCACACAGGGTTCAGGGTGTTGTGCACAATCTTGGTCTTCAGTTTGTTCGCCTGGGAGTGTTGAAGATCACAACAAAGCAGGGTTAAAACAGTAACAGCAACCCATACCAACCTACAGTGGCCCTAAGGGGCAAAGTACCAACCTATTTGGGAAACATTTCATGGTACAGGATAACCTTGTCAATACTAAATGGCAAGGGATTTCCCTATTCCAACAACGATTATGTGTAACAAACTGTTAATAGATGCTAAATAAATGTGACTTCTGATGATAAGGCTATATTAATATACTGTATGTAATGTGTGCTAATAATAGAAGTGGACCTTGCAGGCTCCTGGGAGCAGGTGCAGCTTGACGTAAGGATCGGCCAGGCCATTGAAATCCATTGGCTTCAGACCCTTGGAGGTAGAGGGGGATGAGGAAAGAAAAAAAGAGGATAATTCGAGCGAGAAAGAGAGGGGGATAGAGCATGGGGTTGGGAGGAGAGAGAGAATATCACGCCAACTGACAACATCGATAGTGCACAGTCAAAGCCCTACGCGGGTGGGCATATGAACGATTTATTATAAAACCTCATAAAAAATCAATCTTACTACAGCAGGGGATAATAATGGTAGAGGAGGAGGGGAGTCTACACAGGTGCAGGGTTGGGTAGTACAGGATTACTTGTAACAGGGATTGCGTAATCCGATTACAAATTTGAAGTAACTGTAATCAACCTGGATTACAAAAAAATTGGATTACAGTTACATTCTTAAAAACAGCTGATTACTTTTGGGATTACTGAATATCAAGAGGGAAAATTGATAAAACTTTGTCAGCATTGCTGTCATTTAGTGCACCCTCAAGATTCTCACATGCTCTCAAATATTATTGTGTTCTGCTGATTGCGCATCAAGGGTGGACGGATTATTTTGTATTCAAACTGGTTGAATGAATAGGCAAGGCTTCCAAAACATTTACACCTGGCCTTCTAGTCAATCAGACTGCTTTGTAGCGGTGCACTTTCACTCTCTCTCTCTCTCTCTCTCCTTTGTGTGCTCCGTTGCGGGATATCTTTTTTGGTTCTGGTTGTGCAATAAAGAAATACAAATATAAATGCAATCGCAAGAAAAACACTGTCTTGAAAACAACCACTGTTGTTACTGTAAAAGAGAAGAGGGTCCCAGCTTTCTTTTGGTCTGTATTTTTTTTATCAACTCTTAATATTGACCAAAGGGTACTCACGTCAGCCATTCAAGGTGAGTGAGTGCATAGGCCTATTCATTAAATTGACTGATATCAATTACACGGCTAACTATCAGTAGCCTAAATAGGCTAGCGTATCCCAAACTATGTCCTGGGGACCCCAAATATGTAAATTTTGGTTTTGGCCCTAGCTCTACACAGCTAAACCAAATAATAAACTCATCATAAAGCTTTGATTATTTTTATCAGCTGTGTAGTGCTAGGGCAAAAGCCAAAATGTGCACCCCTTGGGGGTCTTCAGGCCCAGGTTTGGAAAAAGCTGGGCTAGGTTATATTATCTAACTAACCACTACCTCGGGTACTGAATTAGCCCCCAAATGAATTAACCAATGGAATATTAGAGTCCAAAAAGATGTAGACACTACTCTAGTGAACAAAAAAATAAGACAAGTCTGGAAACCTGTTTTGATAGTAAAATAATAGCACCAATTGCCTAATATTGTCAAACCCAACATTCATGACAATCACTGTTTTAGGTTTCACATAAAAATATCTGGAATCATGCATTCCTGCTTGCACATGTTAGATTAAAGGCTCAGTGCATTCAAAAACGTGATTTTCCTGTGTTTTATATATATTTCTACACTATGAGGTTGGAATAATACTGTGAAATTGTGAAAATGATTATGTGTTTTTAGTGAACGAGCCCTTTGAACAGACCGCCTGAAAGTTTTTAGTTTTTTAGTTTTGGCAGGCCTGGTGACATCACCAGGCGGTAAATTAGTTAATAGACCAATAAGAAAGAGAGTTCCAAACCTCTCTGCCAATAACAGCTAGTTTTCAGTTTTCCCCTCCCCACTCATACACTCCCAGACAGTCCTAGCTAAATTCTTGCTTGATAAATTGCTCTTTGGTAAGAAGCTATTTTTGTTTCTTTTTTACCATTTTAATTTAAAACAATCACAGTAAGGTACTTGATTGTTACCCAGAAATGATTTGACATTGAGATAAAAATGTCTGCATTGGACCTTTAAGATGATTAGGCTATTCATTCGTTCTATTGCATGACCCTGAAACAAGATTTTGGTGCGACCAAATCATTGGCTGGTGCCCCAACTGAAAACGTTATTATGGAGCCCTGTGACTATGCTCTCACACATATAATATAGAACATTATAGGATCTTTATGCTCTCACACTAGTCCCCAATTTGGAAATAGTCATGTTACTAAATTAAATAATGCTATATTAGGTGCACGTTTCTAAAACATTTTGAAATATGTTGGGGTGTTAGAAGTGAAAGTAATCCAAAAGTAATCAGATTACTTTACTAATTTTGAGTAATCCAAAGGATTATATTACTGATTACTTTATTGTCATGTAACTGGTATCAGTAACAGATTACATTTTTCAAGTAATCCGCCCAACACTGGACAGGTATACTGTGGAGAGAGAGGGGTGGTGGGTTGTGTTTTGAAACAAGAGGTGGGTTGGGTGGTAGAAAGGGAGCTCCGGGCTGGAGGGTACAAAAGAGGATGGCAGGTGGAGGATAGAGAGAGATGCTTGGAGAGAACAGTTTCTCTGAGGCTGGGGGTTTGAGTGTAGCTACCTTGGCTTTGATTATGGTGCAGTGTAAGGAGCTGGTGGCTCGCTCATACAGCAGGTCAAACTCCAATGTCCCCAAGGCGGCTGAAAGACCGTAACAGAAATAAGATGTTAATGTATGATTCCTTTATCCCACAAATCTATGTTATGGTTCTGGTCTCCACCCCATTACTTCACTCCGTTACTCAACCACATTACTCCACTTTTTTACTTCACCCTGATACTTAACCCTTGTTACTCCATTACACCACCATGTTACTCCACCCTTGTTACTCTACTCTGTCACTTCACTCTGTTACTCCACTCTGTTACTTCACTCTGTTACTCCACTCTGTAATTTCGCCCTGTTACTCCATCCTGTTACTACACTTTGTTACTCCACCCATTTATTCCACTCTGTTACACCACCCTGTTACTCTACTCTGTTACTCAACCATGTTACTCTAACCTGTTACTCCACCCTGTGACTTCACCCCGTTATTCCACTCTGTTACTTTACCCTATTACTCCCCTCCATTACTCCCCTCTGTTACTCCCCTCTGTTACGTCACCCTGTTAGTCTACCCCATTACTCTATCCTGTTGCTCCACTCTGATACTCCACTCCATAACCATTCCACTCACTACTGTCATCGCTGTCGCAGCTGTCGATCTCGATTGATGTGTCCATGCTACTCATGGCCGACAACGTGCCCCCTCCACCATCCCCCGTCGCCCCCACCAACAATGGGGACAACTGGCCACCGCCGCCCACTCCTCCTCCCCCTACTGCCCCTCCTCCGCTGCCGGGGCTGAGTGTGGAGGGAAACCCAGCCAGATTGGCTGGATTCAACTCAGAGACGGAGGAAGTTGGCGAGAGGCGGGGAAAGTAGGCAGAGATCTGTCGTATGGGGCGGATTGGGCCGGGACAGACGTTAATGGCCATGTGTTCCTGGATGGAGATGGTCAGGCGCTTGTTTCCCTTTCGCACAGTCATATGGCTGGAGGGGGAAAGAAACAGTAGTTACAGTCAGGCAATAGACACAAATCATGATATTGACCTTGAGGATATATTCACTTGTGGTACTTAGAGTCTTTGATGGCATTTGATCCTACATTGTAGAATAATAGTAAAGACATCAAAACTATGAAATAACACATATAGAATCATGTAGTAACCAAAAAAGTGTTAAACAAATCCAAATCTATTTTATATTTGAGATTCTTCAAAGTAGCCACCCTTCGCCTTGATGACAGCTATGCACACTCTTGGCATTCTCTCAACCAGCTTCATGAGGTAGTCACCTGGAATGCATTTCAATTAACAGGTGTGCCTTGTTAAAACTTAATTTGTGGAATTTCTTTCCTTCTTAATGAGTTTGAGCCAATCAGTTGTGTTGTGACAAGGTAGGGTTGGTATACAGAAGATAGCACTATTTGGTAAAAGACCAAGTCCATATTATGGCAAGCACAGCTCAAATAAGCAAAGAGAAATGACAGTCCATCATTACTTTAAGACATGAAGGTCTTAAACCATCAAGTGCTATGATGAAACTTGCTCTCGTGAGGGCCGCCACAGGAATGGAAGACCCAGAGTTACCTCTGCTGCAGAGGATAAGTTCATTAGAGTTACCAGCCTCAGATTGAAGCCCAAATAATTGCTTCATAGAGTTCAAGTAACAGACACATCTCAATATCAACTGTTCAGAGGAGACTGCGTGAATCAGGCCTTCATGGTCGAATTGCTGCAAAGAAACCACTACTAAAGGACACTAATAATAAGAAGAGACTTGCTTGGGCCAAAAAACACGAGCAATAGACATTAGACCGGTGGAAATCTGTTCTTTGGTCTGATGAGTCCAAATTTGAGATTTTTGGTTCCAACCGCTGTGTCTTTGTGAGACGCAGAGTAGGTGATCGCTTGATCTCTGCATGTGTGGTGCCCACCGTGAAGCTTGGAGGAGGAGGTGTGATGGTGTGGGGGTGCTTTGCTGGTGACACTGTCTGTGATTTATTTAGAATTCAGGGAACACTTAACCAGCATATAATAATAATATAATATGCCATTTAGCAGACGCTTTTATCCAAAGCGACTTACAGTCATGCGTGCATACATTTTTTTTTGTGTATGGGTGGTCCCGGGGATCGAACCCACTACCTTGGCGTTACAAGCGCCGTGCTCTACCAGCTGAGCTACAGAGGACCACAGCATGACTGCCACAACATTCTGCAGCGATATGCAATCCCATCTGGTTTGCGCTTAGCGGGACTATCATTTGTTTTTCAACAGGACAATGACCCAACACATCTCCAGGCTGTGTAAGGGCTATTTGCCCAAGAAGGAGAGTGATGGAGTGCTGCATCAGATGACCTGGCCTCCACAATCACCTGACCTCAACCCAATTGAGATGGTTTGGGATGAGTAGGACCACAGAGTGAAGGAAAAGCAGCCAACAAGTGCTCAGCATATGTGGGAACTCCTTCAAGACCATTGGAAAAGCATTCCAGGTGAAGCTGGTTGAGAGAATGCCAAGAGTTTGCAAAGCTGTCATCAAGGCAAAGGGTGGCTACTTTGAAGAATCTAAAATATAAAATATATTTGGATTTGTTTAACACTTTTTTGGTTACTACATGATTCCATATGTGTTATTTCATAGTTTTGATGTCTTCACCATTATTCTACAATGTAGAAAATATAAAAAATGATATGCCAACTCAGTCACCGGATTCATAAAAAAATGCATAGATGTGATACTGATAGTGTCTTTCAAAACGCTCCTGAATCAAGAAACGTGGATTGATAGCAGCCTTGTAAGAAAACTGAAAGAGAGAGATGCTGCTTATAAACAGGGCAAGGTGGCCGGGGACAATAGTTTGGTTAAACAGTACAAATACGACCTACGCAGATCGATGATGGCGAAACACAAGTACAGGGACAAAGTGGAGGAGCAATTCAGCAGGACGGACACAAGGCGTATGTGGCCGGGGCTCCTAACGAACACGGATTACAAAAAGAAAGCCAGCCACATCGCGGTCACTGAGGACGTATGTAAGTTATTCAAATGTGCTAACCCTCGCAAGGCTGCTGGCCCAGACAGCATCCCTAGCTGTGCCCTCAGAGCATGTGTAGACAAGCTGGCTTTTGTGTTCTCTGACATTTTCAATCTCTCCCTAGCTCAGGCCGCTATATCTGCCTGCTTCATGATTTCCACTATCATCCCTGGGCCCAACAAAGGGAAAGTAACTGAACTGAATGACTACCACCCAGTAGAACTCACTTCCGTCATCATGAAGTGCTTTGAGAGCCTAGTCAAAGACCATATAACTTCCTCCCTCCCGACACACTCGACCCTCTCCAATTCGCCTACCTCTCTGACAGATCCACGGACGACGCAATTGCCATTGCACTGCACACGGCCCTTACCCACCTGGACAAAGGGAATGCATATTTGAGGATGCTGTTCATCGACTACAGCTCGGCCTTCAATACCATAGTGCCCTATAAGCTCATTACAAAGCTCACAGCCCTGGGTCTGAACTCCTCCCTATGCAACTGGGACCTCGACTTCCTGACAGGCCGCCCCCAGGTGGTGAATGTAGGCAACATTACCTCCACAACACTGATTCTAAACACGGGGACCCCACAAGGGTGCGTCCTCAGTCCCCTTCTGTATTCCCTGTATACCCACGACTGCGTGGACTCACACAGGTCCAACTCCATCATCAAATTCGCTGATGACACAACAGTAATAGGCCTGATTACCAACAACGACGAGACAGCCCACAGGGAGGACGTAGGCACTCTGACGGCGTGGTGCCAAGTAAACAACTTATCCCGCAACGTTAGCAAAACAAAGGATCTAATTGTGGACTTCAGGAGGAACCAGGCTGGACATGCCCCCATCCTCATCAACGAGGCCGCCGTGAAGACGGTATATAACTTCAAATTCCTCTGCATACACATCTCAGAGAAGCTGAAATGGTCTAACCACATGGACACAGTGGTGAAGAAGGCACGACAACCTCAGGATGCGGAAGAAATTAAGCCTATTCCCGTGGGCCCTCACAGTGTTCTACAGAAGCACCATCGAGAGCATACTTTCGGGCTCCATCACGATGTGGTTGTCCCACTGGCTATCCTAAGTTGAATGCACCAATTTGTAAGTCGCTCTGGATAAGAGCGTCTACTAAATGACTTAAATGTAAATGTAATTCCCAGCCTGGTATCACAGCGTGTAAATGGGATGTAATTCCCTTTTTATGCACTTTTCTCTCTACACGTATTCTGACCTTGAATTTAAGCATGAGAATAACATGCTATTCATCCCCCATTCGTTTGGGGTGGAGATCAAAGAAATTAAGGTGTGGCGCAGGTGTGTCTACAGATACACCGTATTCTGACCTTGACTTAAATCCACCACCTTTACGCGCGATGAAACCATGAATAAGGTTGATCGAACCTGCCGGTTCCACGTGGAAAAAGCATCTACATTATTTTTTCAGATAAAATCTCTATGCACTGTAATTTATAAATTCATAAGAGCTATTGATAAGAGCTAGGTAAATGAGTAATATGTTTGGAGAAGTGGATTGTAAATACACATAGCATTTGTTTTAGAAGATTTTTCCTTATGATCCCTGGAGACAAATGTGAAAACAGTCATATGGAAGCAAACTGAAAATCATATCAACATGACATGTATTGCGGCCCCTTTTCCACAGTGAAGTAGGATATAAATAGCTGTGCCGTTATTCTGAATTTTAATTGTATGCCCTCATAATTTGCAGGGATGAAATTTGGAGACCCGGGCTTTTCTCAGTTTTATTCTACAATTTGTATCACGTTAAATATTAGACACTATCAGGACCCACTGTCAGTAATACCCATATACATTTATAACTGTCACTTTAATGTTAGTTTCCTTCAATTTGTAGCCTACATTTTGCATAATTCCATTCCATTCCAATCCATTTACCTTTTTTTCCTCATCCGTGTAGTTGTTCCCGAGGGTTGCTAGCAATAGTGGATCATATTAGGCTAAAGTTGTGCAATAATTTGGGACATGTAACCTATTTGAATCATTATGGAACTCAGACCACAAGTAGCAGTTTAAACCTGGAGCTTAGTGCACAGTTCACAATGACTGGACCGTTGCCATACAGTTCCATGATTAGTGAGGATTAAGGTAGATTTATAGGACTATTGTTCAACCCCTATTGTACACTTTTTTCCACCTTCCAATATTTTATGCATTGAACTTGAATATGGCAACTTTTAGGATGACTCAAACCACTGTATTTTGTATTCATCAATATATTTTGTGCGTTAAGGCTCTACAACCCTGTTTTTATGATTCATACATACTTACCTAACCCTACAATTTGCCTAAATAATCTACAAGACCAGCATATTTTAAAATCTACCAGTTACGGAGACGAATATGCATATATTTAGATGGATTTATTTCATTGACCCCTATATTCTGAACCCATTCTCTCGATGTATTCTAGTGAGTTTGTCAACAAAATTCGAATTAAATTCTAACACCATATTTAAAGGGATGGCTTAAGACACAGTAAATGTACTGAAAACCCTATTGAATGCAAACTCCACGAGACAATCTGTTGGCCAGCAAGTTGGAGGGTTTTTAGCGGTTTAATTAAATATATTCCACACGTGTAAGGGAAACACATCTGCAAAGCACGTTACGCAGTTGCATAAGGTAAGTCTGAATACCAACTACTGAGAAGTGGGTAGGAAAGGCGTGCGTAGGAAAGGCGTCTGAATCGGGCCCCAAACGAAAGAAAGCGAGGAACTATGTGGACTTGTCCAATAAGAAACATCTACAGTATCTCACAAAAGTGAGTACACCCCTCACAACACTGAATAAATGACACTTTGCTACAATGTAAATTAGTGAGTGTACAGCTTGTATAACAGTGTAAATTTGCTGTCCCCTCAAAATAACTCAACACACAGCCATTAATGTCTAAACCGCTGGCAACAAAAGTGAGTACACCCCTAAGTGAAAATGTCAAAATTGGGCCCAGTTAGCCATTTTCTCTTCCCGGTGTCATGTGACTCGTTAGTGTTACAAGGTCTCAGATGTGAATGGGGAGCAGGTGTGTTAAATTTGGTGTCATCGCACTCACACTCCCTCATACTGGTCACTGGAAGTTCAACATGGCACCTCATGGCAAAGAACTCTCTTAGGATCTGAAAAAAAGAATTGTTGCTCTACATAAAGATGGCCTGGGCTATAAGAAGATTGCCAAGACCCTGAAACTGAGCTGCAGCATGGTGGCCAAGACCATACAGCGGTTTAACAGGACAGGTTCCACTCAGAACAGGCCTCGCCATGGTCGACCAAAGAAGTTGAGTGCACGTGCTCAGCGTCATATCCAGAGGTTGTCTTTGGGAAATAGACGTATGAGTGCTGCCAGCATTGCTGCAGAGGTTGGAGGGGTGGGGGGTCAGCCTGTCAGTGCTCAGACCATATGCCGCACACTGCATCAAATTGGTCTGCATGGCTGTCGTCCCAGAAGGAAGCCTCTTCTAAAGATGATGCACAAGAAAGCCCGCAAACAGTTTGCTGAAGACAAGCATACTAAGGACATGGATTACTGGAACCATGTCCTGTGGTCTGATGAGACCAAGATAAACTTATTTGGTTCAGATGGTGTCAAGCGTGTGTGGCGGCAACCAGGTGAGGAGTACAAAGACAAGTGTGTCTTGCCTACAGTCATGCATGGTGGTGGGAGTGTCACAGTATGGGGCTGCATGAGTGCTGCCGGCACTGGAGAGCTACAGTTCATTGAGGGAACCATGAATGCCACCATTTACTGTGACATACTGAAGCAGAGCATGATCCCCTCCCTTCGGAGACTGGGCCGCAGGGCAGTATTCCAACATGATAACGACCCCAAGCACACCTCCAAGACGACCACTGCCTTGCTAAAGAAGCTGAGGGTAAAGGTGATGGACTGGCCAAGCATGTCTCCAGACCTAAACCCTATTGAGCATCTGTGGGGCATCCTCAAATGGAAGGTGGAGGAGTGCAAGGTCTCTAATGTCCACCAGCTCTGTGATGTCATCATGGAGGAGTGGAAGAGGACTCCAGTGGCAACCTGTGAAGCTCTGATGAACTCCATGCCCAAGAGGGTTAAGGCAGTGCTGGAAAATGATGGCGGCCACACAAAATATTGACACTTTGGGCCCAATTTTGACATTTTCACTTAGGGGTGTACTCACTTTTGTTGCCAGCGGTTTAGACATTAATGGCTGTGTGTTGTGTTATTTTGAGGGGACAGCAAATTTACACTGTTATACAAGCTGTACACTCACTACTTTACATTGTAGCAAAGTGTCATTTCTTCAGTGTTGTCACATGAAAAGATATACTCAAATATTTACAAAAATGTGAGGGGTGTACTCACTTTTGTGAAATACTGTACTTAAATTTTCCGTTGCAAAGCGACTTCTGTCGCATGCCCTAATAAACACGACCCTGTTGGCTGGCTGGGGCAGACTGCGACCATATTGACTCAATGTTGTTGCACTGTCAATGCACATCCAGTTTCCCTAGCATGGGAAGCTAGGTCCCACGGGCCCAGGTCAAAAGCAGTGCACTACATAGAGAATAGGGTGCCATTTGGGACACAGCCGACATCATCAGAGCACAAAGGCAGAATGAATGACTCAGTGTTGAAGCTGGAAGCCCGGGGTCAGAGTTCGTCAGCGCTCAATTAAGTAGCGTAGCATAGTGGGAGACAAATCTTGGATTGCAGCACCTGAGGACAAGATGCTGTGATTCTTCTCCGAACTTCTCTAAATCCACATTGTGTTTCTGTGACATGCCATCCATGGTAATGTAGGGGGGTTTGATGTGGTGACAGGAGAGCATTGATACGATCAACAACTCAACCACCACAGCACAATAATAAACCGTCAGGCTATAGTCGCTATAGGGCCCAGCCAACAGTACAAAGCAATGATATCAGAAATATCAGAGTATGAAGGCTTTTCAGTTCCAGTTCAAAATGTAATGCAAAGACTCCTTTGAAAGCACTGCAAATACATGATGACAACACACACTACATGATGACAGCTTTGCACACTCTTGACATTCTCTCAACCAGGTTCATCTGGAATGCTTTTCCAACAGTCTTGAAGGAGTTCCCACATATAATGAGCACTTGTTAGCTGCTTTTCCTTCACTCTGCCGTCCGACTCATCCCAAGCCATCTCAATTGGGTTGAGGTCAGGGGATTGTGGAGGCCAGGTCATCTGATGCAGCACTCCATCACTCTCCTTCTTTGTAAAATAACCCTTACACAGCCTGGAGGTGTGTTGGGTCATTGTCCTGTTGAAAAACAAATGATAGTCCCACCAAGCCCAAACCAGATGGGATGGCGTATCACTGCAGAATGCTGTGGTAATCATGCTGGTTAATTGTAAATAAATGACAGACAGTGTCACCAGCAAAGCACCCCCACACCATAACACCTCCTTCTCCATGCTTTACGGTGGGAACCACACATGCGGAGATCATCCATTCACCCACACCACGTCTCATAAAGACACTGTGGTTGGAACCAAAAATCTCCAATTTGGACTCCAGACCAAAGGACAAATTTCCATCGGTCTAATGTCCATTGCTCATGTTTCTTGGATCAAACAGGTCTCTTCTTCTTATTGGTGTCCTTTAGTAGTGGTTTCTTTGCAGCAATTCGACCATGAAGGCCTGATTCACACAGTCCCCTCTGAACAGTTGATGTCGAGATGTGTCTGTGACTTGAAGTCTGTGAAGCATTTATTTGGGCTGCAATTTCTGAGGCTGGTAACTCTAATGAACTTATCCTCTGCAGCAGAGGTAACTCTGGGTCTTCCATTGCTGTGGCGGTCCTCATGAGAGCCAGTTTCAGTTTTTGCGACTGCACTTGAAGAAACTTTAAACGTTTTTGAAATGTTCTGTATTGACTGACCTTCATGTCTTAAAGTAATGATCGACTGTTGTTTCTCTTTGCTACCCCCCCCACCTACCTTGTCACAACACAACTGATTGGCTCAAACGCATTAAGAAGGAATTAAATTCCACAAATTAACTTTTAAGAAGGCACACCTGTTAATTGAAATGCATTCCAGGTGACTACCTCATGAAGCTGGTTGAGAGAATGCCAAGAGTGTGCAAAGCTGTCATCAAGGCAAAGGGTGGCTATTTGAAGAATCTCAAATATAAAATAGATTTTGATTTGTTTAACACTTTTTGTTTTACTATATGATTCCATATGTGTTATTTCATAGTTTTGATGTCTTCACTATTATTCCACAATGTAAAAAATAGTAAAATAAAGAAAAACCCTTGAATGAGTAGGTGTGTCCAAACTTTTGACTGGAAGTATATATATATATATATATATACACAGTGCATTCGGAAATATTCAGACCCCTTGACCTTTTCCACATTTTGTTGCATTACAGTCAATACCCCATAATGACCAAGCAAAAACACGTTTTTAGAAATGTTAGCAAATGTATAAAATAAAAATAAACGGAAATATCACATTTACAGAAGTATTCAGACCCTTTACTCAGTACTTTGTTGAAGCACCTTTGGCAGCGATTACAGCTTTGAGTCTTCTTGGCTATGATGCTACAAGCTTGGCACACTGGTATTTGGGGAGTTTCTCCCATTCTTCTCTGCAGATCATCTCAAGATCTGTCAGGTTAGATGGGGTGCGTCGCTGCACAGCTATTTCAAATCAAATCAAATTGTATTTGTCACATGAGCCGAATACAACAGGTGCTTACTTACAAGCCCTTAACCAACAATGTAGTTCAAGAAATAGAGTTAAGAAAATATTTACTAAATAAACTAAAGTAAAACATTTAATTAAAAGTAACACAATAAAATAACAATAACGAGGCTATATACCGAGGAAATGTGCAGGGGTACATGTAGGTAGGGGTAAAGTGACTATGCATTGATAATAAACAGCGAGCAGCAGCAGTGTAAAAACAAAGGGGGAGGGGGGGTGTCAATGTAAATAGTCAGGTGGCCATTTTATTAATTGCTCAGCAGTCTTATGGCTTGGGGGTAGAAGCTGTTAAGGAGCCTTTTGGACCTAGACTTGGCGCTCCGGTACCGCTTGCCGTGCGGTAGCAGAGAGAACAGTCTGACTTGGGTGACTGGGGTCTTTGACAATTTTTGGGCCTTCCTCTGCCTAGGATATAGGTCCTGGATAGCAGGAAGCTTGGCCCCAGTGATGTACTGGGCCGTACGCACTACCCTCTGTAGCGCCTTACGGTCGGATGCCGAGCAGTTGTCATACCAGGCAGTGATGCAGGCCGTCAGGATGCTCTCGATGGTGCAGCTGGACCCATGCCAAGTCTTTTCAGTCTCCAGAGGGGAAAAGGTGTTGTCGTGCCCTCTTCACAACCATCTTGGTGTGTTTGGACCATGATAGTTTGTAGGTGATGTCGACACCAAGGAACTTGAAACTCTCGACCCGCTCCACTATAGCCCCATCGATGTGAAATGGGGGCGTGTTCGTTCCTCCTTTTCCTGTAGTCCACGATGAGCTCCTTTATCTTGCTCACGTTGAGGGAGAGGTTCTTGTCCTGGCACCACACTGCCAGGTCTCTGACCTCCTCCCTATAGGCTGTCTCATCATTGTCGGTGATCAGGCCTACCACTTCTGTGTCATCAGCAAACTTAATGATGGTGTTGGAGTGTTGATGTGAGCCATGACCAGCCTTTCAAAGCACTTCATGGCTACCGAGTGCTATGGTAGTCATTTAGGCAGGTTACCTTCGCTTTCTTGGGCAGAGGGACTATGGTGGTCTGCTTGAAACATGTAGGTATTACAGACTAGGTCAGGGAGAGGTTGAAAATGTCAGTGAAGACACTTGCCAGTTGGTCCGCACATGCTCTGAGTACACGTCCTGGTAATCCGTTGACCTGTTTAAAGGTCTTGCTCACTTCGGCTGCTGAGAGCATGATCACACAGTCATCTGGAACAGCTGGTGCTCTCATGCATGTATTGCTTACCTCGAAGCTAGCATAAAAGGCATTTAGCTCGTCTGGTAGGCTCGCGTCACTGGGCAGCTCACGGCTGGGTTTCCCTTTGTAGTCCGTAATAGTTTGCAAGCACTGCCACATCCGACGAGCGTCAGAGCAGGTGTAGTAGGATTCAATTTTCGTCCTGTATTGACGCTTTGCCTGTTTGATGGTTCGTCTGAGGGCATAGCGGGATTTCTTATAATATCTGGATTAGTGTCCCGCTTCTTGAAAGCGGCAGCTCTAGCCTTTAGCTCGGTGCGTATGTTGCCTGTAATCCATGGCTTCTGGTTGGGATATGTACGTACGGTCACTGTGGGGACGACGTCGTCAATGCACATATTGATGAAGCCGGTGACTGAGGTGGTATACTCCTCAATGATTGCATTAAAGTCCCCGGCCATTGGAACATATTCCAGTCTGTGCTAGCAAAACAGTCCTGTAGCGTAGCATCCGCATCATCTGACCACTTCCGTATTGAGCGAGTCACTGGTAATTCCTGCTTTAGTTTTTGCTTGTAAGCAGGAATCAGGAGGATAGAATTATGGTCAGATTTGCAAAATGGAGGGCGAGGGAGAGCTTTGTATGTGTCTCTGTGTGTGGAGTAAAGGTGATCTAGAGTTTTTTTTCCTCTGGTTGCACATGTGACATGCTGCTTGGTAGAAATTAGGTAAAATGGATTTAAGTTTGCCTGAATTAAAGTCCCCGGCCACTAGGAGTGCCACTTCTGGATGAGCATTTTCTTGTTTGCTTATGGCCTTATACAGCTCGTTGAGTGCAGTCTTAGTGCCAGCATCGGTTTGTGGTGGTAGATAGTGTGGGCTACAGCTTATCATGAGGTACTCTACCTGAGGCGAGCAATACCTCGAGACTTCCTCAATATTAGACATCGCGGACCAGCTGTTATTTACAAATAGACACACCCCCCACCCCTCATTTTACCAGACGTAGCTGTTTTGTCCTGCCGACGCACAGAAAACCCAGCCAACTGTATATTATCTGTGTCGTCGTTCAGACATGACCTGGTGAAACATAAGATATTACAGTTTTTAATGTCCAGTTGGTAGGATAGTATCGAACGGAGATCATCCTATTTATTCTCCAGTGATTGCACATTGGCCAATAGAGCAGATGGTAGAGGCGGGTTACCCACTCGCCAATGAATTCTCACAAGGCACGCCGATCTCCGCCCCCTGTATGTCAGTCTTTTCTTCACGCGAATGACAGGGATTTGGGCCTGGTCTCAGAGAAGCAGTATATCCTTTGCGTCGGACTCATTAAATAGAAAATCTTTGTCCAGTTCGAGGTGAGTAATCGCTGTTCTGATATCCAGAAGCTCTTTTCGGTCATAAGAGACGGGAGCAGCAACATTACATACAAAATCAGTTACAAACAATGCGGGGAAAAAACACAAAATAGCACAGTTGGTTAGGATTACGTAAAACGTCAGCCATCCCCTCCGGCGACATTATCCAGTTTTCAGGTCTCTCCAGAGATGTTCGATCCGGTTCAAGTCCGGCCTCTGGCTGGGCCACTCAAGGACATTCATAGACTTGTCCCGAAGCCACTCCTACGTTGTCTTGGCTGTGTGCTTAGGGTTGTTGTCCTGTTGGAAGGTGAACCTTTGCCCCAGTCTGAGGTCCTGAGCACTCTGGAGCAGGTTTTCATCAAGGATCTCTCTGTACTTTACTCCGTTCATCTTTCCCTCGATTCTGACTAGTCTCCCAGTCCCTGCTGCTGAAAAGCATCCTCACAGCATGATGCTGCCACCACCATGCTTCACCGTAGGGATGGTGCAAGGTTTCCTCCAGACGTGACTCTTGGCATTCAGGCCGAAGAGTTGAAT
Organism: Coregonus clupeaformis; assembly: GCF_020615455.1. Classification (NCBI taxonomy): domain Eukaryota; kingdom Metazoa; phylum Chordata; class Actinopteri; order Salmoniformes; family Salmonidae; genus Coregonus; species Coregonus clupeaformis. The sequence goes on along the minus strand of NC_059192.1, from coordinate 66,912,392 downwards.
CTTGGTTTCATCAGACCATATAATCTTGCTCCTCATGGTCTGAGAGTCTTTAGGTGCCTTTTGCTGAGGAGTGGCTTCGATCTGGCCACTCTACCATAAAGGCCTTATTGGTGGAGTGCTGCAGAGATGGTTGTCCTTCTGGAAGGTTCTCCCATCTCCACAGAGGAACTCTGGAGCTCTGTCAGAGTGACCATTGGGTTCTTGGTCACCTCCCTGACCAAGGCCCTTCTGTGTTCTTGGGGACCTTCAATGCTGCAGACATTTTTTGATATCCTTCCCCAGATCTGTGCCTCGACACAATCCTGTCTCGGAGCTCTACGGACAATTGGCTTGGTTTTGGCTCTGACATGCACTGTCAACTGTGAGATCTTATATAGACAGGTGTGTGCCTTTTCAAATCATGTCCAATCAATTATATTTACCACAGATGGACACATCTCAAGGATGATCAATAAAAACAGGATGCACCTGAGCTTAATTTCGAGTCTCATAGTCTCAAGTCTAAATACTTACATAAATAAGGTATTTCTGTTTTTTATTGTTAATACATTTTGATATAACGTCTTGTCATAGTGTTGTGGGAACAAAGTTAAATCTGTTAGATAGGTAACTCTTGGTGCCACGTGGTGCCATATGGTCTGAATTCCAAGGATTCCATTATGTTGAGGGAGCTTTCTAGGGTTTATCTTAAAATGATTGATAGATGTAATATACTGACTTGGGGTACAAGGTAATAACATCAGAGTGGGGAGTGCCCACTGATGGTTACCAGATGTTGTTGAAGAAACTTGTAACATGAAGTCTATAAACTGAGAGATGTCCTTTGTCCAGAGTTCGGATGACAGGAGGCAATGCATGTGCCGTTTGTTATACGAACCCGGTACCGTAATCAATTAAATACTTTGCATCAACTGTTAAATATCTTCTTGCATCATTAATTACTTGATACCAGATAAACTCGTCATAACAGATTGGCGTCTAAACGAACAGGATGCAGTTTACAGCCGAACTAACAGGTAAGCAGACTTTCATTTTTTTGATTATGTCAAATTCTGCTTATCTGTGGTAAAGCTGAGCTGTAACGAACGTTTAAAATTCAAGATTTCTTTGAGGGGAATAGATGAGTGGTGTTCAAGTACGTAAACAGATGTAAGGAGAAAAATCAATTTAGACAATGACATGGTGCTATGATTCTAAACAGGGTTTGTTCAGAGTAATGAGTAAAAAAACAACAGAGGAGAATGAGAGTGGGTTTAGCAAGATTGGGCGTTGGGTATTTTAATGTGTACGACATTATAAAGATAGAGTTTTGAGTCAATGTGAAAAATCATTATAAAGTTGTTGAGGTTCAAGTCTTTAACAAGACGAGATTATAAAGATGGAGGTTGTGAGGTTTGAGTCCTGTGGTGTGTAAGAATCATCAAAAAGTGTTAGATTTGTTAAGAGGTTCAAGTCCTCAACAATATTTATTAAAGGTTAGAGTCCTTTGTAAAAGCCCTATGAGAGAATTAGTCCTTTGTGAATTACTCAAAATGGTCAGGAAAGAGAGAAAACAATAACTCATACTGCATAAAGAATCAGAGCAGATACAATTAAGCATGTTGAATCATGGCACCAATGACAAAATACATTTTAATAAAGATCAGGTTGGGGATTTGATTCAAGTATTTGATTACTAATATTGCATGAACTAATAAAAGCAATGGATAGCCAACTTAGTAGACTGGTATCTGGCAAGACAGTCACCATTAAGAATAAATCAGAGCTTAATTTACCTCGAAGAGAGCGAAAGGAAATGACAAAATTATTACAGACAAATCCGCATTTAAAACAAGACTCTTTTAAAAGTATTGAAAATCAGACAATGGGCGAATGGATGTTAAGTAAATTAAGATTTTTCTATGGGAAACCACATCTCAGTGATGTATCAGCATGGACAGATAATGAGTATCCTCAAGAAGGTATTTTTAAAAGGGATAAATTACAGATAGCGTGAAAATATATCATTGACAATATTGCCGTAAGCAACACGAAATTGGATTTAGATTATATGAAAGACGCGTATAAAGCATGCGATTTAATGAGCGCACGATGACCTGGATACAGTATATAATTAATAAGGAGAAAAAGTCAGCTAACCAAGTTAAGTAATTGAACGGAACAACATAGGCTATCTTATGAACAAAGAACAGAAAGTAATTTTAATCTGAAGGGTGCTTAATAAATTATAGAAATGGGTATGATAATTTGATAAGTTTGGATAAGAAGTTTCAATATATAACAGAATTAGGTCATAGAATATCAAGGAGTGGTATGGAGAGCGTGAGGTTATTTTAGAGAGTAGTGGAAAAGTCTGTATTTACTGGGAGGATCCCATGACAGGCAGGGCAGTGTCCTGGAAACTACAGTCTGTATTTTGGTTCCCCTGGGAGTATGTTTGTAGAAGTTGATTTGTGTTGATTGAGAATCGTAAAAAATACGAAGGGATTGTTTGATGTGAGTACCTAGGAGTTCTAACGATCTATATGGATTATGTGAATATATGAAAATATGAGGAATTTTATGTGTGTGTAGGCGATTACTAAAGATTTCATAAAGTAATAATTGGAATAATATTTATATATTAACTTGCTCACCAAAACGTAGACGTACGTCAGGGGTGGGAAACGATAAATAGAAGTTTTAGGAGTTGGTGCTGTGGGTGCTATGGACCATGTGATAGAGATAAGGTTTAAGGAATAAACTGCCCATAAGGACTGGAATTTATAGACGTAACTTATAACATAGTACAAAGCCAATTTAGGGTTTCCATTAAATACATTTTCATTGAGGAGCTATGGTGAGGAAGTGAAGGAATTTCATTTTGGATCAGATGTTAAGACAACAAACCATTGTAATTGGGCTACGCCGATCCCGGCGCCGACGAAGATGGCGGCCTCGCGACTAGCTCTTAGGAAACTTTGCAGTATTTTGTTTTTTTATGTATTATTTTTTACATTATTCGCTCAGAAAGTGTTTTGCATCATTACATACAGCCGTGAAAAACTATTGGATATCAGAGCTGCGGTAACTCACCAGCATTACGACCAGGAATACGACTTTCCCGAAGCAGATCCTTTGTTTGCTCTCCCCAGGGCAACTGAACTGATTCCAGCGGCTGACCCAAAACATCGCCAGTGGAGGAGAGGCACTCGGAGCGGCCTGCTGGTTCGACTTAGGATGCGCGCACACCACCCACCGCTTCCAAGTATTCTACTCGCTAATGTTCAGTCTTTGGTTAACAAGGTCGACGATCTACGGGCAAGGATTTCTTTCCAGAGAGACATCAAGGCCTGTAACATACTCTGTTTCACGGAAACATGGCTCTCTTGGGATATTCTGTCAAAATCGGTCCAGCTAGCTGGGTTCTCAGTTCATCGTGCAGACAGGAATAAATATCTCTCCGGGAAGCAGAAGGGCAGAGGTGTGTGTTTCATGATTAACGACTCATGGTGTAATTGTAGTAACATACAGGAACTCGAGTCCTTCTGTTCACCCGACCTAGAATATCTCAATCAAATGCCGACCGTATTATCTCCCAAGATAATTTTCTTCGGTTATAGTCACAGCCGTGTATATCCCCCCTCAAGCCGATACCACGACGGCCCTCAAAGAACTTCACTGGACCTTATGCAAACTGGAAGCCACATATCCTGAGGCTGCATTTATTGTAGCCGGGGATTTTAACAAAGCAAATTTAAGGACTAGGCTGCCAAAGTTCTATCAACATATCGGCTGTTGTACTCACGCTGCTAAAATCCTCGACCATTGCTATTCGAACTTCCAGGATGGTTATAAGGCCCTCCCCCGCCTCCTTTCGGCAAATCTGACCACGATCCATTTTGCTTTTCCCTTCCTATAGGCAGAAACTCAAACAGGAAGTACCCCTGCTAAGGACTATTCAACGCTGGTCTGACCAATCGGAATCCACGCTTCAAGATTGTTTTGATCACGTGGACTGGGATATGTTCTGGGTAGCTTCTGAAAATAATTTAGATCAAACGTATAGAGTGGAAAAAAACAAAAAAAACGGTGACTGAGTTTATCAGGAAGTGTATAGGTGATGCTGTGCCCACTGTGACTATTAAAACCTACCCTAACCAGAAACCGTGGATAGATGGCGGCATTCACGCAAATCTGAAAGCGTGAACCACCTCATTCAACCATGGCAAGGTGACTGGGAATATGGCAGAATACAAACAGTGTAGCTACTCACTCCGCAAGGCAATTAAACTGGCAAAATATCAGTATAGAGACAAAGTGGAGTCGGCGGACGGCTCAGACACGAGACGTATGTGGCAGGGTCTACAGACAATCACGGACTCACCAATCGCCAACACCGACGTCTCGCTTCCAGACAAGCTAAACACCTTCTTTGCCCGCTTTGAGGATAAGACAGTGCCACTGACGAGGCCCACTACCAAGGATTGTGGCATCTCCTTCTCCATGGCCGACGTGATTAAGACATTTAAGCATGTTAACCCCCGCAAGGCTGCCGGCCCAGACAGCATCCCTAGCCGCGTCCTCAGAGCATGCGCAGACCAGCTGGCTGGTGTGTTTATGGACATATTCAATCTCTCCCTTTCCCAGTCTGCTGTTCCCACATGCTTTAAGATGGCCACCATTGTTCCTGTACCCAAGAAAGCAAAGGTAACTGAACTAAATGGCTATCGCCCTGTAGAAGTCACCTCTGTCATCATAAAGTGCTTTGAGAGTCAAGGATCATATCACCTCTACCTTACCTGTCATCCTAGACCCACTTCAATTTGCTTACCGCCACAATAGATCCACAGATGATGCAATCGCCATCACACTGCACACTGCCCTATCCCATCTGGACAAGAGGAATACCTATGTAAGAATGCTGTTCATTGACTATAGCTCAGCATTCAACACCATAGTACCCTCCAAGCTCATCATTAAGCTCGAGGCCCTGGGTCTGAACCCCGCCCTGTGCAACTGGGTCCTGGACTTCCTGACGGGCCGCCCCCAGGTGGTGAAGGTAGGAAACAACATCTCCACTTCGCTGATCCTCAACACTGGGGCCCCACAAGGGTGCGTGCTCAGCCCCATCCTGTACTCCCTGTTCACCCATGACTGCGTGGCCAAGCACGGCTTGATTACCAATAATGACGAGACCGCCTACAGGGAGGAGGTGAGGGCTCTGGGAGTGTGGTGCCAGGAAAATAACCTCTCACTCAACATCAACAAAACAAAGGAGATGATCGTGGACTTCAGGAAACAGCAGAGGGTGCACCCCCCTATCATTTTACATTTACATTTTAGTCATTTAGCAGACGCTCTTATCCAGAGCGACTTACAGTTAATGAGTGCATACATTTCCATACTATCCACATCGAAGGGACCACAGTAGAGAAGGTGGAAAGCTTCAAGTTCCTTGGCGTACACATCACCGACAAAATGAAATGGTCCACCCACGCAGACAGTGTGGAGAAGAAGGCCCAACAGAGCCCCTTCAACCTCAGGAGGCTGAAGATATTCGGCTTAGCACCTAAAACCCTCACAAACTTTTACAGATGCGCAATTGAGAGCACCCTGTCGGGCTGTATCACCGCCTGGTACGGCAACTGCACCGCCCACAACCGCAAGGCTCTCCAGAGGGTGGTGCGGTCTGCCGAACGCATTACCGGGGGGCAAACTACATGCCCTCCAAGACACATACAGCACCCGATGTCACAGGAAGGCCAAAAAGATCATGAAGGACATCAACCACCCGAGCCACTGCCTGTTCAACCCGCTATCATCCAGAAGGCGAGGTCAGTACAGGTGCATCAAAGCTGGGACCGAGAGAATGAAAAACAGCTTCTATCTCAAGGCCATCAGACTGTTAAATAGCCATCACTAGCACATTAGAGGCTGCTGCTGCCTATTGAAATCACTGGCCATTTTAAGAAATGGAACACTAGTCACTTTAAAATGTTTACATATCTTGCACTACTCATCTCATATGTATATACTGCATTCTATTCTATAATATTCTACTGTATCTTATTCCATGCCGCTCTGTCATTGCTTGTCCATATATGTTTATATTCTTAAATCCCATTCCTTACTAGTTTTGTGTGTATTGGGTATATGTTGTGAAATTGTTAGATATTACTTGTTAGATATTATTGCACTGTCGGAGCTAGAAGCAGAAGCATTTCGCTACACCCGCTATAACATCTGCTAAACACGTGTATGTGACAAATACTGTTTTATTTTATTTTATTTGCTGGGTTTCTTTGTCATTTCAATAGCATTGGGTCAATTGCATAGGATAATCTGGGTTTCTGAGTGTAATTCAACTGTTGGTAGGTGTTGCTTAGACAGATACTGCAGACAGTGTTTGTTTTGTGATGTAGACTGGACGATTTAGCAGCTTGTTTGGTTCAAATTGAAAGACTCACTTATTTAACAGGAATAGCGAGACGATTTCGAGGTAGTCATTTTTTGAGTTGCCTAATGGTTTGCTAGCTTAAACAACTGAGAATGGTGTCGAAATGTCCATCAATAGATGTAATATTAATAATATAGATACAGTTGAAGTCTGAAGTTTACATACACCTTAGGCAAATACATTTAAACTCAGTTTTTCACAATTCCTGACATTTAATCCTAGTAAAAGTTCCCTGTCTTAGGTCCGTTAGGATCGCCACTTTATTTTAAGAATGTGAAAATAATAGTAGAGAGAATGATTTATTTCAGCTTTTATTTCTTTCATCACATTCCCAGTGGGTCAGAAATTTACATACACTCAATTAGTATTTGGTAGCATTGCCTTGTTGTTAAACTTGGGTCAAACGTTTCGGGTAAGCTTCCACAAGCTTCCCACAATAAGTTGGATGAATTTTGGCCCATTCCTCCTGACAGAGCTGGTGTAACTGAGTCAGGTTTGTAGGCCTCCTTGCTCGCACACGCTTTTTCAGTTCTGCCCACAGATTTTCTATAGGATTGAGGTCAGGGCTTTGTGATGGCCACTCCAATACCTTGACTTTGTTGTCCTTAAGCCATTTTGCCACAACTTTGGAAGTATGCTTGGGGTCATTGTCCATTTGGAAGACCCATTTTCGACCAAGCTTTAACTTCCTGACTGATGTCTTGAGTGCACCAGTCCCTCCTGCAACAAAGCACCCCCACAGCATATGATGCTGCCACCCCCGTGCTTCACGGTTGGGATGGTATTCTTCAGCTTGCAAGCAGCCCCCTTTTTCCTCCAAACATAATGATGGTCATTATGGCCAAACATTTCTATTTTTGTTTCATCAGACCAGAGGACATTTCTCCAAAAAGTACGATCTTTGTCCCCATGTGCAGTTGTAAACCGTAGTCTGGCTTTTTTATGGCGGTTTTGGAGCAGTGGCTTCCTTGCTGAGCAGCCTTTCAGGTTATGTCGATATAGGACTCGTTTTTAGCAATAGTCCTATATATATGATTCAGACCATGACAAGGACAGGGAGAGAGTGCTATCCCTGAATGAGGGATACCTGTCGCTAGTCAATTTTATTATTCTTGAATTACCTTATGGGATACAATTAAGTTAAGGTATTATCAAAGGTTGTCATTTTAATTTCATTTATTATTTTGGTTTAACATGCAATGTTGTTGTTTAGTTTTTTGAATGCATGAATCACGATGTGAGTCATGTGTCCAAAGGGGGCAAGTACTGGTCGAATGGGCCTTTTTGGTAAATATGCAAATTGTATTAAGAATATGAGCAGTAGTAATTAATGTGTAATGGGTTAGATTAAATGTTTTATGTGATTAAGTGTATTTGTGGTAGGGTGTAGAGGAGGCAGGGTGTAGAGGAGGCAGGGTGTAGAGGAGGCCTGTCTCTGAAACTAGTGGATTGCAACAAGCTGCAAGAATGTGCACTTCCTAGTCTCAAGGCTTTTCCTAACTGATGAGAAGACATGGTACAGTAGCATACTGTGTCTCACCTAACAATGTTCTTAAGACTTTCTTCCCACGGGTGAAGGCTTCTCTGCCCAACCTAGCAGGAGAATATGAGCCATATCTGCGCCCTGGAGACTGGCGGTAAAGGATTACAGAAGTAAGAGATGGACAAACCCTAGGTGGGGAGGTCAGTACTAGGTGTTGCTGGCTACCTAGATGGAGGGGAAAGTACCAGAGAGAAATACCTGCATCCATGTGTCCCACTGTAGGAGTGTTCCAACCCCAGAAGAGGAAGATGGCCTCACCACTGTGGAGCATTGTTTTCTTTTGTGTCTGTCTGTGTCTGTGTGTCTTTGCAGCAGTGACTCTCAACTTCCCTATTGGTATGCTGCCAGAAGGACACTCTCCACAGACCGATGTTGGTGGCTTGAGAGGGACTCTGCCTGATCCGGAGATCCTAGTTACGGAAGAAGGTTCAGAGCTAAAGGGACCATACATCGTCATCCAGGCTACACCAACGGCTGTACGGATAGAGGGGAGATCGACCTGGTATCATCTAAACCACTGTACCGGAGTACCATGAGGAAACTGACGACCTAGAGATGAGGGAGCTGAGGGTGACAATGGGAAGGCTACTGATGAGCTACTTGCTCTGGCTGATTCGATAGGGTGATAAAGAGAGTATATTAGAAATTGGTATTAAGAATAATTGGTAAAAACATAATAATTTGTCATATAGTCAATGCTTATATGGATTTCTTGGATTAGAAATGAACTCAGCTAAACTGTTATGATCTGTCCTCTCTTTCGTAACTACAGATGGTGTCTGGAATGCATAGTAGGGATAATTCGGTCAAGAACGGTGTGAACCAAAAAAAAAAAACTTCTAAACCGGCTGAAGATGAGCATCAGAGGCGTTGAAGACAGTCCTGTACAGCACCACTTCTACCTGCAACTGATGTACAGTATCCAATCGAAGCTATCAACTGTCTTTTATCTCATGCTTTTCTCGCGGGAGTGTGACAGGAGTCCATGTGGAGTGGGCATGGAGAGAGATCTGTTCAAATACAGCATTTTTCATGTCGTTGGTATACTGGTTGGCAAATGGACGGAATGGGGGGGCAGAGATGGTAGCTGCTCGGATGAGACATTGAAATTGGGACATTGTTATGGGCAAGTCAAGTTGAAATATGAAGCTGTCTGAAGAGCATAATGAAGGGACGCCAGAAGATTAAGTGTCGGGGAAGGACGGGGTTGGTCAGCTGTGTCCATAATTGATTTGGACTTCTCTAAATTTGATAATTTGGGTATGAGGTTGATGTAGAAGGTGCTGCTAAATATATAGTAATTTGGACTAAGAATGCATTGTGATAGTGATCTGTAGTTATTCTCATGATGAGGAAGGTAATACTAGAATTCTGGATAGTTTTTTATTTATTTAATTTTTTAGTCATTTTAGCAGACGCTCTTATCCAGAGCGACTTACAGTTAGTGAATGCATACATGTATTTTTTATTTTATTTATTTTTTCTGGCCCCCCGTGGGAAACGAACCCTCATCCCTGCCGGCCAAACCCTCCCCTACCTTGGACGACGCTGGACCAATTGTGCGCCGCCCATGGATCTCCCGGTCGCGGCCGGCTGCGACAGAGCCTGGACTCGAACCATGATCTCTAGTGGCACAGCTAGCACTGCGATGCAGTGCCTTAGACCACTGCGCCACTCGGGTGCTACAGTATGTTAATATAAATGTACATTCTTGTCACACCCTGGCTCTGGGACTCATTATGTTGAGCCAGGGTGTGTTCATTCTATGTTTTCTGTTTCTATGTTGGTAGTTCTGTTGTGTTTATTTCTAGGTTGGTCTGTGTGACTCCCAATCAGAGGCAACGAGTGTCAGCTGTTTGCTGGTTGTCTCTGATTGGGAGCCATATTTATCTGTCTGTGTTTCACTTTGGGTTTGTGGGTTTTTGTTCCGTGTTCGGTCAGTGTTATCGTTGGACGTCACGAGTCGTTTCTTGTTTTGTATATTTAAACTTTAACTAATTAAAGTCATGTTTGTTTCACACGCTGCGCCTTGGTCTACTCCTTCCCACGATCGTGACAGAAAAACCCACCATGCAACGACCAAGCAGCGTGTCCAGGGGCAGCCCTTGGGGTGGACATGGGAGGAAGCGCCGGGAAAGGCCCTGGCGAAAGAGGAGCAGCGTGTCCAGGAGCAGGCAGCCTGGACATGGGATGAGATATTGGACGGTAAAGGGTCCTGGACTTGGGGGGAAATCCTGGCCGGGATGGATCGCCGGCCATGGAGTGAGACAGTGGAGAGGCGCTGTAGAGAGGAGCTACGGCGTGATCAGGGTCGTCGTCGGACGGTCGTGAGGCAACCCCAGAAAATTTTTAGGGGGGGGCACACGGCATGGACGACGGGGCTGACGGAGGAGAAAAGGGGGCGGATCCAGAAGGCCACCAGGCCAGGGGTACACCGCCCTGTACGTCCTGTGCGGATGCCTCACACAGAGTGTGTGAGGGTAGGCATTCAGCCAGGACGGGTGGTGGCCGCTCTTCACTCCAGGCCTCCTATCCGTCTCCACAGCCCGGTCCGGCCTGTCCCTGCTCCACGCACCAAGCCTACGATGTGCGTCGACAGCCCAGCCCGGCCTGTCCCTGCTCCACGCACCAAGCCTACGGTGTGCGTCGCCAGCCCAGTCCGGCCTGTCCCTGCTCCACGCACCAAGCCTACGGTGTGCGTCGCCAGCCCAGTCCGGCCTGTCCCTGCTCCACGCACCAAGCCTACGGTGTGCGTCGCCAGCCCAGTCCGGCCTGTCCCTGCTCCACGCACCAAGCCTACGGTGTGCGTCGCCAGCCCAGTCCGGCCTGTCCCTGCTCCACGCACCAAGCCTACGGTGTGCGTCGACAGCCCAGCCCGGCCTGTCCCTGCTCCACGCACCAAGCCTACGGTGTGCGTCGACAGCCCAGCCCGGCCTGTCCCTGCTCCACTCACCAAGCCTACGGTGTGCGTCGACAGCCCAGCCCGGCCTGTCCCTGCTCCACGCACCAAGCCTACGGTGTGCGTCGACAGCCCAGCCCGGCCTGTCCCTGCTCCACGCACCAAGCCTACGGTGTGCGTCGCCAGCCCGGTCCGGCCTGTTCCTGCCACCCGCACCAAGTTTACGGTGCGCGTCGCCAGCCCGACCCGGCCTGTTCCTGCCACTCGCACCAAACCTACGGTGCGCGTCGCCAGCCCGACCCGGCCTGTTCCTGCCACTCGCACCAAACCTACGGTGCGCGTCGCCAGCCCGGTCCGGCCTGTTCCTGCCACTCGCACCAAACCTACGGTGCGCGTCGCCAGCCCGACCCGGCCTGTTCCTGCCACTCGCACCAAACCTACGGTGCGCGTCGCCAGCCCGGTCCGGCCTGTTCCTGCCACTCGCACTAAGCCAGGGGTGCGAGAAGTCAGCCTGGTAAGGCCCATTCCTCCTCCACGCACCAAGCCAGGGGTGCGAGTCATCAGCCTGGTAAGGCCCATTCCTCCTCCACGCACCAAGCCAGGGGTGCGCGTCGTCAGCCTGGTAAGGCCCGTTCCTCCTCCACGCACCAAGCCAGGGGTGCGAGTCGACAGCCTGGTAAGGACCGCTCCTGTTAAGTCCTGCTCCAGCCGGCGGGGCCAGACTGGACCAGGGGCGCATTGGGGGGTGTATTGAAGGGTGGTGGTCAAGGCCGGAGCCAGAACCACCGCCGAGGAGGTATGCCCGCCCAGCCCTCCCCTGGTTTGTTTAGTTGAGGCGCGGTCGCAGTCCGCGCCTTTAGGGGGGGGTACTGTCACACCCTGGCTCTGGGACTCATTATGTTGAGCCAGGGTGTGTTCATTCTATGTTTTCTGTTTCTATGTTGGTAGTTCTGTTGTGTTTATTTCTAGGTTGGTCTGTGTGACTCCCAATCAGAGGCAACGAGTGTCAGCTGTTTGCTGGTTGTCTCTGATTGGGAGCCATATTTAACTGTCTGTGTTTCACTTTGGGTTTGTGGGTTTTTGTTCCGTGTTCGGTCAGTGTTATCGTTGGACGTCACGAGTCGTTTCTTGTTTTGTATATTTAAACTTTAACTAATTAAAGTCATGTTTGTTTCACACGCTGCGCCTTGGTCTACTCCTTCCCACGATCGTGACAATTCTGCCAGTGTCAATGGGTGCTAAGTTGAGGGTTTTAACTTTGAGTGATAGGACCAATGTGAATCACCAACAATTGTCATTTAAAATTTGTGTTGGATAATTAATTTGATTTTGGTTATGATTTATAAGATGACTGAGTGATTTAAGTAAGTTGACACTGCAATTAATGTATTAGATATTGATATTGATTATTTTTATTGTAATACTAATTGTGATATGGGTAAAGAAGTTATGTGAGCTAAAGATGTTGAACCTATTCTCAGCATGCCCTGGTAGTGCTGGTACAATCGCAAGATACATGTCTTAAACAGATATTATGGTTAAAACAACGCTACATTAGTTTTAAGGTGTTAGGATACACTTATATGATTTATTTCGAGTAGACATTTTGAATATTACTGTTTGGAAGATAAGGTTGATGCAAGGAGTGTGCCTTATATCAGGAACATGTTGATTTTTTATGTCACAGTATTCATATAGTAGTAACTATATAGGTTTGAAGTATTGGGATGTATTGATATGAGACCTATGAGGGATTGATGTGTATTTTTACATTGAAAGGTTTAGATGAGTACATATGTGTTGTTAAGCAAGAACTTAATTGGTTCATCACTGGGTTTGGTGTGTGAAAGAGGAATGTTTGTTTTCTATCTTTATCTGATCTGACCTAGGGTTGAAATCCTCACTCCTAACTAATCCAAGGATGTTCTGATTTATCAGTGACTGTAACCAGAGTGTTATTCTTTGCCTCCATCCTAAGGAATATTACTGGAACGGAGTCAGGGTTGAACAGAGTTCAGACTAAACATGGTACCTACTAACAGTATTGGGTTTTCAAGCAATTGGGTCTGAAAGGGCACTCATTAGACAATATGTAATTGAAACTCGCATAGCATTGGATGCTATTACAGCAGCTCAAGGGGGCGTGTGTGCGATTGTAGGAGGAGATACATGTTTGGCATACTTGCCATCATAATCAGGAAGGTCTTGGGAATTTAACTAAAGCTATGGGAAATATTAGAGAAATGCAGGATGGAATTAAGAATACGAATAGAGATGCAAAAATATTAGGGGGATATAGCAATTTGAACACTGTTGAAGTCTTTTCAAGGTTTTTTTGTGATAATTCAATAGGAACATGGATGGCAAGCATTCTAGGTCCCATAGTGGCCATAGTAATTATTGTAGCCATAGTTATGGGGTGTTGTTTTCCCATTTTTCGGGGATTGATTTTGAGATCTGTACAAACGATTACTAACATGCCAGTGATTACAGCTAGAGATGTATCAGTCAATATTAATGCAAGGAGGGAAAGTACAAATTCTTCATCTACAGTGGGGAGAACAAGTATTTGATACACTGCCGATTTTGCAGGTTTTCCTACTTACAAAGCATGTAGAGGTCTGTCATTTTTATCATAGGTACACTTCAACTGTGAGAGACGGAATCTAAAACAAAAATCCAGAAAATCACATTGTATGATTTTTAAGTAATTAATTTGCATTTTATTGCATGACATAAGTATTTGATACATCAGAAAAGCAGAACTTAATATTTGGTACAGAAACCTTTGTTTGCAATTACAGAGATCATACGTTTCCTGTAGGTTTTGACCAGGTTTGCACACACTGCAGCAGGGATTTTGGCCCACTCCTCTATACAGACCTTCTCCAGATCCTTCAGGTTTGGGGCTGTCGCTGGGCAATACGAACTTTCAGCTCCCTCCAAAGATTTTCTATTGGGTTCAGGTCTGGAGACTGGCTAGGCCACTCCAGGACCTTGAGATGCTTCTTACGGAGCCACTCCTTAGTTGCCCTGGCTGTGTGTTTCGGGTCGTTGTCATGCTGGAAGACCCAGCCACGACCCATCTTCAATGCTCTTACTGAGGGAAGGAGGTTGTTGGCCAAGATCTCGCGATACATGGCCCCATCCATCCTCCCCTCAATAGGGTGCAGTCATCCTGTCCCCTTTGCAGAAAAGCATCCCCAAAGAATGATGTTTCCACCTCCATGCTTCACGGTTGGGATGGTGTTCTTGGGGTTGTACTCATCCTTCTTCTTCCTCCAAACACGGCGAGTGGAGTTTAGACCAAAAAGCTATATTTTTGTCTCATCAGACCACATGACCTTCTCCCATTCCTCCTCTGGATCATCCAGAGGGTCATTGGCAAACTTCAGACGGGCCTGGACATGCGCTGGCTTGAGCAGGGGGACCTTGCGTGCGCTGCAGGATTTTTAATCCATGACGGCGTAGTGTGTTACTAATGGTTTTCTTTGAGACTGTGGTCCCAGCTCTCTTCAGGTCATTGACCAGGTCCTGCCGTGTAGTTCTGGGCTGATCCCTCACCTTCCTCATGATCATTGATGCACCACGAGGTGAGATCTTGCATGGAGCCCCAGACCGAGGGTGATTGACCGTCATCTTGAACTTCTTCCATTTTCTAATAATTGCGCCAACAGTTGTTGCCTTCTCACCAAGCTGCTTGCCTATTGTCCTGTAGCCCATCCCAGCCTTGTGCAGGTCTACAATTTTAACCCTGATGTCCTTACACAGCGCTCTGGTCTTGGCCATTGTGGAGAGGTTGGAGTCTGTTTGATTGAGTGTGTGGACAGGTGTCTTTTATACAGGTAACGAGTTCAAACAGGTGCAGTTAATACAGGTTATGAGTGGAGAACAGGAGGGCTTCTTAAAGAAAAACTAAAAAAATTACAGACCTCTACATGCTTTGTAAGTAGGAAAACCTGCAAAATCGGCAGTGTATCAAATACTTGTTCTCCCCACTGTATATCATCTTATTCAAGTGTACAGTCCATTGATAATGTTGATTGAGGATTTGGGAATGTGATGTGGGAATGCTATAACGTTGAATATAAGGTTTACAGGATTGAAAATGTGGAAGCTGGACTACCTCGTCGATCAGATAGCGCCCCAAGTTACCATAGAAAAGCTTGGGGTTCCTCTGAATGAATCAAGAAAATGAAGACTGAAGTTATTTTTATTGGGATATTCATCTACCTATATTGTAGTTTAAATGTAACTTAGAAATTGTCATGAATCAATGTATCTGGTTGGATGATGTCATGATGTTCAACATTCATTTTATGTATGTTTTTTCTTGAATGGTCTATGTGGGATTTTTCTTTATGTATAATTGAGGTTTTGCCTACATAGATATTAAGCGTGAATATAGTAATTAATCATGTATCGATCTTTTACTCAGACTGACTCCATAGAGATTTGAGAGGTTTGATTTAGCATGTGTTAGATGACTGAGAATGTATACCTTTGTTGATTAAATATATTGAGGATCTGGTTGAATTCAGGTATAGAAAGTAGAGGGGGATGAATTCTCAGGTATCTATCATAGTTTAGGCTCTAATCATATATCTATACTACTGATTGGAGAACAATTTAGTTGATATGAAGTTTTATGTGAAATGTTGGGTTTAAGTAATGTTATACAAGGGGAATTTTACTTACAACAAAAGAAAAGGAAATGGGGGATTGATATAACGTCTTGTCATAGTGTTAACAAAGTTAAATCTGTTAGATAGGTAACTCTTGGTGCCACAGAGTCTGAATGCCAAGGATTCCATTATGTCGAGGGAGCTTAATAGGGTTTATCTTAGAATGATTGATAGATGTAATATACTGACTTGGGGTACAAGATAATAACATCAGAGTGGGGAGTGCCCACTGATGGTTACCAGATGTTGTTGCAGAAACGTGTAACATGAAGTATATCAACTGAGAGATTTCCTTTGTCCAGAGTTCGGATGACAGGAGGCAATGCATGTGCCGTTTGTTATACGAACCCGGTACCGTAATCAATTAAATACTTTGCATCAACTCTCCATCTAAGTGTTAAATATCTTCTTGCATTATGAATTACTTGAAAACCAGAGAAACTCGTCATAACAGATCGTCATAACACATAACAAAAAAAAACAATTTAATCAATTTTAGAATAAGGCTGTAACGTAACAAAATGAGGAAAAAGTCAAGGGGTGTGAATACTTTCCGAATGCACTGTACATGGACACATATGCTTTGTTTAATGCTGGCGGCAGGTCATTGGTAAAAGTAGAAAAGAGTAGAGGGCCTAGAGAGCTGCCCTGCAGTACATCACACTTTACATGTTTGACATCAGAGAAGCTTCCATTAAAGAAAACCCTTTGAGTTCTATTAGATAGATAGCTCTGAATACACAATATGGCAGAGGTTGAAAAGCCATAACACATACGTTTTTTCAACAACAGGTTATGGTCAATAATATCAAAGGCTCCATGGATTGATCTATTTCCTGTGATAGAGAGACACCACTGTCCTCAACGGTACTCCCGCCGGTTTTGGTCTTTGTCATGTTAACTAGCAACGTAGGTTACGCTGTTACTCCTCGCAGTTCCAGACAGGGCAGGTCAAAGGGAAGATTGAAAACAACATTAAACAGCAGGGATCTAGACAGCCACAAACCCAGGACAATCCGCGATCCCAGCCACAATGGCGAACTGCATCGCGGGCTGCGTTCAAGCCCTCAAGAAAACCCTGCTAGCTTGATAGGCAGCTAGCTAGCAGCTAGGCTAGCTGCTACACCAAATAGGTCCTCAAACCCGGCCTTGGTCAGCAGGATCACTGGACAGAGAGTAGCAGTCCCAGCAACTGATGCCAACTGCGTCACAAGATACAAACTCAAAAGTTAGCTAACTACTAAGAAACTTTTCAATACACTTTCAAACCAACAAACTTTCTAAAACAACAAACCGAGCTCTCTCTCGTTCCACGTGGATCACTTTCGGTCCAGGTTCCATTTCTGTTCCTTGAAAAATAATATTTTCCGGTTTTCTGTTCTGTTCCCTGAACCGGTTCCATTCCCTGTTCTGTACGCCTATATCTGTAAAGCAGAAGGAGTAGCCTATCTGACAAGGATAAAGAAATGCATGTTGGTGTCATAGCATGCCGCCGCCATATCTCTCTCTCTCTGGGGCTAGGCCTAAGCTAAGCTTCTCTTCCTTTATATTTCTTAAAATGAATAATGCAATGCCCTGATGCATGCAATGCCCTGATGCATGCAATGCCCTGATGCATGCAATGCCCTGATGCATGCAATGCCCTGATGCATGCAATGCCCTGATGCATTTAGCACTCATGTCTCTTGACAGCTGAAACGTGAGGTGACAATTATTGTTTTAGGAAAGTAAAAATCAATAAAACAATAGGTTATAAAGTTCTGCATATCCTACACATCGAAACACAAGGAATAGAAGGAATAGTGTTTTTGTAATTTGTTATAAGCTGTTTTTAAGGACATGTAAATGTGTCTCACTTGGCCAAAATCACTATTTTATTGACGTTGCTGGCAGCGTGGTTAGACGCCCTAATGAGTTACGCAACCAATGCTTATGGATGACCGGTACATTTATCAAATGTCAGATAAATAAAATCTTCCCAGTCACTTGTCTGGCGCAAAATTTTGCTCACGGAAACCCTGATATATAGTATAGATGAGAGTACAAAACATTAGGAACACCTGCTCTTTCTTATTTTCTTGGTTACAAAATGTGACATACACTACCAGTCAAAAGTTTGGACACACCTACTCATTCAAGGGTTTTACTTCATTTTTACTACTTTTTACATTGTAGAATAATAGTGAAGACATCAAAACTATGAAATAACAGATATGGAATCATGTAGTAACCAAAAAATAGTTGAACAAATCAAAATACATTTTATATTTGAGATTCTTCAAATAGCCACCCTTTGCCTTGATGACAGCTTTGCACATTCTTGGCATTCTCTCAACCAGCTTCATGAGGTAGTCACCTGGAATGCATTTCAATTAACAGGTGTACCTTCTTAAAAGTTAATTTGTGGAATGTCCTTCCTTCTTAATGTGTTTGAGCCAATCAGTTGTGTTGTGACAAGGTATACAGAAGATAGCCCTATTTGTCCATATTATGGCAAGAACAGCTCAAATAAGCAAAGAGAAACGAAAGTCCATCATTAGTCAATACGGAACATTTCAAGAACTTTGAAAGTTTCTTAAAGTGCAGTCGCAAAAACCATCAAGCGCTATGATAAAACTGGCTCTCATGAGGAACGCCAAAATAATGGAAGACCCAGAGATACCTCTGCTGCAGAGGATAAGTTCATTAGAGTTACCAGACTCATAAATTGCAGCCCAAATAAATGCTTCACAGAGTTCAAGTCACAGACACATCTCAACATCAACTGTTCAGAGGTGACTGTGTGAATCAGGCCTTCATGGTAGAAACCACTACTAAAGGACACCAATAAGAAGAAGAGACCTGCTTGGGCCAAGAAACACGAGCAATGGACATTAGACCGGTGGAAATTTGTCCTTTGGTCTAGAGTCCAAATGTGAGTTTTTGTTCCATCCTCCGTGTCTTTGTGAGATGCGGTGTGGGTGAACGTATGATCTCCGCATGTGTAGTTCCCACCGTAAAGCATGGAGGAGGGGTACTTTGCTGGTGACACTGTCTGTGATTTATTTAGAACTGAAGGCACACTTAACCAGCATGGCTACCACAGCATTCTGCAGTGATACGCCATCCCATCTGGTTTGGGCTTAGTGGGACTATCATTTGTTTTTCCACAGGACAATGACCTGGACAATGACTATTTTACCAAGAAGGAGAGTGATGGAGTGCTGCATCAGATGACCTGGCCTCCACAATCCCCAAACCTCAACCCAATTGAGATGGTTTTGGATGAGTCGGACGGCAGAGTGAAGGAAAAGCAGCCAACAAGTGCTCAGCGTATGTGGGAACTCCTTCAAGACTGTAGGAAAAGCATTCCAGGTGAAGCTGGTTGAGAGAATGCCAAGAGTGTGCAAAGCTGTCATCAAGGCAAAGGGTGGCTATTTGGAGAATCTCATATAAAATATATTTTGATTTGTTTAACACTTTTTTGGTTACTACATGATTCCATGTGTTATTTCATAGTTTTGATGTCTTCACTATTATTCTACAATGTAGAAAATAGTAAAAAAATAAAGAAAAACCCTTGAATGAGTAGGTGTGTCCAAACTTTTTACTGGTACTGTGTATAATTCCTTTTGAACTGTTCTGGGAAGAATGTTCGGGAAATAAATTTTCATTGTTACACTTCTTATCCCACAAACAGCAGCCATCTATGTATAAAGAAGGTAGGCAAGGAGATCCATCTGAATATAATAACATCCCTTTAACCAGCAGTACAAGACTAGAAGGAACAGCATTTATGACTGTACAATATTGCTTAGGGCGTCAGGGAAAGTAATGTTTTATCATAAAATCATTATGGCTGAGGATATTACCACTTTCATCTAAAAGATCTGTAACAGACAAAATATTTTTGTTAATCCATTCTTCAAAGAATATGGTCTTGTTACAGTACAGAATACACCTATTATTCCATATTGGTGTGTTATGTGGAGTGAAGTTGCTTTTATATGCCAATTTACAATATAATAACACTTGTTGGTGAAATACAGAAAGTAGGGTCTTGAAACATCACTCTTTCTAATGTAGTGAACCTTGTTCTTTCAGATAAAATGTAATTCAGTTTGGTTGATCATTTTTATAAGCTGAGCAGGGATAGCTAGTGCTGGATAAATTATCCTAGACAAACTTTAAATTCTTCCAAATATAGATACATCTCTTTGAAGCCAAATTAAATTGATGGATGGTCATGTATGGCCATAAGCTCACATTTATTAATATTTTTGCCTCAAACCTGATGCATCTGAGGAGAGATTAACTAAATTGATAGGTAAGGGGATTTGTTCTTTGTCCTTAAGAAAAATAGTTGTATCATCTGCCAGTTGACTAATAATTATGGATTTTCCCGTAACATTTTCATAATTCTTTTAAAAAATGGCCAGCATTTCAGCAGCTAAAATTAATAAACATTTTGAAATTGGACAGCCTAGCCAAATTCCACAATTAATATTGAATTGTGGAGAGGTATCATGAGGAAGGGAGACTGAACTGTTGTTACAATATAACATTGTCATGGTATCAATAGATTTGTTACCAAATCCAAAATGTTTAAGAGATTGGAACAAAAAATCATGTTCCACCATATCAAAAGCCTTTAGAAAATCTACAAATAAAATAAACCTCTGTCATTTAACCATAATCTATCAGGTCCAGGACTAATCGGATATTATTATATATGGACCACATTGAGTCTCATTTACAATCTGAGTTACGCCTTCTGTTGGCAAACAAGTGTGAAAATAGTTTATAATCGTTATTTTGTGAATGTATAGGTCTAAGGTTATCAATAGATCTACAGTCTTTTCCAGGTTTGGGTATTAATGTAATTATACAGTGCATTCAGAAAGTATTCAGACCCCTTGACTTTTTCCACATTTTGTTACGTTACAGCCTTGTTCTAAAATGGATTTCCTCATCAATCTACACACAATACCCCATAATGACAAAGTGAAAACAGGTTTTTAGAAATGTTTGCAAATTTATAAAATAACGAAACAGAAATACCTTATTTACATAAGTATTCAGACCCTTTGCTATGAGACTCTAAATTGAGCTCAGGTGCATCCTGTTTCCATTGATCATCCTTGAGATGTTTCTACAACTTGATTGGAGTCCACCTGTGGTAAATTCAATTGATTGGACATGATTTGGAAAGGCACACACCTGTCTATATAAGGTCCCACAGTTGACAGTGCATATCAGAGCAAAAGCCATGAGGTCGAAGGAATTTTCTGTGGTGCTCCGAGATAGGATTGTGTTGAGGCACTAATCTGGGGAAGGGTAGCAAAACATTTCTGCAGCATTGAAGGTCCCCTAGAACACAGTGGCCTCCATCATTCTTAAATGGAAGAAGTTTGGAACCACCAAGACTCTTCCTAGAGCTGGCCGCCTGGCCAAACTGAGCAATCGGGGAAGAAGGGCCTTGGTCAGGGAGGTGACCAAGAACCTGATGGTCACTCTTACAGAGCCCCAGAGTTCCTCTGTGGAGATGGGAGAACCTTCCAGAAGTACAACCATCTCTGCAGCACTCCACCAATCAGGCCTTTATGGTAGAGTGGCCAGACGGACGCCACTCCTCAGTAAAAGGCACGACATCCCGCTTGGAGTTTGCCAAAAGGCACCTAAAGGCTCTCAGACCATGAGAAACAAGATTCTCTGGTCTGATTAAACCAAGATTGAACTCTTTGGCCTGAATGCCAAGCGTTACGTCTGTAAGAAACCTGGCACCATCCTTATGGTGAAGCATGGTGGTGGCAGCATCATGCTGTGGGAATGTTTTTCAGGGGCAGGGACTGGGAAACTAGTCAGGATCGAGGGAAAGATGAACGGAGCAAAGTACAGAGAGATCCTTGATGAAAACCTGCTCCAGAGCGCTCAGGACCTCAGACTGGGCCAAAGGTTCACCTTCCAACAGGACAACAACCCTAAGCACACAGCCAAGACAACGCAGGAGTGGCTTCGGGACAAGTCTCTAAATGCCCTTGAGTGGCCCAGCCAGAGCCCGGACTTGAACCCGATCTGACATCTCTGGAGAGACCTGAAAATAGCTGTGCAGCGACGCTCCCCAGCCAACCTGACAGCGCTTGAGAGGATCTGCAGAGAAGAATGGGAGAAACTCCCCAAATACAGGTGTGCCAAGCTTGTCGCATCATACCCAAGAAGACTTGAGGCTGTAATCGCTGCCAAAGGTGCTTCAACATAGTACTGAGTACTGGGTCTGAATACTTATGTACATTTTCATATTTATTTTTTTGTTTTTTGTTTTTGCTTTGTCATTAGGTTTTAAATCTAGAGATATGGCACTATGATCAGTGAGAGGGGAAGCTGAAATGAAAGTGTTACAGACATAGGTGGCAAAATTATTTGAAATGAGCCAATAATAAATAAATACAATTACTGGGACCATTGGGTTTGAACCAAGCAAATTGCTTAATATCTGGGTTCTGAACTCTCCAAATGTCCATTAATGCATAAGAGTCACACAAGTTGGAGATAAGACTATTATAATGATGCACATCATATCTGGTGGTATATATAGAGTGGTTGACTCATCTGGGGCCATTTTAGCAGTATTCAGCTGTTAGCAGCCAATGGCTAGCTGTTTCTTACTGGTGATGAAAACGAATGATTGCCATAATTTTTTCAAGTCATTACTGAATTATTCATGATAACCTTGTAAGAAATTAATTTAGACCGGGCGTTTATTTGAAACAGGCGTTTGTTTATTTGCTGAAATGTGTGCTGTTGCCCGGCTATTAAAAGGGACAGGCAGCTATTTGAGACTCAGCGTTTAATTGAAGTTTTACAGTAAAATGTATTTTTGATATATTTACAGTATTTTGAACTGAGAAAAGTTCAGGTTGTAAATATAAATTGACATCTTCCCGGAGAAACACTTTCTACAAAATGTGTCCTACCCGGTCGGAAAACAGTGACGAACATAACACGTACCACCAGTTTCAATGGGCGTGTGGGGGGAGGGTTCTTGAAATTGAAAAAAAAATTCCCCCAGCGGATCTTTCAAACCATTTTTGCAATACAAAAATCTCCAAACCTCCAAGGGAGGCATGACAATTACGTGATTTTGGAGGTATGGCAACGTGAGACTACCTTCCTTATAACTGTAAAATAGATACTGTAAAACTTAGATTAATAGCCCAGGCGTTTATTTGTTTAAATCACTGAACACAACAGGCGCTTATTAGAGACAGGCTTCTATTTGAGCCAGGCGTCTATTTCCTTAATGCACACAGCTTTTGACTATTTGCATAGTTCATTGTTTAATTCCAGCATTCACTTCCAGCATTTTAATCAATTTCTTCATTTCCTGCACTGTGTTATCATTTACACACTGTGTCAGGTTTCTTTTGTCTTAGCATGCCCCAAAAAATATAAATAAAATAATTTTCCTTGATAGAATACTTATTCTCCTCTTTGACTGTGCATTTTTGACAGTTCTTACTTTCGCAACTAGAGGGCGATCTGCCAATTTCTGGGGGTCTGTACTTCCGAAGTTGTTGACTGTTTTTGTGCTTGCCAGTTAGCTAGAAGTTCTCAGCTGTTAGCAGCCAAAGGTTTCTTACTGGTGATAAAAACAGATGATTGCCATCATTCTTTCGAGTCATTACTGAATTATTTAATGTAACAAATCGAACATTAAACCTTGTACACAATGCATGGTAATACATGGTAACCTTGTAAACAATTCATTTAAACCAGATGTTTATTTGAAACAGGTGTTTATTTTCTGGAATGTGTACCATTGCCCGGCTATTTAAAGGTGACTGCTATTTGAGACTCTGCTTTTAATTGAAGTTTTACAGTATGATCATATTTAGTGACAGTACAAAATTGGCACTATTTCATTTCACTGACAGAAAATGTTCTGCCCTGCATCCTCTGAGTGACACAGATACACCATTCAAATGCCTGAACACTCGTTAAGACTTCAGCGACCAAGGGAAAGTGGTCTTGTTTCAATTCTACGAAATGGTTTTGTACTTTTTCATTTTGAGAGCTGTAAATCTGTCTGAGAATATTACAGCGAGATTAGACCGCTATTACTGCATTCGCAAGGCTGAACCAAAGCCACAAAATAGTGAGTTTCTCAGCTTTATGCTGACTAAACAAATACCTTTAATTTCCTAAATAAACTAATACATTTACAGGTGCAATATGCAGAAATCGCTCTCCCATTTCCTGGTTGCTAAAATTCTAATAGTTCGCCTAATTTCAGTTTATGTGACAAAACAAGCATTGTACCATCTAAACCGCTGTGAAATATATTTTCAGTAACCCAAAATATTTTATTTTCAGCTGTTTGAAACTGGTGTACAAAACCAAAAGTAAAAGACGCAAAAACAAAACTTAAGAACGGGAAGCATACAGTACAGACAACATAGAACATACAACATGCAAATTAATTACTTAAAAATCATACAATGTGATTTTCTCGATTTTTGTTTTAGATTCCGTCTCTCACAATTGAAGTGTACCTATGACAAAAATTACAGACCTCTACATGCTTTGTAAGTAGGAAAACCTGCAAAATCGGCAGTGTATCAAATACTTGTTCTCCCCACTGTATCTACAGCTTCTTAGACTTGGTTTCAATGAGAATGACAGATCTATAACTCACATTTCTATATGAATTTGGTTGGGTCGCCCCAAAACGTTACATATTGCAGCTTTAATAAATAAAACTTATAAATGAAATCAGGTCTTGAAAATATGGGCAAACTTTTTCCCCTCCGTATCCACAATGTGCATAAATGAGGCCCATACAAATGACTTCTCTGTCAGTTTTTCCTCGCTGTACTCTCTTTCATTCAGTTTCTTCTTCACATCAACAAAGAACTACTCCATGTTTCAGAAACTCTCTTTACATAGACTAGGGGCACACTGTGCTATTTTAGAATTAATTCTTTCTGTTTTTCGAGGGAGAAAAACCCAAAGCATAATCAGCGTTCTAACTCCCTATTGTGATAGTCTGGCGCGATGACAGAATGATGCAATTTACCGCAATCTGGCACCATCTACCACAAACGTGCCGTGGCATAAACTCAAAACTTTTAATTGAGGAACCACTGTATGTCATCTCCCACGTGGGTATCCGTCGCTCTGAGTCAGAGGACATCGATCCTTTGTCTGGATAGGCCAGAAAATGTGACACGTTGCTCCCTTTGCAAATGAGGTGTCAGCTTTCACATAGTCCACCTCAGCTCTTCGGGAGCAGCAGCTGAAGTGGGAGGCTCAGCTCTTTAGCTGACTATAAAGCAATTGATGTTGCGCCGTTCACTGAACGCTCTTGTACACGGAAATGCAGATCGGAACCAGTCCAGAACTTCTACAAGTCCCCTAAAAAGGTAGGTTTTTGGCACTGATCATTTGGACAAATCACGATTTCGCATCTTTCTAATTTCAGAAGGGAACATTTGGCCCATAGAGTTTCCGTTTAGAGGGGTGGAGACTTTGCCAGTCTCCTTAGTACATTTTCTAACAAGTCTCCCACCAGAACTTAATCGAGCATTTGACGCATTACGCAACATTTTAGTTCTGGTTGTCTGAGATTAGAGGGAAATAAAAGGCACTCTATTTGTGGATCAACCCAGCTACTCTTACTGGTGTCCACTCCACACTATAGGACATAATTATACAGTCACATCCAACATTATTGGCACTCTTGATAAAGATGAGCAAAAAAGACGCAGGTTGACGTTTATTGGGATGAGTCTTCTCCTGGAGGCAGAGCCGATCGATTTCCGCTAGATAGGCCAGCTGCAAAGTCAAGATTGGCTATTGTAAAAATTAATGGAAAAAAATTAGATTAGGGTTAGTAGTGTGGTTAGCGTTAAGATTAGGGTTAGGTTTTAAATCAGATTTTATGAATTTGTGGCTGTGCCAGCTAGTGACCACTCTGCAGAGCTGCCTCCAGAACAACATTCATGATGAAAAACGCTAACCTGCAACAAAGTCTGCATACAATGAATAATACAAATACTGAGCTACACTGAGTATACCAAACATTAGGAACACCTTCCTAATATTGAGTTGCACAGGGATGCTGGCCCATGTTGACTCCAATGCTTCCCACTGTTGTGTCAAGATGTCCTTTGGGTGGAGGACCATTCTTGATACACACGGGAAACTGTTGAGCGTGAAAAACCCAGCAGCGATGCAGTTCTTGAAACAAACCGGTGCGCCTGGCACCTACTACCATACCCCGTTCAAAGGCACTTACATTTCTTGTTTTACCCATTCACCATCTGAATGGCATACATACACAATCCATGTCTCAATTGTCTCAAGGCTTAAAAATCATTCTTTAACCTGTCTCTTTTCCTTCATCTACACTGATTGAAGTGGATTTAACAAGTGACATCAATAAGGGATCATAGCTTTCACCTGGATTCACCTGGCCAGTCTATGTCGCGGAAAGAGCAGGTGTTCTTAATGTTATACTCAGTGTTTATTGTATGCCAAAAAAAATTGGGTAATAATATTATTTTATACTAATACAATTGCTCAGAGAAAGAGATTTTGTTTTAACAAGTAATACAATAAAATCTAAAAACGATAGAAGTGTCAAAATTGTTGTTGTTCTCGTTCAGTCAACTCGGTTCAACATCTCCCTATAGGGTGTGTCCCATGGTGAAACGTGTCCCTCATCTCCTTCAGAGAACAAGGGTTACATACAAAACCAAAGGTTTTCAATAGGATTCAAGTCCGGACACAGATGCGCATTGCAGAATGTTGATTTTGTGGTCAATTAACCATTTATTTGTGGATATTGTGTCTTGCTGGAAGATACACTTGCAGACAAGTTTCAGCCTCCTGGTAGAGGCAATCAGGTTTTGGCCTGAAATGTCCTGGTACATGGTAGAGTTCATGATGCAGTTGACCTTAACAAGGGCCCCAGGACCAGTGGAAGCAAAACAGCTTCATAACATCAAAGATTCACCACCATATTTTACAGTAGGTATGAGGTTTTTTTCTGTATATGCATCTTTCTTTCTACGCCAAATCCACCACTGGTGTGCGTGGCCAAAGAGCTCTATTTTCTTCTCATCGGACCATAGCACCGGTTCCAAATCAAAGTGCCAATGCCGTTTAGCAAATTCCAGGTGTTTACATTTGTTGGTTGCTCTCAATAAAGGATTTTTTCTGGCAACCCTTCCAAAAAGCCTTTTGGCATGGAGGTGGCGTCTAATTATAGATTTGGAGACCTGAAGATTCTCAAACTTTGGCCCTTGGATTTTTCTTTGCCTCCCGAACCACCTTCCTGGAAAAGATACACTTGCGTCCAATACCAGGCAAGTTTACCACTGTTCCAGTGGTTTTAAACTACTTAATTATTGCCGTAATAGTAGTAAGTGGTATTATTTGTTTATTATTCTTTTTTATTGTACCCATTGCCTAATTTATGAAGGTCAATAATCATTTGTCTCTTTTCGTTTGTGAGTTATTTGCCTTTTCCCATGGTGAATTGATGACAAAGGGATTTTACATGCGTTACCTCATTTTTATACCCCAATGAAACTGGAAGCCATGGAAGGCCACAATACAGTTCCTTAAAATGAGATTAACTTAAGAAATGTGAATGTTAATGCAGATTTAATTTTGTTTGATTATATTTGTAAGACTCTTTAGGGGTACAAATAATTTTGAAAATATATTTATGAGAAATGCATTCCTCTGAGCAACTGTATTAATATAAAACATGATATATGTTTAAATCAGCATACAATATAGCTTGGTATTTGTATTATTTATTTTATACAGTCATTTTGGCTCATCTTTATCAAGGGTGCCAATAATTTTGGATGTGACTGTAGCTCATTACAAGCCCAGCCATATAACCCATACACAACAAAAGCCAAACAGATGTAAGCTATGCGACCTCGTATACTGTACTGTCTCATATAAAAACACAGATACAGTGGGGGAAAAAAGTATTTAGTCAGCCACCAATTGTGCAAGTTCTCCCACTTAAAAAGATGAGAGAGGCCTGTAATGTTCATCATAGGTACACGTCAACTATGACAGACAAATTGAGAAAAAATAATCCAGAAAATCACATTGTAGGATTTTTTATGAATTTATTTGCAAATTATGGTGGAAAATAAGTATTTGGTCACCTACAAACAAGCAAGATTTCTGGCTCTCACAGACCTGTAACTTCTTCGTTAAGAGGCTCCTCTGTCCTCCACTCGTTACCTGTATTAATGGCACCTGTTTGAACTTGTTATCAGTATAAAAGACACCTGTCCACAACCTCAAACAGTCACACTCCAAACTCCACTATGGCCAAGACCAAAGAGCTGTCAAAGGACACCAGAAACAAAATTGTAGACCTGCACCAGGCTGGGAAGACTGAATCTGCAATAGGTAAGCAGCTTGGTTTGAAGAAATCAACTGTGGGAGCAATTATTAGGAAATGGAAGACATACAAGACCACTGATAATCTCCCTCGATCTGGGGCTCCACGCAAGATCTCACCCCGTGGGGTCAAAATGATCACAAGAACGGTGAGCAAAAATCCCAGAACCACACGGGGGGACCTAGTGAATGACCTGCAGAGAGCTGGGACCAAAGTAACAAAGCTACCATCAGTAACACACTACGCCGCCAGGGACTCAAATCCTGCAGTGCGAGACGTGTTCCCCTGCTTAAGCCAGTACATGTCCAGGCCCGTCTGAAGTTTGCTAGAGTGCATTTGGATGATCCAGAAGAGGATTGGGAGAATGTCATATGGTCAGATGAAACCAAAATATAACTTTTTGGTAAAAACTCAACTCGTCGTGTTTGGAGGACAAATAATGTTGAGTTGCATCCAAAGAACACCATACCTACTGTGAAGCATGGGGGTGGAAACATCATGCTTTGGGGTTGTTTTTCTGCAAAGGGACCAGTACGACTGATCCGTGTAAAGGAAAGAATGAATGGGGCCATGTATCGTGAGATTTTGAGTGAAAACCTCCTTCCATCAGCAAGGGCATTGAAGATGAAACGTGGCTGGGTCTTTCAGCATGACAATGATCCCAAACACACCGCCCGGGCAACGAAGGAGTGGCTTCGTAAGAAGCATTTCAAGGTCCTGGAGTGGCCTAGCCAGTCTCCAGATCTCAACCCCATAGAAAATCTTTGGAGGGAGTTGAAAGTCCGTGTTGCCCAGCGACAGCCCCAAAACATCACTGCTCTAGAGGAGATCTGCATGGAGGAATGGGCCAAAATACCAGCAATAGTGTGTGAAAACCTTGTGAAGACTTACAGAAAACGTTTGACCTGTGTCATTGCCAACAAAGGGTATATAACAAAGTATTGAGAAACTTTTGTTATTGACCAAATACTTATTTTCCACCATAATTTGGAAATAAATTCATAAAAAATCCTACAATGTTATTTTCTGGAGAAAAGAAATCTCATTTTGTCTGTCATAGTTGACGTGTACCTATGATGAAAATTACAGGCCTCTCTCATCTTTTTAAGTGGGAGAACATGCACAATTGGTGGCTGACTAAATTATTTTCCCCCCCACTGTATATCCTCTTATCACGTGTAGTCTGACCAAATAGGACATATACTGTACAAACTCAGCCCTATACACAACAATAGCTTAAAAGCCAGAGAGATATAAGCAATGCAACCTTAACTGTTACATGTATTGTAATCTCATACAGTGCCTTGCAAAAGTATTCATCCCCCTTGGCGTTTTTCCTATTTTGTTGCATTACAACCTGTAATTTAAATTGATTTTTATTTGGATTTCATGTAATGGACATAAAGAAAATAGTCCAAATTGGTGAAGTGAAATAAAAAAAATTACTTATTTAAAAAAATTCTACAAAAATAAATAACAGAAAGGTGGTGTGTGCATATCTATTCACCTCCTTTGCTATGAAGCCCCTAAATAAGTCTGGTGCAATTACCTTCAGAAGTCACATAATTAGTTAAATAAAGTCCACCTGTGTGGAATCTAAGTGTCACATGATCTGTCACATGATCTCAGTATATATACACCTGTTCTGAAAGGCCCCAGAGTCTGCAACACCACCAATCAAGCGGCACCATGAAGACCAAGGAGCTCTCCAAACAGGTCAGGGACAAAGTTGTGGAGAAATACAGATCAGGGTTGGGTTATAAAAAAATATCCAAAACTTTGAACATCCCACGGAGCACCATTAAATCCATTATTAAAAAATGTAAAGAATATGGCACCACAACAAACCTGCCAAGAGTGGGCCGCCCACCAAAACTCACGGACCAGGCAAGGAGGGCATTAATCAGAGGCAACAAAGAGACCAAAGATAACCCTGAAGGAGCTGCAAAGCTCCACAGTGGAGATTGGAGTATCTGTCCATAGGACCACTTTAAGCCGTACACGCCACAGAGCTGGGCTTTACGGAAGAGTGGCCAGAAAAAATCCATTGCATAAAGAAAATAATAAGCAAACACGTTTGGTGTTCGCCAAAAGGCATGTGGGAGACTCCCCAAACATAAGGAAGAAGGTACTCAGGTCAGATGAGACTAAACTGTAGCTTTTTGGCCATCAAGGAAAACACTATGTCTGGCACAAACCCAACACCCCTCATCACCCCGAGGACACCATCCCCACAGTGAAGCATGGTGGTGGCAGCATCATGCTGCATGTGGGGATGTTTTTCATCGGCAGGGACTGGGAAACTGGTCAGAATTGAAGGAATGATGGATGGCGCTAAATACAGGGAAATTCTTGATGGAAACCTGTTTCAGTCTTCCAGAGATTTGAGACTGGGACGGAGGTTCACCTTCCAGCAGGACAATGACCCTAAGCATACTGCTAAAGCAACACTTAAGTGGTTTAAGGGGAAACATTTAAATGTCTTGGAATGGCCTAGTCAAAGACCAGACCTCAATCCAATTGATAATCTGTGGTATGACTTAAATATTGCTGTACACCAGCGGAACCCATCCAACTTGAAGGAGCTGGAGCAGTTTTGCCTTGAAGAATGGGCAACAATCCCAGTGGCTAGATGTGCCAAGCTTATAGAGACATACCCCAAGAGACTTGCAGCTGTAATTGCTGCCTAAGGTGGCTCTACAGTATTGACTTTGGGGGGTGAATAGTTATGCACGCTCAAGTTTTGTTTTTTTGTCTCATTTCTTGTTTGTTTCACAAGAAAAAATATTTTGCATCTTCAAAGTGGTAGGCATGCTGTGTAAATCAAATGATACAAACCCCCCAAAAAATCATTTGTAATTCTAGGTTGTAAGGCAACAAAATAGGAAAAATGCCAAGGTGGGTG
Source organism: Coregonus clupeaformis (assembly GCF_020615455.1). NCBI lineage: Eukaryota > Metazoa > Chordata > Actinopteri > Salmoniformes > Salmonidae > Coregonus > Coregonus clupeaformis. Next base: position 66,881,506 of record NC_059192.1, on the reverse strand, counting down.
AATACTTTCGCAAGCCACTGAATATGTACACTCTTAGAAGAAAGGGTTTCAAAAGGGTTCTTTGGCTGTCCCCATAGGATACACTTTTTTGATTCCAGGTAGAACTCTTTTGGGTTCCATGTAGAACCCTCTTGTGGAAAGGGTTCTACATGGAACCCAAAAGGGTTCTACCTGAAACCAAAAGTGTTCTACTTGGAACCAAAAAGGGTTCTTCAAAGGGTTCTCCTATGGAGACAGCCGAATAACCTTTATTGGTTCTAGATAGCACCTTTTTTTCTAAGAGTGTAGCCATGAGCTACACGTGTAGATTCGTGTAGATTCTCAGCTCCAAAATTGAATAAACAGGGCTTGATCCACCCTGACAGACAAGAACATCTCAGAAAAACATCTTAGCAACATGAGTCCCCCATACAACTCAATCCTGCCTCTCCCTTCTTCAGTTAGCTCTTTCACTTTGAATTAGACTCATATCTTATGCACGGTCGCTCCCTCTACTTTCCTCTTCTCATCCTCTCACCCCCTTTTCAGCTCTTTATCCGTCAACCCCTCGTCTTGCATCCTCTCCTCTTTATCTTTCTCATTATCTCTCTGTCAGTCTTTTTGCCATTTCTTTCCCCAACCTGTGTTGTGTTACTTTCTTTCCAGTCCTACATACAACACAAATAGGCCCTCGGGCAGTCTCCTTTCACCTTTAAATAACACCATGGAGACAGACAGTATTGTGCAGTGCATTCTGCTCATTAGAACCTAATAGTCAGCGTGTCACTCAGCCTCCTAGTACCACGGTGAGCGCTTGTCAATTAGAGTAAAGTTATTTCCAGTGTGTGTGTCTGTGTGTGCTTTTGTGTGTGTGTTTGTTTCAGGATTGGAGGTGGGGTAGGGGTTGCGGGGGGCATATGTGTTAGATGGAGATACAAAAAAAAGACCTGATACAATTTGCATGTGTGAGGGCGAGATAAAGCATCAAGTCTCTAGTTGTGTGTGTGAGCGAGAGAGAGAGCTAAATAAATCAAACTTAAAGTGTGTACGTGTGTGTATGTGCATGTGTGTCTGTACGTACGTGCATGTGTGTGCATGTGTGTCTTTATATGTGCGTGGGTGTACAACTTGGCTATGCATTGTTTTTCCTGCATTCGTTTCACAGTGTAGCACAGGTGACAATCATTGAGAGTAAATGTCACATGAAGTGAACGGACACACTGACGACGATATTGAGTGAGGAGACACTGACAGCTCAAACAGCTAATACCGACAAACTGCACATTAGACCTACTGATATTGAGAAAAAAGTGAGGAGTAGAGGGGATGTGACAGACAGGCAGGGAAAGAGTGAATGTGGACAGAAAAATAATGATAGAATAAACGAAAGATAAAGATAGTCCCGTGTAGCTCAGTTGGTAGAGCATGGCGTATGCAACGCCAGGGTTGTGGGTTCAATTCCCACGGGGGGCCAGTATGAAAAAAATAATAAAAAAATATGTATGCACTCACTGTAAGTCGCTCTGGATAAGAGCGTCTGCTAAATGACAAAAAATAAAAAAATACATTGCAATCACAGAAAAAGAGCTTAGAAATAGATGAAAATGCAATATTCACTGATACAAGTATGGACTTACCTTAGTAATAGCGTGAGTGTGAAACTCCCACACAAAAACTGGAAATTCCGGTGAAGAGAGAATCAAGACTAACAGGTGGTGAGGAGAAGGGAGGGAGGAAGACAGAGAGAGCGATGGAGAGAGAGAGAGTCAGGGAGAGGGAGAAAGATGCATACAAAATCTAATGCATGAATAGTTAAAGTTGAGATAAAAAAGAGAAGGAGAAGAGGAAATACAAAGGCATGCTGGAGGAGGAAGATTATAGAGTGAGCCAACGGGAAGGAAAATTATTCCTTGACAGTCTGTTTTGCGCTTGTGTGTGTGTGACTATTTCTGTCTTTCCTCTCTCCCTCACTCTCTTTCTCTCCTCCCTCTTGCCCTCCCTCCTTCAGGGCAGTGTTGCAGTTGTTCTAGGATCACCAGAAAAACATTCTCTCTTTCCCTCTTCCTCTTTCTCTCTTTTCTGTTCTGTTTGCTTTCCCTCTTCCTCTTTCTCTCTTTTCTGTTCTGTTTGCTTTCCAAGCCAGTGCCAATGCAATGCAGTACAGACTGTGCCAGTATATCGCTCCCCTCTCTCTCCATCTCCCCCTCCCAGTCTGTCTCTACTCTCCACTCTCGTCTCCCCCCTCTCAGTCCCCCCTCTCTCTCACCCCTCAGTCTCTCTCTGTCTGCCCCTCTTTCTCTCTCCCTCTCTCACACACTCACTCTTTCTCTCCATATAATTAAACTAATGGTACTTCAGGCAGTGATAGACAGAGGCAGACATGCTATTTCCCCTTCTCTCCTCTTGGTAAAGAGTCATAATTGGTGTTGCTTACGGGTCTTCCTGTCGTTATCACTCACTCCCTCCCTCCTTGTCCATCCCTCTTTCTCTCAGTCTCTCTCTCTTTCCATCCTTCCCTATCCCTTTCTCTCTGTGTCTCTCTCAACCCTTGGCCTCCACTCTCTGAATCTATTCATCCATCACAGATCAGAACAAAGAATGTCAAAGTTACATGGTGGTATAGCAATGAGGACTAGCTGGCACAGAGTCAGTCTCTTTCTGTTCATGTCTTTCTATTCCCCCCCACTCAAATGCATATGAATTCACACAGTCACATTCACTCATAGGCACACACACTCACTCACACGCACACACAAGTATGCATGCATGCACGCACACAGACACCGCACGCACACACATACACACACATTCCCTTAAACTCTCAAAAAAGGGTGTTCAATCATTCTAACTTTGTCCAATCCCCTACTCTCTTTCCCTCACCCACATCTCACTCTCCCAAAGCTGCACTTTTCTTCTCTTTACATCCCCTAGTGTTGATGAACAGTGAAAATCCCCTCATAAAAAATGCATGTGGTCCACTATCAGTGTGAAAAGTAATTACCCAGTATCTCCACAGCAATTATGTCATGCTTGGCTGTGTTGACATTAGAAGAAAATGACCACCCATGGTGAAGTCTACAAAGAGACTGACTGACCATAAAAAATATTGACTTCTAGGAATATTGCATATGCCTGTGGATTATATGGATTATACGCATTATATGCCTAGTTCCGTATTATTTAAGAGATTGGGCTGGCATAATAAGAAACCAGGTGTTTCAATCTGACAAATATTTTATCTCAAAGTGAGTAGAAGCCTATATGAGAAATACAGCAACATCGATTAAAGGATCCCAAGACTCTCTGGAATAGAGGGATGATTGATGATGACGTCCCTAAAATGAACCACACTGAGTTCCTACATGACAGAAAGGGCATACGATCAGTTGGATAACAAAGCAAGCACTCTATCAGGTAGGAACTCAGTGTGGTATATCTTAGGGACGTCCATGATAGTGATTACAAGTTTCGAGATCATACGGCACTATGGAGTGGATTTACAGTGGTTTAACCTCTTAAGGATCGGACCCTTTTTTTCAATTTTCGCCTAAAATGACATACCCAAATCTAACTGCCTGTAGCTCAGGACCTGAAGCAAGGGTATGCATATTATTGATACCATTTGAAAGGAAACACTTTGAAGTTTGTGGAAATGTGAAATTAATGTAGGAGGTTATAACACTTTAGAGATCGATAATACAAACAAGAAAACATGTGTTTTCTATAATTTTTTTGTTACATCATCTTTGAAATGCAAGAGAAAGGCCACAATATAATATTGCAGTTTAGGCGCAATTTTGATTTTTTACATTTTACATTTTAGTCATTTAGCAGACATTCCAAATTTGGTGTAATTTGGTTCATGATAACAAGATTTTTGAAGTATTTGTTTAGAAAATGTTTGCATATTAGCGTATACTGGCATAGTGTGGCCATCTTTGAATGCATCAATGTTATTTTCTCAAACTCTTTAGGGACTATTGTGATGAGTCCAAATAACACATTTGGAGTGAATCTGACTTTTAGTCTATGAGAATAATCTTTTATGGTTATTTTAAGCATTAGCGTTAGATAGTCAAAAAAGTTAATTGTTAATAGTTTCCTTATTTGTTAAGATATCAATGCCAAACGTAACATGGTTCATCATGGTAATGTCTTTGATGACCCTAAATAGTTTCAAGTTGATAGGCAATTGTGGAGTGGATTTACAAAGGATTTCAATGGACACGTTAAATCAGATTTCCTGATTGATCAATAACTCAGCCATCTCTTATCCAATCCCTTAGTTGGTGTTATTTGGACGTATGGTTCATGGGAATACGTTTTTCAAAGATTGTAAAAAAAAAAAAATCAAGATGGAGGACAATCTATGCTGACGGACCTTATGGGTCCTTGAGGGAAATTTGTTCAGCATGAGGAAAGACACCTACATACAAAGTAGGTGAAATGGGGCGGCAATATGAAGTTTTAAGTGAGACTGCTTATAATAACAACCCCTATAGGCTAATTTGTGCCATTCGTTTTGACCAAGTTGTCCTCTAGTTTCTGAGTGCCAAATTAGATAAAAAATTACCAATCTATACTTGGGTTATTGGATTAAGATTTTTTTTAAATGAATAATTCAGACAATAACAATAGGTTTCACAGCTTCTCGGTGAACCCCTAATAAAATCACTGACGAGGACCACAGAGACTTGTGGACTTGGAAGGGAGGATTTGTTTCTTTCATTTTCCTGTTGCAATTTTCCTGAGAGTAAGATCTTTTGAGAGGAAGATCATCATGTACGGAGGAGTGAAATAGAAGAAGGCTCTTGTAAAAGAAGCTCTCTGGTACATCGTCTGCATCCCAAATGGCACCCTATATCCTATATGGTAGACTACTTTTGACCAAAGCACTGGTCAAAAGAGGTGCACTTTATAAAGAATAGGGTGCTATTCAGGAAGCAGACATCCTCTCCAGTACATATTATGTGATCCAGATCCACCCTGGTGTATTGGGTGATTCACTAGCTGACAGAAGTGACAGACGGAAACGTTGGCATCATTACCGGTATTAGCTTAGATCCTGCCTGAAATAAAGGAGAGGCTGTTGTGTGACTTACAGTATAGTCTATTAATGATATGAGGACAAATACTAGCCTGATCCCAGATCTGTTTGTACTCTTGCCAACTCCATTGCTCATTGTCAAGCCATGTTTTGCATGACAAGAAGTTAGCATGATATCAAAAACAGACTGGCACTCAGGCTAGACGAATACCAACATTGGTGTATGATACTGTGAGAGTACCACCCCCAAACACTAGTATAGATCATGTTAAAATAACATAATTGAATGTAAAAATGGAAGCTAATAGGCTGGATCCATGATCCCAAAAAGACAATGTCAATTTTTATATAAGATATTCCCACTCTTTTAATGGTCTTGACATCTTGAAAAATAAAAAAATAATTTCACACAAAAAACGAAATGGCCTTGACATCTTAAAGTCTTGGAGAGCTTTTAGTGATCCTGTGTGGCTGGTAGAGCATGGTGCTTGCAACGCCAGAGTTGTGGGTTTCATGGGGGACCAGTACGAAAATGTATGCACTCACTACTGTAAGTCGCTCTGGATAAGAGCATCTGCTAAATGACAAAAATGTAAAATATGCTCTGCAAAATGATTCACAGGGAGTTTACACTGAGTATACCAAACATTAAGGACCCCTTCCTAATATTGAATTGCAACCCCCCACCTTTTGCTCTCAGAACAGCCTGAATTTGTCGGGGCATGGACTCTACAAGGTGTCGAAAGCATTCCACAGGGATGCTGGCCCATGTTGACTCCAATGCTTTTCACAGTTGTGTCAAGTTGGCTTGATGTCCTTTGGGTAGTGGACCATTCTTGATACGCACGGGAAACTTTTGAGTGTGAAAAACCCAGCAGCATTGCCGTTCTTGACACAAACTGGTGCGCCTGGCACATACTAGCATACCCTGTTCAAAGTCACTTACATTTTTTGTCTTGCCCATTCACCCTCTGAATGGCACACATACACAATCCATGTCTCAATTGTCTCAAGGCTTAGAAATCCTTCTTTAACCTGTCTCCTCCCCTTCATCTACACTGATTCAAGTTGATTTAACAAGTGACATCAATAAGGGATCACAGCTTTCACCTGGATTCACCTGGTCAGTCTATGTGACAAAGCGCCATTCACACTGTCCTTGGTTGCCACTTGGAGACAGGCAGCCTGGAACACTCTTCTCTGTAGGGCCTTACACTAGTTCACATGATTCTGCACAGAGCATGTTTGTGTGTGCAGTTGTTTGAGATGATGGGATCTACACTGGTTAGCTGTAGCTATATTAGTTTAGGGCAGGGGTAGGCAACTAGATTCAGCCACAGGCCGATTTCTGTCGGGGGCCCGGAAAATAATTATAATAATTTGTACACTGCAAATTGACCATAACTAAGCCCAAAAAGAGATTGTATTTGAAAATGACAATAATTTCATAGCTTGATAACATTGAGACACGATCACGTCAATTTTTTTATTTGTGGGAATACTTGGCAACAGATTTCCTCAATGAAATTCCTGGTGATTTTACAGTATTGTTTTACCAAAAACAAAAATCCGACAAACTTTTTAGGGGGGCGAAAAAATCTTTCATGGACCACTTTTGGCTATAATAATGACGCTGAAATTGAAAATCATTAAACAAAATAATGTAGATTTTTATCAACCTAATGGAGGTGTAGATTACATCTCACATTCCAGTGTTCGAACTTGTAAACAAGGCTGCATGGAATTTCTCGTAATGTGACTCCTTGCAGCCAGTGGCAATGTCCGCTTTAGGTATAATACCAGGAGCTGCTTGTGGATTTGAAAGCTCTAATGCAGTTCCACATCCGACACTGCCAAAACAACCGCTATGCAGATGTCGGCTGAAGCAGATCTGTTTGAATAGTGCCCTTAGAATAGGGAAAGCAGTATGAAGGTGGAGCGGTGTAATGTGCATGAATTTATGCCACAATTGGAGAAAACTCAATTAATAGAGAGTGATTAGGTGTTATTGTGACATGGCCCTTGAAGAGTTTCTATTTAATTGATTGCTTCATTAATGAAAGAGTCTCATGAAGAGTCTCAGGAAGTCTGCCTGAGCGGTGATGATGAATTAGAGAGAGAGAGGAGAAGAAAGAGAGAGGGAGAAAGAGAGAGAGAGAGGAGGAGGGAGAGAGGGGAGAAGAAAGAGAGGGAGAAAGAGAGAGAGGAGGGAGAGAGAGGAGAGAGGGAGCAAAGGAGAAAGTGGATGAGGAGGAGGAGGAGAGAGGATATAATAAACATTATCATAGGTCAAGGGTGACATTGTACTTTTATGGACTTGAAATAGCTTTCATGTAATATTTTCCTTAGAAGCACTATCTCCCCCCCAAATAAAAAGTAGTAAATATGACAAACGAACAAACTATATGCTAATGCATGGGGAATTGAAGTATAATACTTGGGGAACAGAAGCTGTAATGTATAGAACAGAACTTAAGACTGAGGTATTGTTATGCACACACCCACACTCCATCCCATCCCATCCCACCCCACCAAAACACACACACAAACAAAACCCTAAACACTGTTAATTCTCTACTGTATATGGTCCCCCTCGCAATTCTGAACTCAGTTGCTAGGCAACCATTGAACTGAACTTATATTACCATCGGTATCATGACTGCAGAGGCCTAGTGGGGGTGGGGACGTGGGTGGCGGGTCAGAGGAGGGAATGTGTGGAGGGGGTTGGTTGAGAATAATGATGACAAGGGGGACTTCATTTAGACCCTGTGCTTGATTGGGAGAGACAGCGATACACAGACCTGTCTCCTTCTCAGCCCCACCAGTCTGCCAACTTCTTATCTATTTTATCATCATAACATAATTTCAACAACCAACGTCGATTTGATAAGCAATGCCAAGCAACGCCTCAGGTTAGATTAAGAAGATTGTGTGTCATTTCGGCAACACTCCAACCATGAAATATAAAAATGCACTCTTCCCTTTTTGACACGTCGACATGTCATTTTTTGGTAGGCTATACCCAAGCAGAGATCAAATGTAAATCTTTAGTTGGAATTTAAATATGAGTAGGCCTACCAAGCAAATATCACTTTAAAGAAGTGTGGGACTATTTGTTCAGCTGTATAAGTAAGAGGAAGGGAAAATCAAGTCACTTCACACTATGGGCCCTGGTCAAAATTTATGCACCAAAATGGAATAGGGTGCCATTTGGGACGAAGCCACTGCCTTACAGTCTCTCCGGGTAATTTAAAAAGAACCACGAGGGATGAATGCAAATAGGCCTGGTCGGTAATTAGTCCTATTGAATCTGGATATCTTGTGAACTTTAATTGACTTTGACACTTCTTGGTTAGCTGCAGTGGATGATCATGTATAATTGCTGAATGTCTGTGACATGTGGAAACAACATATTGAAATCAATCCATATGTGTCTCTCCCAACTACACACATGCACATGAGCATGCACCTGCATGCATGCGCGCAGACACACATGCGCACACACACACGAACCAACACAGTTTGAAAAATGTGGAAATCATTGTGCATGGTGGTACAGTGACAAAATATCTCTAGCTATAAGAGGTACAAAAGCCTCTATTCAAGCGTATCTTCACATGGGTCACATGCACCACCTTATATCACCACTTTCCATCAGCTTTATTGCCGGTGACAACTCATGTAACAAATGAACACCAGGCTATTGCCAATACTTCAGCCATCAATATCTCAGCTCTCTGTGTGATCTCAAGAAAGAGAAAATCTTTTGATCTCCTGGATTACAATGAGCAGTAGTCATGGGATCGCCCTAAGCTAGCATACACCAACCCTGAATAACTCTGTTTTATGTGAAATGGAATCTCTGCTGATTTTGCGAGGAACTCAAGGTTAAAGAAACCATGCCACCATGTGAGGCACTTGTTAATCAGAGAAGAAACGTGGTCTCTTTATTTTGGAGAGAGATGGGCAGAGGCAGAGGAAGAAAGGGAAAGGGGGATACCAAGAGCGAGCATGAGGGAGAAAAGGAGAGGGAGAGCGAGAGAGTGATGAGATGAGAGAGAGAGATGGGGGGGGGAAAGTATTCGGAAAGTATTCAGACCCTTTTACTTTTTTCACATTTTGTTACGTTACAGCCTTATTCTAAAATTGATTAAATAGTTTTTTTCTTCTCATCAATCTACACACAATACCCCATAATGACAAAGCAAAAACATGTGAAATATCACATTTACATAAGTATTCAGACCATTTACTCAGTACTTTGTTAAAGCATCTTTGGCAGCGATTACAGCCTCAAGTCTTCTTGGGTATGACTCTACAAGCTTGGCACACCTGTATTTGGGGAGTTTCTCCCATTCTTCTCTGCAAATCCTCTCAAGCTCTGTCAGGTTGGATGGGGAGTGTCGCTGCACAGCTATTTTCAGGTCTCTTCAGAGATGTTCGATCGGGTCCAGCTCTGGCTGGGCCACTCAAGGACATTCAGAGACTTGTCCAGAAGCCACTCCTGCTTTGTCTTGGCTGTGTGCTTAGGGTCATTGTCCTGCTGGAAGGTGAACCTTTGCCCGAGTCTGAGGTTCATCTTTCCCTTGATCCTGACTAGTTTCCCAGTCCCTGCCGCTGAAAAACATCCCCACAGCATGATGCTGCCACCACCATGCTTCACCGTAAGGATGGTGCCAGGTTTCCTCCAGACGTAACGCTTGGCATTCAGGCCAAAGAGTTCAATCTTGGTTTCATCAGACCAGAGAATCTTGTTTGTCATGGTCTGAGAGTCTTTTACGTGCCTTTTGGCAAACTCCAAGCAGGCTGCAAGCTTCCGTCTGGCCACTCTACTGTAAAGGCCTGATTGGTGGAGTGCTGCAGAGATGGTTGTCCTTCTCGAAGGTTGTCCCATCTCCACAGAGGAACTCTGGAGCTCTGTCAGAGTGCCCATCGGGTTCTTGGTCACCTCCCTGACCAAGGTCCTTCTCCCCCGATTGCTCAGTTTGGCCAGGTGGCCAGCTCTAGGAAGAGTCTTGGTGGTTCCAAACTTCTTCCATTTAAGAATGATGGAGGCCACTGTGTTCTTGGGGACCTTCAATGCTGCAGACATTTTTTGGTACCCTTCCCCAGATCTGTCTCTCGACACAATCCTGTCTCGGAGCTCTACGGACAATTTCTTATACCTCATGGCTTGGTTTTTGCTCTGACATGCACTGTCAACTGTGGGACCTTATATAGACAAGTGTGAGCCTTTCCAAATCATGTCCAATCAATTTAAATTTACAACAGGTGGACTCCAATCAATTTGTAGAAACATCTCAAGGATGATCAATGGAAACAGGATGCACCTGAGCTCAATTTCGAAATGTGGAAAAATGTCAAGGGGTCTGAATACTTTCCGAATGGGGAAGACAACATTTAGATGGATATCTTCTTAGGATTTGTATACTATTTTATAAAGTTAGTATCGCCATGAAGTTTTCAGAACTAAAAATGTCATGGCTTTACCATAGGAATTAATCATTTAAAAAATATATTCTCAAATTTCAGACAGATATGCGAACGTGTGTTACAGGGTTGACACGTATTGTATCGATAAATTGCACATCATTTTTTTATTTAACCCTTTGGAGATGGCACAATTTTTTCATTAGGTTGAGTGTACCAGCATATGCTGGTCACCAGCAAAACCAGCATTAAACATTAAACATTACATATATCATAAGGCCTTACTTTGAGGGCCTAGTTTTTATATAGTAGCCACATCAGGCCTGCAAGTCACATTTTGCTGGCTTGCAAACTGATGTTTAATGCTTATTTGAATCCAGCCAGAGCAGGGATATCCAACAATTGGAACTTGTATTCAACCATAATATGCATTCGGAATGACTGCCAGGGTTAGAATGGTGAATAAATGAGACTACCTAAACCATCTAAATTGGAACAACCATTTCAGTAACGGGTGCAATAAATCCAACTAACAGAATAGATTAGTTTAGAAAATTGTATGCTATTCATCTTGTATGCTATTCAATAGATTATAAACACAGATATTGTAACAAACAATTATAAAAATAAACCGCAATAGAGCATGCTGGGAAATATGATATTAATGGGTGTGGTTTTACCAGCTAGGCAGACGAGTTTGATCAGCTAGAGCAGTGGTTCCCAACCTTTTTTCCTTGGATTCCTGGTGGACATCGAGCCTGTTACGGGCTTTTGTTTTTATTGTTACAAGCGCGCTGAAGGCCTTCTCAGACAGGTACGTAGTGCTAATTGGTTGAATAACCTTTGTAGCTGCGTGTTTGGCCAGTCTGGGTGCAACTGCGTGTCCTTTGACAATCCAAAACTTTTTGTATCCGTTCTCGTGTAAATATTTATTGACTGTTAAATCCCTTGTTTTTGCCCATCAACGCTGCAGCCCCATCAGTGCAGCACGCAACAATATTCTCGTAGGGCAGATTGTAGGACGAGGGATATGAGTCCATAGCTATAAAAATATCTTGGCCTGTTGTTGTTGTGGCTAGATTGGTAGACATAAGAATGTCTTGTTTCAAGTCATCACCGTCAATATATTGCACATAAACGATGAGAACGGATTCGTCTGACACTGTTGTTGTTTCATCCAACTGAATGGCAAAGGGAACATTCCTAAGCTTCTCGTGCATCTGGTTTTGACAATCTCCAGCCATTTGATCAATTCTGTCTTTAACAGTGTTGTCAGAGAGTGGGACGGTTCTCACTTTATCCACCACCTGTGGGCCACACAGCCTCTCTACAATTTTCAGGTAGGTGGGTTTGATTAGCTGCTCTCCAATATTGTGCGGCTTTTTAGCCTTGGCAATTAATAGCGAACACTCAAATGACGCCTCCGTGGCTCTGTGTAAATCACTGCCTGCTCTTTCAAATGCTTTTCTGATGTCTGTGGATCTTTTTGATAGTGCCAACTGCTTCTTCCTCTCAAAAACATCCTGACCTTCACCAATAGTCTCCTGGTGTTTTGTTTCCTGGTGTCGTTGCATTTTGCTTGGCTTCATGGTGTCATTAGCTAGCTTCTCGCCACAAATGACACATTCTGGCCGAGTCCTGTCCTGTCCTTCAATAAAACCAAAGTTAAGATAACTCTCGAGATATAGTATTACTTTCTTTTTTGATGATGAGTCATCAGCACTTTTACGTTTCTTAGACATGTTTTATTCATAAAATAGTGATGCTCTGACTGCAGAAAAAACTAGCTGCTAGCTGAAACTGAAATGTATTTCAATTTGTGTCCAATTAAGACCCAGACAACCAGGTGAGGGGAGATCCTACCTAATCAATTACCTTAATTGATTAATCAAGTACAAGGAAAGAGTGAAAACCTGCAGACACTTGTGATTGGCAACTCACTGATTGGTGTCATACTTTTGCCCCAGCCCCAGCTAACACATCTGACTCCAATAATCAACTAATCATGATCTTCAATTTAGAATGCAATTAGTTTAATCAGCTGTGTTTATAGCCATTAGTCGTGCAAACATTCACTGTGGTTATGGATAACTTCACAGAGAGGTAGCATATACAATGAGAACTATAATGGTCCGAGAACAGAACCTTGTGGAACAGGGTTCGGAGGGCAGTCCGTGAGTCCGACAGGGATGTGCAACCCTCTTGGACGCAATCCTTGCATGACATTCCCAAGGGAATAAGCCTAGCCTATAGGTCTACTTCATTGGTGTTCGTAAAGCACCATGGATAAGAATGTTAATGTTGCCATTATGCACAGATCTGTCCTCCTTATATCTTACCTTCCCTTTCGACATATAGACCTAGCTGTTAGACTCTCTAGGCTACTAGGCTATGCAAGGTGTTGACCTAAAAAGCCCACTGGATACACTACGTCATTTCAACATGGATAATTGGTATCACTGTGCTTTATCTAATAGCAGAACCAAATGACCTGGATTGCAGTTGAGATTACATTAAAAGCACATGGTGCAAGTGATCAATGCTATTCAAGATTCTGCATAGATTATTACAGCAATTGTGAAGATCTCCACAGACCTGTGATGACCTATGCATGCTATCTTGAACATGCACACTTTATATGATTACATAAGAAGAAATTTATAGTTACAGTCCCCTCAAAATGTGGCCATGGATGTGTTACTCATTTTAAGGTTGAATGTTACATAGCCTTAACAATAGGCTATTTACTGTATTACAAAAGTAATACTGAATTGTGTTTGGTTGACAATGCAACCAAATATCAACATTTAAAGGAGATGTATCTACTGCATTGATAGTTTTATCTGAGCCACTGGCTTAATCCAATTCTTTAATTTTAATTTTTTGCCTTCAGAAAATATTCACACCCCTTGACTTTTTCCAAATGTTGTGTTGTTACAAGGTGGGATTAAAATGGATTTAATTATTATTTTTTGTCAACAAACTAAACAGAATACTCTGTAATATCATAGTGGAAGAAAAATTCTAACATTTATAAAAAACAAAAAATAAAATCACGTTTGGCAGCTATTACAGCTGTGAGTCTTTCTGGGTAAGTCTTCTTTAAAAAAAAAATCAAGGTCTGTCAAGTTGCTAGATGATTGCTTGACAGCCATTTTTCAAGTCTTGCCATAGATTTTCAAGCCAATTTAAGTCAGACCTGTAACTAGGCCACTCAGGAACATTCAATGTCGTCTTGGTAAGCAACTGCAGTGTATATTTGGCCTTGTGTTTTAGGTTGTTATCCTGCAGAAAGGTGAATTTGTCTCCCAGTTTCTGTTGGAAAGCAGAGTGAACCAGGTTTTCCTCTAGGATTTTGCAAGTGCTTAACTCTATTCTGTTCTTTTTATCCTACAAAACTCCCTAGTCCTTGCCGATGATAAGCATACCCATAACATGATGCAGCCACCACCATGCTTTGCAAAATGAAGAGTGGTACTCAGTTACAGTGGGGAAAAAAAGTATTTAGTCAGCCACCAATTGTGCAAGTTCTCCCACTTAAAAAGATGAGAGAGGCCTGTAATTTTCATCATAGGTACACGTCAACTATGACAGACAAATTGAGAAAAAGAAATCCAGAAAATCACATTGTAGGATTTTTTATGAATTTATTTGCAAATTATGGTGGAAAATAAGTATTTGGTCACCTACAAACAAGCAAGATTTCTGGCTCTCACAGACCTGTAACTTCTTCTTTAAGAGGCTCCTCTGTCCTCCACTCGTTACCTGTATTAATGGCACCTGTTTGAACTTGTTATCAGTATAAAAGACACCTGTCCACAACCTCAAACAGTCACACTCCAAACTCCACTATGGCCAAGACCAAAGAGCTGTCAAAGGACACCAGAAACAAAATTGTAGACCTGCACCAGGCTGGGAAGACTGAATCTGCAATAGGTAAGCAGCTTGGTTTGAAGAAATCAACTGTGGGAGCAATTATTAGGAAATGGAAGACATACAAGACCACTGATAATCTCCCTCGATCTGGGGCTCCACGCAAGATCTCACCCCGTGGGGTCAAAATGATCACAAGAACGGTGAGCAAAAATCCCAGAACCACACGGGGGGACCTAGTGAATGACCTGCAGAGAGCTGGGACCAAAGTAACAAAGTCTAACATCAACAACACACTACGCCGCCAGGGACTCAAATCCTGCAGTGCCAGACGTGTCCCCCTGCTTAAGCCAGTACATGTCCAGGCCCGTCTGAAGTTTGCTAGAGTGCATTTGGATGATCCAGAAGAGGATTGGGAGAATGTCATATGGTCAGATGAAACCAAAATATAACTTTTTGGTAAAAACTCAACTCGTCATGTTTGGAGGACAAAGAATGCTGAGTTGCATCCAAAGAACACCATACCTACTGTGAAGCATGGGGGTGGAAACATCATGCTTTGGGGCTGTTTTTCTGCAAAGGGACCAGGACGACTGATCTGTGTAAAGGAAAGAATGAATGGGGCCATGTATCATGAGATTTTGAGTGAAAACCTCCTTCCATCAGCAAGGGCATTGAAGATGAAACGTGGCTGGGTCTTTCAGCATGACAATGATCCCAAGCACACCGCCCGGGCAACGAAGGAGTGGCTTCGTAAGAAGCATTTCAAGGTCCTGGAGTGGCCTTGCCAGTCTCCAGATCTCAACCCCATAGAAAATCTTTGGAGGGAGTTGAAAGTCCGTGTTGCCCAGCGACAGCCCCAAAACATCACTGCTCTAGAGGAGATCTGCATGGAGGAATGGGCCAAAATACCAGCAACAGTGTGTGAAAACCTTGTGAAGACTTACAGAAAACGTTTGACCTGTGTCATTGCCAACAAAGGGTATATAACAAAGTATTGAGAAACTTTTGTTATTGACCAAATACTTATTTTCCACCATAATTTGCAAATAAATTCATAAAAAATCCTACAATGTGATTTTCTGGAGAAAAAAAATCTCATTGTGTCTGTCATAGTTGACGTGTACCTATGGTGAAAATTACAGGCCTCTTTCATCTTTTTAAGTGGGAGAACTTGCACAATTGGTGGCTGACTAAATACTTTTTTCCCCCCACTGTATGTGTTGTGTTGTGTTGGATTTACCCCAAACATAACGCTTCGTATTCAGGACATAAAGTACATTTCTTTGGCAATTTTTTTGCAGTTTTACTTTAGTGCCTTATTGCATGTTTTGGTAAGTTTTTATTATGTACAGGCATCCTTCTTTTCACTCTGTCAATTAGGTTAGTATTGTGGAGTAATTACCATGTTGTTGATCGATCCCCAGTTTTCTCCTATCACAGCTATCAAACTCTGTAACTGTTTTAAAGTCCCTGAGCGGTTTCCTTCTTCTCCGGCAACTGAGTTAGGAAGGACGCCTGTATCTTTGTAGTGACTGGGTCTATTGATACACCATCCAAAGTGTAAATAATAACATCACCATGCTCAAAGGGATATTTCATTTCTGGTATTTTTGTATTTACCAATAGGTGCCCTTCTTTGCAAGGCGTTGGAAAACCTCCCTGGTCTTTGTGGTTAAATCTGTGTTTGAAATTCACTGCTCGACTGAGGAACCTTTTCAGTGGAGCCTGGTGGGAGGAGATAAAGTTGGCTTGATTGGAATTAATGGAACGGTATCAAACATATGGAACCCACATTTTTGACTCCATTCCATTTATACCATTACAGCCATTACAATGAGCAGTCCTCCTATAGCTCCTCCCCCAGACTCCACTGGACCTTACAGATAATTGTAATGTGTGAGGTACAACTTATTATGTGACTTGTTAAGCACATTTTTACTCCTGAACTTATTTAGGCTTTCCATAACGAAGGGGTTGAATACTTATTGACTTAAGACATTTCAGCTTTTAATTTTATATTAATTTGTAAAAATGTCTAAAAACATAATTATGGGGTATTGTTTAGATCAGTGACACAAAATCTAAATTTTATGAATTTTAAATTCAGGCTGTAACACAACAAAATGTTGAAAAAGTCAAGGGGTGTGAATACTCTCAAGGCACTGTATATTTAAAATGTGATATTGAATTGTGTTTGGTTGTCAACGCAGCCAAATATCAACATTTGAAGGAGATCCATCTGCTACACTGACTTAGTCTGGCTTTAATTCCAGTTTGTCTACAAATGTATAATTTACATGTTGGATTGAAGCCTTTCAAATGCTATATAGGTCTAAATATCATCATTGATGATTGAGCAATTATGGTCACATTTAATTTCCCTGTAAAACCTACCCTTTAGAATGACTTTGATAGCAATTTAGTTTTTAAGTGGAGATCTCGCAACAATCATTCTCACAATAGCAATGGTAATAGTCAAGTGACAAATATCATAGCAAAGCTGGGCTTGGTTAAAACCTTGGATGGGAGACCAAAGGGTCTTTTGTTTCTGATAGTGGATATAACTTTGAAAATCTGACATTGTTTTAAATGTACAAATTCAACATATTTTATTCAAGGTTTGTCTATGTTTGTAACGTAGACGCAGGGAGTCAGGAAGCAGGTGCAGTCGGCGAGTTTAATAAGAACGAACATAGTGAATACATGAACAAGTAGTGTCTGAACATAAACATAGAAACAATACTGCCTGATGGGTGATAACAATGGAGTACTAGATAAAGGGAGAGTGATCAGGGAAGTGATGAAGTCCAGGTGTGCCTAATGATGAGGCGCAGGTGTGCGTAATAAAGGTTATCAGGTCTGCGTAATGATGGATTGCCAGGACCGGTCTTTAGTAGACCAGCGATGTTGAGCCCGGATGTGAGGCTGACCGTGACCCCCAGCTTCTCCATAAAGGCTCTCCATTCCCGCGACGTGAATTGGGGACCACGGTCGGAGACGATGTCCTCTGGAAGACAATAGTGCCGGAAGAGCTGCTGAAATAGTGCCTCAGCGACCTGGAGAGCGGTAAGGAGACCAGAGAGAGGGATAAAACGGCAGGATTTGGAGAATCTGTCCACAACAACCAGAACAGTGGTGAAACCATCAGATAGGGGAAGATCAGTAACACAATCTATGGACAGATGGGACCAAGGCCGCTGAGGCATGGGGAGGGGAAGGAATTTCCCTGCTGGAGCCTGCCGGGAGGATTTGGTTTGAGCACATACGGAGCAGGAGTTGACGTAGCGGGCGACGTCCTGTGCCAAGGTGGGCCACCAGTACTTAACGGAGATGGATTGAGTGGTGCTGGTGATGCCTGGGTGTCCAGCGGCAAGGGATGTGTGCGCCCAGGTCAATAGCCGATCCCTTACCTCCGTGGGAACGTAGGTGGGCTCCGGAGGACAGGTAGCAGGCGCGGATTCCCTCTCCAGAGCCTGGCGGATGTCCACGTCTATGTCCCAAAGCGCGGCGGCAATGACTCGGGAGGGAGGTATGATGGGCGCACTCAGGACAGGAACCTCTGCCGAATCATGGAGACGAGACAGGGCATCGGATTTGATGTTCTTTGAACCTGGGCGGTATGACAGGGTGAAGTTGAATCTAGTAAAGGAAAGGGCCCTCCTTGCATGGTGCGGGTACAGCCGTATGCACTCCAGGTTCCGATGATCGGTGAGGATGAGAATCGGGTCCGTGGCGCCCTCCAGCCAGTGTCTCCACTCCTCTCATGCCAACTTCACCGCCAGGAGTACGGTCACCGACGTCATGGTTCCTTTCTGCAGGAGACAGTTTTTTAGAGTAGTATGCACATGGGATACCATTTTTGTGGATTACCTTAACGTTGTGACAGAACGGTCCCCACGCCCACTTCTGAGGCGTCCACCTCCACCACGAAGGGCAGCGTAGGGTCTGGATGTTTCAGCAACAGGGCGGAGGTAAAATGCCCCTTCAGTAGGCGGAAGGCCTCATCGGCTGCAGGACTCCACACCAACTTACGGGGACCACCTTTGAGGACAGAGGTGAGGGGAGAGGCGATGGAGCTGAAGTTCCTAATGAAGCGGTGGTAGAAGTTGGAAAACCCCAAAAACCGTTGTATTCCATTTATGGTGGTTGAGTCTGGCCATGACTTGACTGCATCGACCTTCTTCTCTTCCATAATCACTCCCTGCGAGCTGATCCGATATCCCAAGAAGGAGACGGGGGCCTGATGGAACTGACACTTCTCCGTTTTGACGTACAGATGGTTCTCCAGGAGGCGTCCCAGGACTACCCGGACGTGGGTGATGTGCTCCTCCAAGTTGTCCGAGTAGATCAGGATGTCGTCAATATACATGACCACCTGATGCCTAAGCATGTACCAGAACACCTCGTTCACAAATGCCTGGAACACCGACAGAGCATTGGCTAATCCATAAGGAATCACCAAGTACTCGTAGTGCCCAAACATTGTGCTGAAGGCCGTCTTCCATTCATCCCCCTCCCGGATGTGGATCAAATTGCAGGCACTCCGCAGGTCCAGTTAAGTTTAAAAAACGGGCCCTGCGGAGCTGTTCAATGGCAGCCGGTACCAACGGGAGAGGGTAGCGGTACTTGGTGGTGATGGAGTTGGGACCTCTGTAGTCGATACACGGACGTAGACCACCCTCCTTTGTCACGAAGAAGAAGCCTGCCAACGCAGGGGAGGTGGATGGTTGGATGAAACCTTGTTGGAGCGCCTCCTGGATGTACTCCTCCATAGTTTCAGCCATCGACAGGGGGTAGACACGGCTGCGCGGAGGCGCTGAGTCTGATAGCAGGTCAATGGCACAGTCCCAGGGGCGATGAGGAGGGAGACATGTGGTGCTGGTCTTGGAGAAAACCTCCCGGAGATCCTGGCAAACCTCCGGGATGTCGGCCTGGAGGGCAACAACAGGACTCTCAACCGATGTGGAACCACAGGGTAAGGTATTCTGACATCCGGGTGCCCAGGCCGTAATTTCCATCCTCGACCAGGAAATGGTGGGGTCGTGGCGTTGGAGTCATTGGAGGCAGAGGATGACTTTGTGTACGGGTGCCTGGATGATGAGGAAGGGAATGCTTTCTTGGTGCAGGGGTCCCACAGTGATGGTGAGTGGTGCTGTGATGTGTGTGATTATCCCAGATCCCAGTGGTCGGTTCTCCAGCGCTTGAACCGAAAACAGAGAGGAGAGCGGGTATGATGTTATGTTCAGGGAGGAGGCAATAAAATTCCCCACGGCACCGGAATCCATTAGAGCTGTAGAAACAACACGAGGGACAGCCAGCTAGTGAAATCGGTACTACAAAGGGTTTGGTGGAAAGTGATGATGATGGAATACTCACACCTACCTCAGGAGATGGATGATCATGAGGCCGTCCCTCTGCTTTAGTGGCTTCCGGGTTGGGTCGTAGCGGACACAGTTGAAGCTGGTGCCCCTCCTGACCATAATAGGGACAGAGCCCCAGCTGTGTCCAACGGCGTCGCTCAGCCACGGGGAGGTGTGGCCCCTACCTCCATGGGTTCAGGCTCTGACTCAGAACGGTCAACGAAGGAGGGAGAGAGGCGATGGGGGTGCCGACGCTCCCGAAGGAGGTTATCCAGACAGATGGCCATCGCGATGAGTGTGTCCAATGAGAGGGTGTTATCTCAGCATGTCAACTCCTTCTGGACCTCTTCATGCAAATCTCTTCTGAATAAGGTGCGGAGCGCCGGCTCATTCCATCCGCTGGATGCTGCCACTGTACGGAAGGTGAGGGAGTACTCCGCAACGGTCTGGCCATCCTGCTGTAGTTGGAGTAGGCGCTCACCCCCCTTTCTGCCCTCTGGTGGATGATCAAAGACTCCTCTGAACAGAGCCATGAACCCCTCATAGGAACCCAGCTCTTCCTCTCCACTCTCCCAGATGGCCGTAGCCCACTCCAACGCCCGCCCGGTCAGCAGGGAAATAAGGAGGAGGAAGCCATGGCATTTGGATGGAGTCCCATCATATTAGTCCGGGAGGGATAAATGGGCATCGCTGTTCTGGGCGGACTGCTGAATGGGCTGAAGTGCTGGCTCGCTGGGTCGACTCATGATGGAGAATCCTCCGCTTGTTGAAGGTGACGCTCATTGAGGAAGATCTGGACGTTGAAGAACGCGGAGGACCTCTTCTATAGCCGTTCCCAGTTGCGCCAGCTGGTCGTGGTGTTGGCGAAGTAGGTCTCCCTGTTCGCCGACCATTTGGGAGATGTCTCGGTTGGCTGTTTCCATTTTGGGAGGCAGTATTCTGTAACGTAGACGCAAGGAGTCAGGAAGCAGGTGCAGTCAGTGAGTTTAATAAGAACGAACATAGAGTGAATACATGAACAAGAGTTGTGTATTATAGTGCTAGATAAAGGGGGATTAATCAGGGAAGTGATGAAGTCCAGGTGTGCCTAATGATGAGGCGCAGGTGTGCGTAATTAAGGTTGCCAGGTGTGTGTGTGTAATGATGGGTTGCCAGGACCGGTTGTTAGTAGACCGGCGACGTCGAGCTAACAGAATTTTGTATATATTTTTTTGCCTGTCGATGTATTACAATCCACAAATGTGGATTCAGATAAGAGTTGGCGATCTCCATTCACTGGGATAATCTTTGTTTCATGACACAAAGCAGTGTTTCATTCAGCCATTTCTTGGGAGAACGTTTTCTAGCTAGCTATAATAATAAAGAACAACTTCATGAAAGGTGAGCATAATGTTTATTTATTCAAAAAATTATGTTGAAATGTTCAACTAATGACTTTCATATGAATGTTAAATTCGACCATTGGGGCATGCAATGCCGAGTGTGTGCTTTCGACCTCAGCCCACTAGTCAACCTAGCTAACTATATTAGGCGATCTCGTCAGCTGTTTAGATGAACAACCAAAGATAAAATTAACTAGTTAATTCAGGAATGTGTAAATTATGAAGAACCGCTCAGTTTTTAAATCCTGAATTGATGGCTAGCCAGCTAATGAGAAATGTTGGAAATCATATTTTTCAATCTGTTTTCTTTCAGGGACTAAACAGGGCAATTGATGCTTGATGGCAGGATAAAGCACTCTTTCCCGACTGGTGTGAAGGTAAGAAATTGGAACATTATCTGATTAAAAACATTAGAAATTCAGCTAGCTGTTTTCTGCTCCATGTAGGCTTGCTTGCTAGCTAGCCAAGTCATTTGTTGTGCATCCTTAGCTACATTTATTAATATGTTAATTTCCTAGTCAATACATGCATTCCGTGTTTGATTACTGTCAGTTCCCTCCCTCACTCTTTATTGTGTTGCACCATTGGGTTGAGGGACTGGGCAATGTTACCAGTTAAATAAAAGGCAGTTATTGTTATTCGAATGTTATTGGTTCAAGATAATCTGATAATTGTTATAAAGAAAATGTTTCGATGTATGAAATTACCAATTAAAAGTAAACCTGTGACAACTTGATCAAGCTTATATGTAAAATTGCATAATGATGGCACATTGAAGTGCATAAACAATACATGCACTGATTCACACACATTGACACACCCTGTCATCCATCCATTCACACACACACACACACACACACACACACGGAAGGAGTTAACAAGTCATCAGGAACAGCAACCGTGTGTTATTGGCTTGGGTTTCAGCATTTGGTCCTCTTGCCTCATTTTATTTACTTTTATTGAGTGACTCAATAAAATGACTAAAATGTCTTGTTCTGTGTAACAAGTCATCTGTGCAGTCATCTGTGCTGCCCAGTTGACATCTAACTCAATATTGTTATTCTAATGCTACTGTTCCCAAAGAGCTGTCCATTCTGAGTCAACCTAGAACCATGACCCCGCTTGGCCGGTTCTACCACTGACCAGCTGCTTTTGGACCCTACTGCAACTCCCCACTAATCAAGCTCCCGTTTCTTTCAGGCACTTGCTGAGTTATTTGATCTGACTGCTGACTCGGCCAAGAACCTATAGCAGCGTTTCCCAAACTCGGTCCTGGGGACCCCAAGGGGTGGACATTTTGAGGTTGATTCAAATAATCAACTCATAATAAAGCTTTGATTATTTGAATCAGCTGTGTAATGAAGTAAAAAAAATATATATATGCACCTCTTGGTGTCCCCAGATTCGAGTTTTGGTAACGCTGACCTAAAGAATATCGTAAATTGTCAGAAGTGTGGTTCAGCATATAACTTTAAGGGATGATTTTACAGCCATTGTCCTTTGAATACAAGGAAGAGGAGGAGGTAGGCTAGTCTGTCCGAAACTGGTATCATTGTCCTTGGTTGTCATAACATGGGGATGATGATGGTAATGTGATGGTGAGGTTGATGATGGTGATGATAATGACGTTGCTGATGTTCTGCATATTTGTTATGATATTGACGTGATGATTTGAGGATGTGCACAGTGCACTGTTATGTAACTTTGTACTATTGCTATACTTTTGTGCTGCTGCTAATGTTGATCAAAGTATTGTAGATATGTGACTCGTTTCAGGAAACTAGGTGTATGTCGCGCGTCACTACTTCACTGAGAGCCATTTGAAGGTAAACGTTTTTTTTTTTTTTATGCGTTTTTTGGCAGAAATGCCTTTTGGAACATGTGAACTTTCATGTGCCTTAACAACAAACTTGTATGCCATCTGTAAATTACGAGCCTAGTTGGTTTAACCACAGAAAAAGACAGCAACCTTCCCGCTAGCCATGATTGGCTGAGATAATGAGTGGCTGGACATGCCGAGAGATGAGTTCGGATTGGTCTGCCATGTTGCACACTTCTGTCTATTTGAGCTGGTCAGTATGTGTGGGTAATCCTGTCTAACGCAGCTCTTTAAAAAAATATATTGCGTAGTAGAACTGCATAAGTGTTGCTCTCCACTTTCTGGAGGACCGAGTTTTGAAATCAGTGGAATTGGAGTATGATAGCTAAGGAGATGGAGAAAACACCTGTTTCCAAATTACATCTTCAAACTAAGGGCAACCATGGCATCCATGACAGAGAGTGAGAAGCGTCCATCCATGTATACGGGTAAGATAGTCTAGCTAGCTACATTTTCAGATATTACACGTTTCTAATTTTGTCAGAAAGTAGTTTATTTCAAGTTAGTGTACTGCTAGCTAGCTAGCTAATGTTAGCTGGCTTGCTCGCTAGCTTACATTACGTATATGATCTGTGTAGTAATATTATTTGTATCTCAGAGCCATTTGATTTGCTAGTTAAAGCCTAATGTTAGCTAGCTAACGTTGAACCTGGTTGGTTAGCTACCTGTAGATTCATGCAGCGTAGTAATGTCATGAATTGGGATTATGGTTAATTGTTTAGCTAGCTAGCTACATATCTTAACAAAAGACTCCACTATGCAAGTAACATTGAACCTGGTTTTGAACCTGGTTGGTTAGCTACATGCAGATTCATGCAGGGTAGTAACGTCATGAGTTGGGATTATGGTTCTTGTTTAGCTAGCTAGCTAGCTAGCTACATGTCTTAACAAAATACTCCACTATGCAAGTAACCATTTCAATAGAATGTTAATGATGTCCTTGCGAAAACTGTTGATAGACGTAGCTGGTAAATTTGACAAATTTACGAACGCTCAACACCCGTTGAATATGGCCTGTGTCAGTAAACCTCATACTGGTCACTGGAAGTTCACTGGAATTTCAACATGGCACCTCATGGAAAAGATCTCTGAGGATCATGTGTATGACGGGACAGCGACGGGTGAGGCTGTGTCTCTCTCTGGCGGGAGGTAAGCTTGGCTCATATGGTGTCGAGTAAAGATTAAACCATGTATTTAGATTGTAGATTGGTAGGTATTGTAGGTAGTTTATCTAGGTAGTTATTGTAGGTTATTGTAGGTAATTATTGTAGGTAAGTATTGTATTCGGCTGAGCCCGGTGAAGCACGAGGCTAGCTAACTCACTACCTGGACCAATAAAGCTAGCTAGCTAGCGGGTAGCTACTGGTAACTATTAGCAACTGTGGATAGTTGTTTCCAATGTTATTCCACGCTTATGAGTACCTGTAATTATGCCAGCTAGCTACCTACCATTCAGCTGTTTTTCTAACCTCATTATCTGAAGCGTTAACGTTAGGTAGTTAGTAGCTACTGTACTCGAAATGTAGCTACCTGGATAGCTAACTAAATAATAGCTGGAACGACCTAGCGTTAATATTTGGAGACGCTTTCTCTCTGTTGGGACAGACGCGAACTGGCTGAATCGATTCAGTGGCTAGCTTTGCACTTAACTGGCTAACAGTAGCTACTAAGGGTAAGCTATAACCTACATTTATTTTTGTTTTGTTTTTACATACTGGTAACCAGAGTCGTTCAAGGGAATTCGGGACATGGGTGACTAGCTAACATTAGCTTGGCTCTCTGTGTGTTCGTGCTGTGGGAGGAGGGGTTAGTTCGTTGGCAGAGAGCAATTGCTAACTATTCTAGCTAACTAACTGGCTGAATAAGTTGACGACGTACTCACTCAAACTGTCAAAACTACCCCAAAACTTTACACAACGTTAGACATGGACACAAATTATCTGCTTGGCGTGTTAACACACTGGTGGTTTGTTGTAACCGAGTATTGGTGCTAAACCCGTGTTATTGGAGGCTGGCATGCTAGTTGGCTTTGGCGTCATATGATTTGATGTACCAAGTTAGCTAGCTGAATAAACTAAGTTAGAGTCTATTCCTAGAAACATTGAACCGCTGTAGTTTACAAAAATTATGATTTCTAAAGTGGAAGTTGGGAGAGTTATATTTGAGTGTTTCAGTGAAACGTGAGGGAGGCCCCGCTCTCTCGCTTTCCCAGATGTTTAGTTCATTTCATTCCGATCTCCTTTGCATTATTATAGCCTTTCTCTGTAGCCTGTCAACTATGTGTCTGTCTATCCCTGTTCTCTCCTCTCTGCACAGGCCATACAAACGCTTCACACCACGTGGCTGTTGCCACTCTAATCTGGTGGTCCCTGCGCGCACGAACTGCCGTTCTGCGGCCAACAAGGCAGAGTTAATCTCAGCCTATGCTACCCTCCAGTCCCTCGACTTCTTGGCGCTGTTGGAAACATGGATTACCACAGAAAACACTGCTACTCCTACTGCTCTTTCCTCGTCTAACCATGTGTTCTCGCATACCCCGAGAGCATCTGGTCGGCGCGGCGGTGGCACAGGAATCCTCATCTCTCCAAAGTGGATATTCTCTCTTTTTTCCCTGACCTATCTCCTCATTTGAATTCCATGCTGTCACAGTCACTAGCCCATTCAAGCTTAACATCCTTGTTATTTATCGCCCTCCAGGTTCCCTTGGAGAGTTCATCAATGAGCTTGACAAGTTCCTTTCCTGAGGATGGCTCACCCCTCACAGTTCTGGGTGACTTTAACCTCCCTACGTCTGCCTTTGACTCATTTCCCTCTGCCTCCTTCTTTCCACTCCTTTCCTCTTTTAACCTCACCCTCTCACCGTCCCTCCCTACTCACAAGGCAGGCAATACGCTTGACCTCATCTTTACTAGATGCTGTTCTTCTACTAATCTCACTGCAACTCCCCTCCAAGTCTCCGACCACTACTTTGTATCCTTTTCTCTCTCGCTCTCCTCCAACACTACTCACTCTGCCCCTATTCAGATGGTAATGTGCCGTCGCAATTTCGCTCTCTCTCTCCCGCTACTCTCTCCTCTTCCATCCTATCATCTCTTCCCTCTGCTAAATCCTTCTCCCTCCGATCTCCTGATTCTGCCTCCTCAACCCTCCTCTCCTCCCTTTCTGCATCTTTTGACTCTCTATGTCCCCTATCCTCCCGGCCGGCTCGGTCCTCCCCTCCTGCTCCGTGGCTTGACGACTCATTGCGAGCTCACAGAAGAGGGCTCCGGGCAGCCGAGCGGAAATGGAGGAAAACTAGACTCCCTGCGGACCTGTCATCTTTTCACTCCCTCCTCTCTACATTCTCTTCCTCTGTTTCCGCTGCTAAAGCCACTTTCTACCACTCTAAAGTTCAAGCCTCTGCCTCTAACCCTAGGAAGCTCTTTGCCACCTTCTCCTCCCTGCTGAATCCTCCTCCTCCTCCTCCCCCTCCCTCTCTGTGGATGACTTCGTCAACCATTTTGAAAAGAAGGTTGACGACATCTGATCCTCATTAAGTCAAATGACACCGCTGGTCCTGTTCACACTGCCCTACCCTATGCTTTGATTTCTTTCTCCCCTCTCTCTCCAGATGAAATCTTGCGACTTGTGACGGCCGGCCGCCCAACAACCTGCCCGCTTGACCCTATCCCCTCCTCTCTTCTCCAGACCATTTCCGGAGACCTTCTCCCTTACCTCACCTCGCTCATCAACTCATCCTTGACCGCTGGCTATGTCCCTTCCGTCTTCAAGAGAGCGAGAGTTGCACCACTCCTCAAAAAACCTACACTCAATCCCTCCGATGTCAACAACTACAGACCAGTATTCCTTCTTTCTTTTCTCTCAAACTCTTGAGCGTGCCGTCTCTAGCCAACTCTCCTGCTATCTCTCTCAGAATGACCTTCTTGATCCAAACCAGTCAGGTTTCAAACTGGTCATTCAACAGAGACTGCTCTTCTCTGTGTCACGGAGGCTCTCCGCACTACTAAAGCTAACTCTCTCTCCTCTGCTCTTATCCTTCTAGACCTATCCGCTGCCTTTGATACTGTGAACCATCAGATCCTCCTCTCCACCCTCTCCGAGTTGGGCATCTCCGGCGCTGCTCACTCTTGGATTGCGTCCTACCTGACAGGTCGCTCCTACCAGTTGGCGTGTTGAGAATCTGTCTCCGCACCACATGCTCTCACCACTGGTGTCCCCCAGGGCTCAGTTCTAGGCCCTCTCCTATTCTCTCTATACACCAAGTCATTTGGCTCTGTCATATCCTCACATGGTCTCTCCTATCATTGCTACGCAGACGACACACAATTCATTTTCTCCTTTCCCCCTTCTGATAACCAGGTGGCGAATCGCATCTCTGCATGTCTGGCAGACATATCAGTGTGGATGTCAGATCACCACCTCAAGCTGAACCTCGGCAAGACGGAGCTGAGTGCAAAGAGCCTTGGCGTGACCCTGGACATCACCCTGTCGTTCTCTGCTAACATCAAAGCTGTGACCCGATCCTGCAGGTTCATGCTCTACAACATTTGCAGAGTACGACCCTACCTTACATGGAAAGCGGCACAGGTCCTAATCCAGGCACTTGTCATCTCCCGTCTGGATTACTGCAACTCGCTGTTGGCTGGGCTCCCTGCCTGTGCCATTAAACCCCTACAACTTATCCAGAACGCCGCAGCCCGTCTGGTGTTCGACCTTCCCAAGTTCTCTCATGTCACCCCGCTCCTCCGCACACTCCACTGGCTTCCAGTTGAGGCTCGCATCTACTACAAGACCATGGTGCTTGCCAACGGAGCTGTGAGGGGAACGGCACCTCCTTACCTTCAGGCTCTGATCAGACCCTACACCCAAACGAGGGCACTACGTTCATCCACCTCTGGCCTGCTAGCTCCCCTACCTCTACAGAAGCACAGTTCCCGCTCAGCCCAGTCAAAGCTATTTGTTGCTCTGGCACCCCAATGGTGGAACAAGCTACCCCATGACGCCAGGACAGCGGAGTCACTGACCACCTTCCGGAGACACTTGAAACCCTACCTCTTTAAGGAATACCTGGAATAGTATAAAGTAATCCTTCTACCCCCCCCCCTCCCCCCCATAAAAAAAGAAGAAAAAAAGTGGTTGTCCCACTTGCTATCATAAGTTGAATGCACCAATTTGTAAGTCGCTCTGGATAAGAGCGTCTGCTAAATGATGTAAATGTAAAATGTAAATGTTAACATTGGCAAAAAAGCGTACATCGTTGCCAGCAGCACAGTTGCCGTCACCAATGCTCTGGATAACATAAAAACAGTCTAACCAGCTCTGCTAGGGTGAGTAAAATGGTCAGTGAACTGTTCTCTCATTTGTGTCTGGAAGTAGCTAGCAAGCTAGCCAACGTTAGCCAGTTAGCTTGGGTGCTTGACTGCTGTTGTTAGGACAGAACGCTCGGATCAATCCTTAAAGAGATTGGTGGGGCTAAAGCTTAAGAGGGTGTGAACGATGCTGAATGGGTGTAGACAAAGAAGGGCTCTCCAGTAGTAGTACCAAAACATTCAAAGGCCATTTTCTCAAAAGTGAGGTTACAAGTTTATCAATTTTCAAAGCAGTATTACTTTCCCATTGTTCCTCAACTGTAGTGTATGATATACCATTTTCTAGCTCTGAGTCTCTACTTTTATCCAATGTAAAAAACACAATTTCAAATTTTGCTACATAAGAACGATTTGAGCCGGTCGGTCACATATTTACATTGATGGTTGTCAGCCCATCACTGATTTACTAGCCCATTGTTAATTCAGTATCATTGTGAATGTGGATTTTATATTCCACTGGGCAAAAACTGGTTGAATCAATGTTGTTTCCAAGTAATTTCAACCAAAGAAATCAATGTGATGACGTTGAATCAACGTGGAAAACTGATTGGGTTGCAGAAAGTCATCAACGTAAGGGCATTTTGTATTTTTTTCACCCAACTTTTAGCCTAAATCCAATGACATGGTGACATTTTTTTGTTGATTTCACATTGAATTCACATTAGTTGACAACACAACCAAATGTAAATCAAAACTAGACGTTGAACTGACGTCTGTGCCCAGTGGAATGTTTCTTATGTGCTCCTCTGCTGCAAAACTAGTTGCCTTCAGGGACAAATACATTTTAAACTTGAACTTGAGTTGAAAGGGAATGATATTTTTTTTAAATACTGGAATAAAGTATTATGATGTAAAAAAAAAATATGCTGGTTCAAGTAAGTGTTTAATAATTAATAATTAATATTTTAAAGTTATATCCTCTCGGAATACACTGTACATCTTGTGGTATATGTTTTATACCCAAATAAATGAAGTTTAATTCTATTTCTTCCTCCTGAACCCATACAAGAGGTTTCAACAACTGTAAGCATACAATAGCCAGCTGAACCATATTGTTAAGAGGACAGCTTCCAAGTCCCATTTTAAAGCAACCATTGGAAGTCTGGAGAGGTCTTTCGATGGGGTTTACATAATGGGACAGTGGGCCGTTAATGCTCACATTTCATTGGCTACAATAAGACGTTATATAATCCTCCAGACATAGTCCTCAAGTCCTTCAGAAGATATTAATTGCATACTCCTTGTGTCTTCACTCATCTCCTTCTCAAAACCCATTGGAGGAGAAGGTCAGAGGGGAGGGACCTCTGCCTTTCTCATCCAATGGGTTTTGAGAAAGAGACTAGGAGAGAGGATACGAGGAGCATGCAATTGAGATCTTCCATTGGTTGCACACATTTCACATCTGGTCTATTCCTATTGTGCATCACGGAATCTGTGAGTCTGTCCTACACTCAGTTTGTTGTTTTTACCAAAAATCTTTTTTTACCCAAAGTTGAAGTTCTGATAGCAAGAATTCCCAACCCGGTTAGCTTTTTCGGCTGGGACCGCAATTCTGTGTCCCAGATTCCAGCTAAAAAAGCACAATAGTTAGTGGTTAGCCATCATGCTAACAGAGTAAGATAATGCTAGCAGTGCTAGAGTCAAAACACCAGTGGTATTTCTGTTTACGTCTGGGCTCAATTGCGCTAGATGGAACTGATAAATGAACAGAAATTCTTTGTCTGTTCAAAATGTATCATCATCAAGCAGCTCAGGGAAGAGATTCTTTGGCGGCTAGCTCAGCTGCGGGAAAATCAAGATGTACTTTCTAAGTACTTTGATGCAGCTCAGGTACACATAATTTCAGTTCTGAATGCCTCCTACAGCCAAGGGGTCGATGAGTCGGGCGGTACTGACCTGCTCCAATCCACTGGACAGATGGTAAGCTCAACTCTGCGGCCAGTGGAAGACTGGACACTGGCAAGGCATAGGAGGTTGGGTGGGAGGCAGTCTGGTCAGCCTCCAAATATCCTAGAAGATCAGATCCAGCTATTAAACAGCTTTGCCCCACTGGAGGCTCTGATCCTGGGAGTACACCAACAGCCGGCAGCCGTCCAGGGGCAGCCTCCTCCACAGCTCAGCTGGTCGCTGACCAAAGGAAGCAAGGTCTTGGGCCCTCCTCCACCTCCCGAGGACTCTGACACCATCTGCTGCTACTGGTACAGGTGTGGTAAGTCAGGCTGGCATGAGTTGTAGCACACCTCCTCCACCCTGACAGAGGCAGGCCAGTTCTGTTCCCTCTTCCTTCCCCATCGGATTCCATCACGACCACCATAGTCGTGGGTAGGTCCATTGTCACCCAGGCACCCGTGTCCAAGACGTCAACTCCCTCCTGCCCACAGTTTTAGCCAACTACTGTAATACTGGCACCATTGTCACTCACGTTGGATTTAACAACATTCACTTTCGGCAATCTGAGAAACTGAAGGAGGACTACAACATTCTCTTGAACATCCTTGTTTGCACAGGGAAGAGAACAATCCTCTCTGGCCCCCTGCTGTGCTATAGAAGGGGTTCGGAACATTACAGATGCCTTGCTGCCCTAAACGAGTTCCTGAAGAAACTCTGCAAAGACTTTTGTTTTGCTGTGGGAGCAACCAACACTCTTTAAAAGAGATGGGATTCATCCTAACCGCAGGGGTTCCAGGATTATATCCATCTACATAGTGAACTGCTTAAGAGACTGACGGTCTGGGTTTGGTAGCGCTCCAGTCCTCCCTGTCATAATAGACATCAGAGGACAGGGAAATCATATTATATCCCAGAGAAATAGAAGTACAGTGAATGTAAGTAACCTAATCTATCTTAGCTCTGAGGGTTTTATCTGCAATAATCATTTGCACATAATTGAATTCCACTGTTTGCACTGAAACTTTCTGCCTTAGGAAGAAGCCCACAGCCCACTCAGTACCATTCACTCAAATGTAAATGTCACTGACATGTCTATCTCGAATCAGCCTCTCAGAATAGCACTAAAAACAAACAAGCAACCCAGAAAATGACAAAAAATAGCCCATATTAACATATGTAGCCTGAGAAACAAGGTTCATGAAACGTCATAAAACTTTCATATTCTGGCCATCTCTGAAACACACTTAGATAATTCCTTTGATACTGCAGTAGTAGCTATACACGGTTATAGAATATATAGGAAAGATAGAAATGCAAATGGAGAAGGTGTTGCCACGTACTGTAAATCATCTGTGTATTGATCAAATCTTACTTATGTTGCAGAAATCTGCTCTAATGCAGTATCCACACCCATCAGATGTAGTGATCATAATAGAATAGCCACATCTAGAAAAACCAAAGTTCCAAAGACTGGACCTAAAATTATGTATAAACAATTATAGAAGAGGTTTTGCAATCATACCTATGTCGAAGATGTGAAAAATATTTGTTGGTCTGATGTGTGCAATGAGGAACATCCTGACGCTGCACTTAAAGCATTTATGAAACTGCTTCTTCCAGTTACTGATAGGCATGCGTCCATCAAGAAACTGACTGTTAGAACTGCCAAATCCCCATGGATAGGTGATTAATTGAAAAACTGTATGGCTGAGAGGGATGAGACAAAGGCAATAGCAAATAAGTCTGACAACACAGCAGACTGACAAACATACAGTACATTGAGAAATCACGTAACTAATCTAAACAAAAAGTAGAAGAAACTATACTATGGAACAAAGATAAATTATATAAATAAAAATATTGTTGACAATATTAGCAAATTTAGGCATGACATGCAAACAACAAATGCTGAGCCTTCATATTTATGCATAATGGACCACATAATGAAAGACAAGCACTGTAGTTTTGAGTTCCACAAAGTGGGTGTGGAAGAGGTGATTTCTTTTTGCTATCTATAAATAAGGACAAACCACCTGGTACTGACAACCTGGATGGTACATTGCTGAGGTTGGTAGCGGAATATATTGTGACTCCTGTTTGCCACATCTTCAATTTAAGCCTAGAAGACGGTGTGTGCCCTCAGACATGGAGGGAGGCATAGGTCATTCCACTAGCCAAGAATAGCAGAGCACCCTTTAATGGTTCAAACAGCCGATCAATCAACCTGTTACAAGTGCTTAGCAAACGTTTTGAAAAAATTGTGTTTGATCAAATAAAAAGTTATTTTACAGAAAACAAATTAACAACATACTTTCAGAATGCTTATAGGGAAGGCCCTCAACATGCTCAGCACTGACACAAATGACTAATGATTGGCTATAAGACATTGATAGTAAGAAGATTATGGGAGCTGTCCTGTTAGACTTCAGTGCAGCTTTTGATCATAACCTATTGCTGAAAAAACATAGGTGTTATGGATTTGCATCCTCTGCCTTGTTATAGATTGAGAGTTACTGTACCTATCTAATAGAACGTAGAGGGTTTTCATTAACGGAAGCCTCGCTCATGCAAATTCAGTTGAGTGTGGTGTACCGCAGGGCAGCCGGCTAGGGTCATTATTGTTTTCTGTTTTTACTAATGACCTTCCACTGACCTTTAACAGTGACTACTCAACAGTATACACGTTGGCTGAAACAGTTAAATAAATAACTAACACCTTTAACATAGAGCTCTAGTCAGTTTTAGAATGGTTAACTAGCAATAGGCTGGTGCTAAATATCTCAAAAATGAAAAGCATAACTTTAGGGAAAAATCTTGCTCAACGCTAAACCTTATTTAGATTTATTATTGAATAATGTGGCGATTGAGAAAGTTGAGAAGACTAAACTGCTGGGTGTATCTCTAGATAGCAAGGTGTCATGGTCAAAACATATAGACTCAATGGCTGCTAAAATGGGAAGAGGTCTGACCATGATAGGACGTTGCTCTGCCTTCTTGACATCTGAGTCAACCAGACAGGTCCTACAGGCCCTATTTTTGTCGCACCTGGACTACTGCCCAGCTGTGTGGTCATGTGTGGCAAAGAGGGACAAAGGTAAATTGCAGTTGGTCCAGAACAAAGCAGAACGTATCGCACTTAGATATACACGGAGGGCAAGTGTCAGTAACATGCATGTCAATCTCTCCTGGGTCAAAATTGGGGAGAGATTGACTGCATCACTATTGGTCTTTGTGCAAGGTATTAATGTGTTGAAGGTACCGAACTGTCTGTACAACACAAGACATCTAACCAGAGGTCTCTTCACAGTCCCCAGGTCCAGAACAGAGGCTGGGAAACGCACAGTATTTAATAGAGCCATGACTACATGGAACTCTCTGCCATCCCAGGTAACTCAGGCTAGCAATAAAACCAGATGCAAAAACCAGATAAAAGAACACCTTACTGCAAAGGGGACTCTGAAGAGAGACATTTTATATATCTGTAATTTGCACTGTATTATGTATTAGACCTAGATATTGTGTGTTTGTACTGACATGTAGGCTATGTGTGACGTTTTACATGCATGTAGTGCACGCCTTGACTAATAATGTTCTGTACTATGTATTATGTCATGTTTCATCTGGAGCTCAGGAAGAGTAGCTGCTGTGTTTGAATAAATACCCAAAATACCAAACTCATTAAGTGCCAAAATATAGAATATAATACAAATTTGTAATGTTAAACTAGTGCTGTACCTTGAAGCAATGCCCGATAACACATCTGGACAAGAGGAACACCTATGTGAGAATGCTGTTCATTGACTACAGTTCAGGATTCAGCACTATTGCTCCCTTTCAAGCTCAGAGCCCTGGGTCTGGAGACCACCCTCTGCAATTGGATCCTGGACTTCCAGACGGGCAGACCACAGGCTGTGAGGATTGGCAACAACACCTCCTCCGCACTGACTCAACACGGGGGCCCCTCAGGAGTGTGTCCTTGACATAGACCAACAACACCACCACTCGTCAATCGGGTGCAATAGCGTCTACTTCCTAAGGCAGCTGAAGAAATTCGGCATGCCACCCTGGGTCCTCTCCAAATACTACTGCTGCACCATAGAGAGCGTCCTGACCGGTTGCGTCATGACCTGGTACGGGAATTGCTCCGTCCACAACTGAAAGGCCCTCCAGCGGGTGGTGAAGATGGCCCAGTACGCATGCCTCCCCCC
The DNA here is from genome assembly GCF_020615455.1 of Coregonus clupeaformis. Taxonomy (NCBI): domain Eukaryota; kingdom Metazoa; phylum Chordata; class Actinopteri; order Salmoniformes; family Salmonidae; genus Coregonus; species Coregonus clupeaformis. Next base: position 66,847,086 of record NC_059192.1, on the reverse strand, counting down.
TCCCCCCACCCCACATCACTGCTGTTACCATACTCTTATGATTGTTAGCAATACTGCACAATTTAAACACATGCCCCCATTTCCCCCTTCCTCAAATCACATGTAAATATTGTACTATAAATTGTGCCTTCCTGTATTGTACTCATGCTAAAAATTGTATTTTACTGAGCCATTTACTTTATGTCCGTATTCTTATATTTTATTATTTCTTGTTGTTGCATTGTCGAGAAGGAACCTGCAAGTAAGCATTTCATTGGACGGTGTATACCATGTCTATCCCGTACATACGGCTAATAAAACTTTAAAATTGATATTATAGAGAGGACCTTATTCTTGTTTTCTATAACAATCTTAATGTAAATGACTTGTCTTTTCTCTCTTTGAATCCTTTCCAATTATTGTGTCAAACAGAGGGTGCATGACCTTACATGAAGCTTGGTATAACCTGTGTCCAAATCAGCCAAACATGCATATTTATTGAAAATGATCTTGCATTTTTAGCTTTCAAGAGGCCTGGGGGCTATGTCAAGTCCTATAGCAAGTCTTATAGAGACGAAAACAGTGATACCTTGATCCATTCTGTGTTTAACATGTCAGTGTATCATTCAAATGCCTTTTGACAAGATAATCCAGTCTGATAGTATTATGGGTATTTGCTAATCATGGTGATATAAGCCTAATACTTTGAACTGATAGACTTCAAACCGGAATCAATTTGTTAATATATTCATTCAAAATGTATTGTAAATGCACATGTGGAATATTTCAAAACAAGTGTGATGTGTGCTGTCTGAGAGGGGAGGGTGGTAACACATGGACAATAAAGTTGTATTCTATTCTATATTTTGGCACTTAGTGAGCTGACAAATGTGTGCAACAAAGGGAATATCTCAATTGGATGTTCCTCGCGTTCTCTCGTCTCCTTCTCAAAAGCCATTGGATGAGAAAGCCAGAGATCCCTCCTCTCAATATGGTTCAGGTAGCTATTGAATGCTTACAGTTGTTGAAACCTCTTGTATGGGTTCAGGAGGAAGAAATACAATTGAACTGCATTTAGTTGGGTAAAAAACATATACCACAAGAGGTAGAATGTATTCCTAGAGGATATAACTTAAAAGTATTTATTATTAAGTATTAAACACTTATTTTAACCAGCGTTTTTTCCCCATATCATAATACTTTATTCCAGTATTATTTACATATCAGACCGTTTCAAGTTCAAGTTTAAACTTTATTTGTCCCTGAAGGCATTTGGTTTTGCAGCAGAGGAGAACATGATACATAAGAAACATCCCACTGGGCACAGACATCAGTTCAACGTCTAGCTTTGATTTACATTTGGTTGTGTTGTCAACTAATGTGAATTCAATGTGAAATCAACAAAAAAATGTCACCATGTCATTGGATTTAGGCTAAAAGTTGGGTGAAAAAAATACGAAATGCCCTTAGGTAGAGGGCTTTTTGCAAATGCAATCAGTTTTCCACACTGATTCAATCAAGTTGTCACAAGTTTACTTTTAAATTGGTCATTTTATACTTAAACATTTCTTCATAAAATTATAAAATTATCTTGAACCAATAACATAACATGGCCTGTGCATTGTTACACAATTAAACCCTCACTTTATTATTGTCAGGATAATACTTTTTTTAGGAAAAAAGTATTTACAGTATGAATAGAATAACTTTGCCTTTTATTTAACTGGTAACATTGCCCAGCCCCTCAAACCCAATGGTGAAACCCAATACAGAGTGAGGGAGGGAACGGACAGTAATCAGACACGGAATGCATGTATTGACTAGGAAACAACATTTTAATAAATGTAGCTAAGGATGCACAACAAATGACTTGGCTAGCTAGCAAGCAAGCCTACCTGGAGCAGAAAACAGCTTAGCTGAATTTCCAACGTTTTTAATCAGATATTGTTACAATTCTTTACTTCCACATCAGTCGTGAAAGAGTGCTTTGTCCTGCTAAAGAAATCAATTGCCTTGTTTAGTCCATGAAAGAAAACAGTTCAAACAGTTCTCATTAGCTGGCTAGCCAGATCACCAATTTAGGGTTTTAAAACTGAGCTGTTCTTCATAATTGACACATTCCTGAATTAACTAGTTAATTTACATTTTGGTTGTTCGTCTAAACAGCTGACGAGATCGCCTGCTATAACTATCTGTAGTGTCCAACATTAGCTAGTTAGCTAGGTATAGTGCCTTTTGTTTTGTTACAGCCTGAATTTAAAATGTATTAAATTGAGATGTTGTGTAACTGATCTACTCATAATGTCAAAGTGGAATTTTGTTTGTAGAAAATGTCAGAAATTCAGAAACAATGTAAAGCTGAAATGTCTTCAGTCAATAAGTATTCAACCCCTTTGTTATGGCAAGCCTAAATAAGTTCAGGAGTAGAAATGTGCTTAACAAATCACATACGTTGGATGGACTCATTCTGTATTCAATAATAGTGGTAAACATGATTTTTGAATGACTACCCCATCTCTGTACCACACATACACACAATTATCTGTAAGGTCCCTAAATCAAGTAGTGAAGTTCAAGCACAGATTCAACCACAAAGACCAGGGAGGTTTTTCAATGCCTCGCTAAGAAGGGCCCGATGAAGTTATTAATTAGGCTTTGGATGGTGTATCAATACAGGCGTACTTCATAACTCAGTTGCCGGAGAGGAAGGAAACTGCTCAGGGATTTCACAATGAGGCCAATGGGGATTTTAAAATAGTTAGCGTTTAACGGTTGTGATATGAGATGGATCAACAACATTGTACTTACTCCACAATACTAACCTAAATGACAGAGTGAAAAGAAGGAAGCCTGTACAGAATAAAACATCTTCCAAAACATGCATCTTGTTTGCAACAAGGCACTTAAGTAATACTGGAATAAAATTGGCAAAGCAATTAACTTTTTGTCCTGAATATAAAGTGTTATGTTTGGAGGAAATCCAACACAACACATCACTGAGTACCACTCTTCATATTTTCAAGCATGACTGCATCATGTTATGGGTATGCTTGTCATCGGCAAAGACTAGGGAGTTTTTTTAGAATGAAAAGAAACCGAATAGAGCTCAGCACCGGCAAAATCCTAGAGGAAAACCTGGTTCAGTCTTCTTTCCAACAGACACTGGGAGACAAATTCACCTTTCAGCTGGAAAATATCCTAAAACACAAGGCCAAATATACACTGGAGTTGCATACCAACACGACATTGAATGTTCCTGAGTGGCCTAGTTACAGTTTGGACTTAAATCGGCTTGAAAATCTATGGCAAGACTTGAAAATCTAGCAAGTCTAGCAATGATCAACAACATACTTGACAGAGCTTGCAGAATAACAAATAAAATAAAATAGCATATATTGTACAATCCAGGTGTGCAAATCTCTTAGAGACTTACCCAAAAAGACCCCCCCCCCCCAAAGAAATATATATATATGGCAAATAGAAATCAAACTGGATGGACATCAGAAATAGATGGAAGAGGTTGAGGGTAGAGGAAGGACAGGACTAAAAACAAACAACATATAACTATTGTAAAATAGATTGTGTCCGTAAAATGTATATAGTGTGTATAAGATGGAAGTAGAAGCTTAAGTGTTGTTCTTCATTAGTTTACTCCAATTAGGGGAGGGATGGTAGGGTTAGTGGAAAATAATAAATAAATAAAATATTTTTAAAAGATGTGTGTATATATATATATCTATATCTTTGTATGTACAATACCAGTCCAAAGTTTGGACACACGTACTCATTCAAGGGTTTTTCTTTATTTTTACTATTTTCTACATTAAAGAATAATAGTAAAGACATCAAAACTATGAAATAACACATATGGAATCATGTAGTAACCAAAAAAGTGTTAAACAAATCAAAATATATTTTAAATTTGAGATTATTCAAAGTAGCCACCCTTTGCCTTGATGACAGCTTTTTTGGAATGCATTTCAATTAACCGGTGTGCCTTCTTAAAAGTTAATTTGTGGAATTTCTTTCCTTCTTAATGAGTTTGAGCCAATCAGTTGTGTTGTGACAAGGTAGGAGTGGTATACAGAAGATAGCCCTATTTGGTAAAAGACCGAGTCCATATTATGGCAAGAACCGCTCAAATAAGCAAAGAGAAACAACAGTCCATCATTACTTTAAGAGATGAAGGTCAGTCAATCCGGAACATTTCAAGAACTTTGAAAGTTTATTCAAGTGCAGTTGCAAAAACCATCAAGCGCTATGATGAAACTGGCTCTCATGTGGACCACCACAGGAAAGGAAGACCAAGAGTTACCTCTACTGCAGAGGATAAGTTCATTAGAGTTAACTGCACTTCAGATTGCATCCCAAATAAATGCTTTAAAGGGTTCAAGTAACAGACACATCAACATCAACTGTTCAGAGGAGACTGCGTGAATCAGGCATTTGTGGTCGAATTGCTGCAAAGAAACCACTACTAAAGGACACAAATAATAAGAAGAGACTTGCTTGGGCCAAGAAACACGAGCAATGGACATTAGACCAATGGAAATCTGTCCTTTTGTCCAAATTTGAGATTTTTGGTTCCAACTGCCATGTCTTTGTGAGACGCAGAGTAGGTGAACGGATGATCTGCGCAAGTGTGGTTCCCACCGTGAAGCACGGAGGAGGAGGTGTGATGGTGTGGGGGTGCTTTGCTGGTGACACTGTCTGTGATTTATTTAGAATTCAAGGCACACTTAACCAGCATGGCTACCACAGCATTCTGCAACGATATGCCATCCCATCTGGTTTGCGCTTAGTGGGACTATCATTTGTTGTTCAACAGGACAATGACCCAAAACACACCTCCAGGCTGTGTAAGGGCTATTTGACCAAGAAGGAGAGTGATGGAGTATGAAAAATGTATGCACTCACTAACTGTAAGTCGCTCTGGATAAGAGCGTCTGCTAAATGACTAAAATGTAATGTAAAATGAGTGCTGCATCAGATGACCTGGCCTCCACAATCACCTGGTCTCCACAAATATTTAGTAAATATTTTCTTAAATCTATTTCTTGAACTGCATTTTTTGTTAAGGGCTTGTAGTAAGCATTTTACGTTAAGGTCTACACCTGTTGTATTCGGCGCATGTGACAAAAAACAATTGATTTGATTTTGATCTGATCTGATCTGCTTCTACTTAAATGTATTATTTTGTTTATGTAAATAGTTCAAAAGTTTTCTGCTTGTACTGGCCGCCTACTTCTTTCTTGTTCTACACAAATACCATCAACACCTCCAGTGGTGTCATGTTACATACTGACTGCTGCTGGTCCACTGTCCATCAGTTCGCCTTGGCGTATAAGACAATGGAGTTTGACGTTTAACAATGTAGCCCTGAGGGACATGATTACAGGATATGATTACAGATTTGTCTGAGAGTTACAAAGCAATAATACCATAACAACCTGCAAGCTTGTATGAAATACACACAATATGTTAAAATACAATAGCTAAAAGATTAATGCATTAAAATGTTAGTCTGTTCGGCTGGGTGGCACATGGGCCAAACCAAGCACAGATTGAGCAATGTTTGTTGTTCCCTCCAGAGATTGGACAGTTTGATGATCTGAGCTGGTGATCCCTCTTCTCTGTGCCTGGGGGCATAGTGTCCATTAACAGGGCACAGATATCATCAGCCGGAGGAAGGAGGAGAATATGGTCAGAGGGAGAGTCACTGGGCGATAAAGGGTTTCCCTAGCCATGTGTGTGAAAATATAGTTGATGGGTATTATTGTGACCAGTCTACGTCATTGTAAGTCAAACACTTGTGCAACTAGAGATACACTACATTACCTAAAGTATGTGGACACCTGCTCATCGAATATCTCATTCCAAAATCATGGGCATTAGTATGGAGTTGGTCCCCCCTTTGCTGCTATAACAGCCTCCACTCTTCTGGGAAGGCTTTCCACTAGATGTTGAAACATTGCTGCGGGCAATTGCTTCCATTCAGCCACAGGAGCATTAGTGAGGTTGGGCATTGATGTTGGGCGATTAGGCCTGGCTCGCAGTAGGCGTTCCAATTCATCCCAAAGGTGTTCGACGGGGTTGAGGTCAGGGCTCTGTGCAGGCCAGTTAAGTTCTTCCACACCGACCTCGACAAACTATCTCTGTATGGACCTCTGTGTACACGGGGGCATTGTCATACTGAAACAGGAAAGGACCTTCCCCAAACTGTTACCACAAAGTTGGAAGCACAGAATCGTCTAGAATGTCGTTGTATGCTGTAGCGTTAAGATTTCCCTTAACTGGAACTAAGGGGCCTGGCACGAACCATGAAAAACAGCCCCAGACCATTATTCCTCCTCCACCAAACTTTCAAGTTGGCACTATGCATTGGGTCAGGTAGCATTCTCCTGGCATCCGCCAAACCCAGATTTGTCCGTCGGACTGCCAGATGGTGAAGCGTGATTCATCACTCCAGAGAATGCGTTTCCAATGCTCCAGAGTCCAATGGCGGCAAGCTTTACACCACTCCAGCCGACGCTTGGCATTGCGCATGGTGATCTTAGGCTTGTGTGCGGCTGCTTGGCCATGGAAACCCATTTCATGAAGCTCCCGAAGAACAGTTGTTGTACTGACGTTGCTTCCAGAGGCAGTTTGGAACTCGTTAGTGAGTGTTGCAAGACAGACGATTGTCACACACTTCAGCACTCGGCGGTCCCGTTCTGTGAGCTTGTGTGGCCTACCACTTCGCGGCTGAGCCGTTGTTGCTCCTAGACGTTTCCACTTCACAATAACAGCACTTACAGTTGACCGGAACAGCTCTAGCAGGGCAGGAATTTGACGAACTGACTTGTTGGAAAGGTGGCATCCTATGATGGTGCCACATTGAAAGGCACTGAGCTCTTCAGTAAGGACATTCTACTGCCAATGTTTGTCTATGGAGATTGCATGGCTGTGTGCTCGATTTTATACACCTGTCAGCAATGGGTGACAGGTGTATAATAATGTAATAGCCAAATCCACTAATTTGAAGGGGTGTCCACATACTTTTGTATATATAGTGTATATAACACATGCATACATAAACTGTTTACCTTCTGAGCTGCCTTTTGGAGAGAGAGAGTTGAAGGTTCAGTTGTCTGTTGGGTTCACACAGGCATTGAACTTGATCAGGAAGGCCGCTATGTGCGTGTGCTGTAGAGGAGAGACGTGACAGAGGAGAGAAGAGAGGACAGAAGAGACAGGAGTGGAGTGAGAGAGACAGAGGACATAATAAAAAATCCTCATTACTTGCCCAAAGAATGATGACATCCACGCTAATACTAGGTCTCTGTCATCACAGTGTAGTTGATGTTATTTTATGTGATGTATGGTTTTCTGTAAGGTTTTGTAAACTAAACAATGCATACGTCTTCTAAAGACTGATGACTTCCAAGCTGTTACATAGGCCACAATGTCACAGCGTACAGTATGTGTTTTGTATGCATTGTCTATGCCTATGTAAAAATCTTATGGCAAACCGTACAGCATGTAAAACGTCTTCAAAGGCCTGATGTTATCTTTGTAGTGACTCACCCCGTTTAAGGCAGCATCACAGATGATCACAATGAGCCAGATATTTCAACTGATGTATAAATGTGAAGAATCCGGTTGGCGTTTCCACTCACTACCAAATATGGTGATGAGAGGAAGCCCAGTGGCGGGCAGTGGGAGAAGATGGAGCTAAATGGATTTTGGCCAACATTCTGCAAATGTTTTCATCGATGAAACATTTGATCGCCATACAGTTTTTCCAAAACTATAATATGTAACAAACAGAGTGGACTGCATTTTGTAGACTTTACCCTTTGCCAAAGTTTCAAAAAATGCATTGTTTAGAAGAAGTGCCAGGGAGAATTGAGTTATTGCACACGTGCACTTCTCAGAGTAGGCGTTCCCTAATGGAAATATGCAAATAAATGCCAGAACGCGCCAATAGGATCTCACTAGCTCGTGCTTATCTCTGCCCACCTGCTTGCTTGTGCTGCCGACTATGATTAATTTGCTCCCATTGGAAACGACAGGCTCTGGTCAATCTTGGTTTAGTTATAAAAATCTTTGGCTGAGTTATGCAGGGAGATGAGGCCTCCTTTGACCTGAGCACTGTCGTCAGCCCCGTGCTCCAGGAGGACAGCATCTCCGTGCAGGTCCTGGGTGCCCGTGTCTCCCTCCTCCTTCATGTCCAAAGACATGTTACCATCACAGTTCTTCTTGGTGGGGATACACACAAACAGATAGATGTGTCATTAAAATGTATGAGAAGCATTTATCGTTATACATATTGCACGGTACTGACAAAAAAAAAGCATCCTAGTAGCCTTCAGTCAATCAAACACAATTATTTTTGAAGAGCTATTATGAAAGGCACAGGAAGGAAGACTTACAGTTGAAGTCAGAAGTTTACATACACCTTAGCCAAATACATTTAAACCAAGTTTTTCACAATTCCTGACATTTAATCCTAGTAAAAATTCCCTGTCTTAGGTCAGTTAGGATCACCACTTTATTTTAAGAATGTGAAATGTCAGAGTAATAGTAGAGAGAATGATTTAGTTCAGCTTTTATTTCTTTCGTCACATTCCTAGTGGGTCAGAAGTTTACATACACTCAATTAGTGTTTGGTAGCATTGCCTTTAAATTGTTTAACTTGGGTCAAACATTTCGGGTAGCCTTCCACAAGCTTCCCACAATAAGTTGGGTGAATTTTGGCCCATTCCTCCTGACAGAGCTGGTGTAACTGAGTCAGGTTTGTAGGCCTCCTTGCTCGTACCCGCTTTTTCAGTTCTGCCCACAAATGTTCTATAGGATTGAGGTCAGGGCTTTGTGATGGCCACCCCAATACCTTGACTTTGTTGTCCTTAAGCCATTTGGCCACAACTTTGGAAGCATGCTTGGGGTCATTGTCCATTTGGAAGACCCATTTGCGACCAAGCTTTAACTTCCTGACTGATGTCTTGAGATGTTGCTTCAATATATCCACATAATTTTCCTTCCTCATGATGCCATCTATTTTGTGAAGTGCACCAGTCCCTCCTGGAGCAAAGCACCACCACAGCATGATGCTGCCACCCCCATGCTTCACGGTTGGGATGGTGTTCTTCGGCTTGCAAGCGGCCCCCTTTTTCCTCCAAACATAACGATGGTCATTATGGCCAAACAGTTCTATTTTTGTTTCATCAGACCAGAGGACATTTCTCCAAAAGGTACAATCTTTGTCCCAATGTGCAGTTGCAAAACGTAGTCTGGCTTTTTTATGGCGGTTTTGGAGCAGTGGCTTCTTCCTTGCTGAGCGGCCTTTCAGGTTATGTGGATATAGATACTTTTGTACCCGTTTCCTCCAGCATCTTCACAAGGTCCTTTGTTGTTGTTCTGGGATTGATTTGCACTTTTCGCACCAAAGTACGTTCATCTCTAGGAGACAGAACGTGTCTCCTTCCTGAGCGGTATGACGGCTGCGTGGTCCCATGGTGTTTATACTTGCGTACTATTGTTTGTACAGATGAACGTGGTACCTTCAGGAATTTGGAAATTGCTCCCAAGGATGAACCAGACTTGTGGAGGTCTACAATTTCTTTTCTGAGGTCTTGGCTGATTTCTTTTGATTTTCCCATGATGTCAAGCAAAGAGGCACTGAGTTTGAAGGTAGGCCTTGAAATACATCCACAGGTACACCTCCAATTGACTCAAATGATGTCAATTAGCCTATCAGAAGCTTCTAAAGCCATTACATCATTTTCTGGAATTTTCCAAGCTGTTTAAAGGCACAGTCAACTTAGTGTATGTAAACTTCTGACCCACTGGAATTGTGATACAGTGAATTATAAGTGAAATAATCTGTCTGTAAACAATTGTTGGATAAATTACTTCTGTCATGCACAAAGTAGATGTCATAACCGACTTGCCAAAACTATAGTTTGTTAACAAGAAATGTGTGGAGTGGCTGAAAAATGAGTTTTAATGACTCCAACCTAAGTGTATGTAAACTTCCGACTTCAACTGTACCTTGAGCATCAGCAGATCTTTTGGCTATTTGCCCTTGGCTGCAGCATCAAAGAAAGGGGTGAAATTCCACAGGTCAGCTATGTTGACCGATGACCCGTTTCTCACCAGCAGCTCAGCGACCTCATAGTGACAGTAGGAGCAGACACACAGGGACACCATTTAGAACACTGAACATTGAATTTACCGTATGTACTTAGTACAAAACAAAATTCTATGATAAATATGTATTCAATCAATACAGAACTAAAGCCAACTCAGACAGTAGGGCCAGACAGGTAGTAGGGTGTACTACTCAGACAACACATACCCAAATGTAGAGAGTAAAATATTAAAAAGAGAATCTTTGCATTTAACCAATACATTGTACTAATATACCACTGATTTTCTGCACAGTTTGTCTGTCTTGGATCCTCTCTGCTCAGCAAAGATGTGGGAACTTTGCCTGGTAAAATCAGCAGCTGGTAGCTCCACTGTAGTCAGCTAGGCAGTCAGCTGTAGTCTGGAGCTCCAGCGACAGGAAAACACAAGTGGAGTAGGATAAATGGCATGTGATTAACAACGTTAGCTGTCACACTCTAATGAAGTCCATCCCTGTTTAAGTGAGTAGCTAGCAGAGTGTGAAGGGTTGTCTTTCTCTAAGCTGAAGGTGCAGCAGTGGTGGCAGCGTTGTTTGGGCGTCAGGAGACTGGAACACACAGGAGGACCTCAGGTAAGTGGCATGTGAAGATAAACGGTAAAATGACACTCAGGCTAAATAAAAAAAATTCCCTCTTTGTAGGGCTTCCTCCTGGGCGGCGTCCTGCCATTGTCTCTGTTGCTTCCATTATTATTGCAGATAAGATACCAGCCAATTACAGGCCACCAGGTGGGTAGGTCTGCCACACTGCGTCCGAGTCAAGTCACCTGAATATAACGAAAGCTAACAAAACACAGCACACCTAGTGGCACACAATAACATTAACACTGGAGCAGTATTCATAGTTCATAGTTAAATTTACACTCATTGTCCAATAACTACTCACTCTGTCATGTTGAATAGTTATGTTGCAGCTGCGACAGTCACACTTGGATCCATACAGAAAGTAGTCCTGCAGAAGGGAGAGGGAAATGGTACACACACACAAGTGGTTATCTGAGCATTTTAAAGAAATTATACATGAATGGCATGTCTTTGTTTGAAGCCCACTCACCACGTCAAGGTACAGGCCACGAGTGGGTTGTTAGTAGACAAAGACAATGTTAGTTAAGAGCAGATGCGGTAAAGAGATCAATGGAAACGCAGGATGCCGTCATTGGCGCACATTCAACAAATGTCCTTCTCCAATTTTAACTTATTTCGACATGTTTCCTGTTTGTCTCCTACTGAACTCAAGTTACGCTTGAGTGTTCTGGGTGATTCCATCACAGTGTAGTTGTGTTCAGGAACACAAGGGGTGTCCTGAACAGCATAACCAAGATCGATAGAGTCTGACACCACACTTTCCTTACATAAATCCACTGTCACAGCTAGATCATTGTGATGTAGGCCTACATCTGACACAAAAGTAGTATCATCATGCATATCCAGCATCACAGTGAAATCGCTGTGTTCAATGTCTGTATCATCATTATCAACTACCTCTACCTCATCAAGATCCTCAACCTCAGCACAGTAAGTGTGATCATGTGCAGCATCATAAACATTGCCACTCTATACTTACCTGACTCCTTTGTTTTTCCCTGGGGCCTTGTGACCGCTTTTATAGATGAGCTGGGAAGGAGAAAATGGTGGGCACAGCAGTCCTGGTGAGGCTGACTCTTTCCATGTAATTACAGCAAAACACCAATCTTCAAAGTGATGAGCACAGAGTTGAGAGTGACGGTTGTGTTCCCAATCCATCCGCCTGACATTTTCTACACACTGCTGCAGCCTTGGCCTGGCATGAAACGGAAACCTATGGAAAAGGATGATGTATTTAATAGTAGACTAGAAAAGGAAGCAATCCTTTTTCTTAGTAGTTGCATAGCGGTTTCAATTTATACTAAACATTTCACAAAGAAAGGCCAACATCGCTGGTGATAAATTAAACAGACCGTGAAATGGTTTCCAGTAAAAGTCCAGTGTCCAAACACAAAATAATGACACAAGAGCGCATTCTTATAGTGTAAGAGGTCCTTAATTGACACTGAAAGGTTGTAGCCTATTCTTTACCCATTTGAAGAGAAAAAAGCCCCCCAGCACGTCATTTATGAGCATGTTTTCATCTGATTTGCCTCAAATAACTTTGCTGTCAGGCAATGTAGACACAATGACCAATGTAACTACACTCAGCCCAATTGTAGCTAATATTAACGAGCTAGCTAGATAGAAAAATATTAATGGTGTTTACCTAGCCAGCTAAGTGATTGTGAAAGCTAACGATATTTAGCTAACGCAAATTTGAAGCAGGCTACTAGCTAACGTTTGCTAGCTAGCTATCCTCAATGACATTGAATGTGGGCTAACCAAGTTAACTATAAGCAAATCACAAGGCAAACTAACAAGATGCCTAAAGTAAACTTTATTAGCTAGTTATTTATTACACAAAATCGATGATCAACTTGAAATGTTTATGTAATGATATTATTTGGATCCAATCACTTGGGTTACATGCACACAATAATGTGATTATTGTGGATAGTCATATTAATATAATATTTGATTAAAATGTAAATGCTTCGCAAGAAGAATGATTTCCCTATTAATACTGTTTACATGGACACATCTGAAATCAGGCTACCTGATGGCACTCTGATAAATGAAGAAAATCGCCAATCAAAATTGGAATGGGTGGGTGATTGACAGACCTGAAGACCAATCAGATTGAGAGGGCCAGCCATTTTTACATCTGCCCCTGGATTTCTTGTGGAAATCCACCCATCTTAAAAGGCCTCAATGGGGTGCTTAGTCATGAAATGGCCTAGTCCTATCCGGCAGGACAGGCAGGGGGGCAGAACAGTGAAGGGACCAAACAAGGTCGGGTCCAGTCCTACTGTGCATCTGTCCAAACTAGAAGGGCAGCTGATTACTACTGTCACTTTAGAGAACCATGGGGGCCAGGAGGGTACCGGCTCAAGTGCACGCAAGGGGCTTAGGGACCACCCTGTGAGCGAGATGCACAGGGAAACAGAAGCAGTCTTGGGCCGCCCCATGGAACGCCAAGGGTTTGGTGAAGGACACTAACTTAGCTGGTGCAGGGCCTCTGGGGCCCATCCGTTGTTGCTGAGTATGGTGCCGGAAGCTGGCCACGGCTGGAGGAGGTGGCTCGCCTACTGCGGCAGAGGAATGTGGCACGCCGCCCACAAATGTTGGTAGCCCACTGGTTGCTGCTAGGATTGGTGACTCTCACCATTGCTGAAGGCGATGGCTCCAATGGTGGAGCAGGTCGGGACCCCTGGCTGAGGCCCATCAGGGATCCGGAGGCAGGGGCTGGCTGGGCCCCAGAGACGAGGTCAGGTGGTTCCCCAGGTGCGAGGGCCAGAGGGTCTTCCAGTGCAGGAGGCGGGCGGCCCCCCTGAACTGGAGACAGCAGGCCCCCCGGGTCAGGGGACTGAGAGCCTAGCAGGGCAGGTAATTCAGGGCCTGACAGGGCAGGTGACTTGGAACCTACTACTAAAACTGAGGACTGCTAGTCAGGTATGACGGGAGGCTGCGAACCTAGCAGAGCAAGGAACTTGTAGCCTAGCGCTAGTATAGGTGACTGGGCGACGGCTGAGGCTGGAGGCAGAAAACTGGCTAGGAGCAGGGACTGCACACCTAGAGGAATAGATTACTCAGAGCCTAGCGGGACAGGAGACCCAGGGCCTAGAACTAGGGCAGGAGGTTTGGCATGTAGCACTGAGGGATTTGACTGCTTGCCAACTGAGGCTGGGGGCTGCGGACCAACTGAGGGCAGAGGCTTCAGACCTAGTGGGGCAGAGAACCTATAGCCTGGCAGAGCAGTGGACTGAGAGACGACTAGAGCTGGAGACAGCGAAACTAGAAAGGCTGAAGGCTGGGAGCCTAGTGCTGAGTTCTTTGGACCTGACAGGGAAAGTAAACTTAGATGCTACTACTGCAGGGGACTGTGGACTTAGAACGGCAGAGGACTGGGGCCCTAGTAATAAGGCAGCAGTCCACTGACCTAAGCCAGAACAGTGTTAGCCTGCAACTAGGGCCATAGACTGAAGGCCGGGTACAGACAGAAACTGAGAGCCTACTGGGAGGGGTATGTCTGACCAACCGAAGGGGCAGGATACTCCTGACCTACCAAGGAGGCTGGATAGACTGGACCTACAGGGAAGGCAGGGAACTCTAGACTTACTGGGAAGGCAGGCAAGTCTAGAATTACTGGGAAGGCAGGAAACACAAAACCTTAGAGGCAGGGAACTCTAAATCTTGCAGGGAAGCCCAGAACTCTGAATCTACCATGGTGGCAGGGAACTCTGATGACTCTGCTGGGAAGGAAGGGAAATCCGATGACCCTGCCGGGGAAGGAAGGGAACTCTGATGACCCTGCCGGGGAAGGAATGGAACTCTGACCCTACTGTGGAGGCAGGGAACTGGACATCTAGGTCAGGAGGGACATCGGGGTGACTTCTGGTGGGTCACCCATGGAAAGGACTGGATGGTCCCCTGAGGCGAGTTCTGGAATGTCTGGAAGTTGCAGGTCCCTCGAGACTGGCGCTAGCAGGGGGCCAGCAGGGACCACAGGCCAATGACCGGCAGGTTGCACCAGGTAAGGGCTGACGTGGCCAGGCCAGCAGGAGCGGGCTGAGTCCTTGTGGCCGCAAGCTGAACTTGAAACACCGGAAGGAGCTGATCCCACCTGGCCATGACTGGAGAGGCCCCAACGTCCGGGCTGTCCTTAACCTCTGCAGTAGCTGCAGGCTGTGGCTATATCCTAGGCTTGAGACAATATGACTCTAGAACAGTATTACACTATTTTTAAAGGAAATGCTCAACAGTGATTTTTGATCTTTCGCTCTGCCATTCTCTCTCTCTCTGCCATCCTCACAGTTCACTCACTCAGATGGTATGTAGGCTGGTTGATGGCACCTACAGGCCTGTTTGAAGGGACAACTGGACAGAACATATCAGAATGCTTGGACCTCAGCTGAGACCCTTCTCTCCTTCTCAGACTTTCAAGGAAAGCACCTTCTTTACACTTCCTGTTTGGCATGATGCTCTCAAGGTGTGTCTCTTTCCATGTTGTGTGGTATTACCTATAGATTACTCTTAGACACTTTCACATAGTTTGCCTCTGAATTGGTATCCACTTCAGGCTATGTACTTGTTACCTGTGTGTTTGAATACTGTATCCCTTTCACATAATTTGAATGATCCCTCCACTGCCACATGCGCTCACTCTTTCTCTCCAGGATACATTAGGGGAAGTTGCATTGCTGTTGTCACCAATCTCATGCTGCAAGAGATCAACGACTTTATCCCCCGATCCTAAACTTTTCTAACTCTTGTTCAACTGCTCTTTGATTAAATCGGTTGAATTAAATGTTTACATTAGCTTCAAGATGACACTGAGTTAGATGTTTCAAAAGGGTAACTTGAAGCTTTGCCCATTTTCCAGTTGGGTTTTTGGCTCCAAGGAAAACAAATTACACACACCAATCCCTGTCCTAATTTCAACAATGTGTACCAATGTGGTATATCTGGTATTTTTTTGTAGTAAATCTCGCTCGTGTGCCCCTTGTCCGTAAACTCGTCATACTTTTATATCTATTTTCAACTTCAGTACAAAACATTTCTGGCTGCTCCCATAGGATATAGTAATTACAAACGTGTACAACGCTGAAAGTAGGACTTAGGTTTAAAAGCTCTCGTATGGTGTCTGCCTGATGCCTCTGAACCTGCAGGTAGATACAGAGAAAATATTGTCTCAACACTCACCAGCCAATCGGTGTTGGCACCTCGGTAGCATTGGAAATGATACCCTTCATGTACTGAGCAAATGTCCAAATGAATTAAATTCCCTTAATTTGCACTGTGAATGTTGCTTTGATGGATACTAAATATGACTGGTTGTGATCAACAGTACGAATGTAAGTGTGGAAATGTAATGACTTACAGCAGCAGTATGTTTTATGATCCAGCAGATGGCAGTAATCTACCGTCAATAACTGAGTAGCCCAAATGAGCAGCCCAAAGGAGAAGGGGCAGAGAGCAGGGTGCACAAGGGTTAGGCTTGAGATCCAAAGGCCTTGAATTCACACAAAATGTGCATATAATCCAAATCAAGCAGATTGAGTGCCATTACTTGGTATTGAAGTCATTAAATCCACATTTCTGAAATGTTTTACTTGCTGTGCTCTGCTCACTATACTCTCAACCTAAAGTGCAACACATCCTCCTGTTTGGTAAAAAGAAATATGAACACATAGCAGTTTACAAGCTACATGTAAAATATAACACCAGAATTGGATGACCTTCCCTTAAATATAAATAAACACACAAAAAAACACTAGATCTGGAGAAAAAGTGACTGCTAAATATGAGAGAAAAGTCTCTCTCTAAACCTGCATTGGAAACACTTATGAAATACACTGAGTGTACAAAACATTAGGAACACCTCTTTCCATGACAGACTGACCAGGTGAAACCTATAATCCCTTATTGATATCACTTGTTAAATCCAATTCAATCAGTTTAGATGAAGGGGAGGAGACTGGTTAAAGAAGGATTTTAAAGCCATGAGACATGTATTATGTACAGTGAGGGAAAAAAGTATTTGATCCCCTGCTGATTTTGTACGTTTGCCCACTGACAAAGAAATGATCAGTCTATAATTTTAATGGTAGGTTTATTTGAACAGTGAGAGACAGAATAACAACAAACAAAACCAGAAAAAAGCATGTCAAGTGCTTTCCTTGAAAGACAGGGAAGGAGAGGAGGGTCTCAGCCGAGGTCCAAGCATTCTGATATGTTCTGTCCAGCTGTCCCTCAAACAGGCCTGTATGTGCCATCAACCAGCCTACATACCATCTGAGTGAGTAAACTGTGAGGATGGCAGAGCGAGAGATCAATAATCACTGTAGAGCATTTCATAAAAAAATAGTGTAATACTGTTCTAGAGTCAGATTGTCTCAGCATTGTAAAGTACAGCAGGGTTAGAGAGATACACAAACTGTCATTGGTCCAGGCTTTTTGCTTCTCATCAGGGTGTTGTAGGAGGAAGTAGTGTAGGACCTTGCAAGTTTCTGGATAGGGCTGAGTGACTGGACTGTGAATGAGCGAGAGGGAGAGAGAGTGTGGGGGAATCAGTAATCAAGTAATATCAGACTGGATCCGTATCATTGATTATCAGCCCCTCAAAAGGTGGTAGGTATACATTCAGAAAAGTAGGCCAATTGTCCTAGTAATTAATGTAGTATCCTCACACGAATGCCTTTTCTACATCTGCCTTTCAGTAAGCAGGAAAGGAGGTTTGTAAATTATACCCACACCAATAAAAAGGCTTATCTTGTAGCAGGTTGAGGGACTAACTTACTTCCACTAGTTACTACTAGCTAGCATGACTATAGCCAGTAGCTAGATAGGGCTGGCCAGCCAGCCAGCCTGCTAGTTAGTCAGCTTGTTAACTAGTCAGCAGTAACATCAGCTGGCTAATGCTAGCTACCCAGGTAGGGCAAGCCAACTTGTTGTTGAGTTAGTTCTATTGGCATGCTAACTACATGAAAAGTTAACTATCTTAGCTAACATTACTATTTTTATCTTCCTGTCACACAAATGTCTAATCCCTTTGCTGTGCTGCTGACACTGCAGTTCAACCCAGACTGTAAACAAACACCTACTATGCCAGTAAATATTCAATTAGGGTGTGTGTACTTCCAGATATGAACAAAATGAAAAATGGGATACATTTTGTCATTATTTGTTTTCTGTTAATCTATGCCTCATTTGGACACCATAAATGAGAAAACGAGTTGATATCCGATTTTAGTTCATAAAATTCTGAAACCAAACAATACATGAGCCATATCCCGTTTTTTCACTTCCTGATTTGAATGGAATAACCAATGAACGGAGGATACACAGACCGCTAGCCTATGCCTATTGAAATGACAAGTCAATCTCGCAAATATGCCATTTATAAGGGCTTGTAGTCTTAATATCTGGCACATAATAATGGCACAATTGACTGAAAATAGCCTAACATTGGTTTTTTAAAGTTTGTACAAGTATTTATTTCACAGAGACAGATCCTCTGTCCAACTTTCATCACTCAAACTCTCCTGTCGGATTTATCTATATTTGTGTAATTGCGCAAATGGGATTTAATTACAATCATAGTCAAATGAGTTAAATCGACATCCATTGATGGAAAAGGATCTGGCGAGTTTAATAAGTGCAAATGATCTCTCTTGCGACATTCAAATTCCTTTATTACGAAACATTAGCGCACAAGATTTAGGCTATTATTATGATGGAAACCCGAATGTAGCTTTATACGCCGTTACAAGTTATGTTGATATTGCTTCTTAATTCTCTCGATAACGTTATAGAAAAACTTCTCTCTTGCTGCCCCAAATAAATTGGACGCTAGTTTTCAGGAGTTGTGGGCGGGTTTTGAGTTCTCTTTGAATACAAAAACTTAGCTTGACCTGGCAACCCTGATCGTGTTGATTCTGCCGCACACTTGCTGAAAATCTGCAAACACATTTGGAAAGACAGTGGTCCCTGAGACGGAGAACATATAATAGACACGCCGTGCCTTTCACATTCAACATTTAAATCGGCTACTAGGCCTTACCTTCTAATATATTGTCAATATAGGATTTCTGTCTTTAAAAACTGTGAAGGAGTGAACAAGAACCTGAGGTTGTAGGACACAGACTACATCCATAAAAACATTTTATTTACGCACAATTTGAGAGTTTGGAGCCGCGGTGTAAACTTCAGTTTGTCACTGCCTCTATAGCGCGATCTCTGGAAGACGCGTCGCAATGGACCGGTGAGTTGGGGTGTCGCCGAATATGGATTTTAGATCATGCATATTGTAATGTCATTATTTTCCTACAACATGGGTTAATTGCCATTCATAGATAATGCCACTGCATGTCTTTAAAAAAAGTATAGACGTCATGTGACATGATATCATGAAATACGAGCAAAATACACAAATTAATCTAGGCCTATATTAACTCTATATTTACAAGTAAGCAATTGTTTAATAATTTGCTCCACTTTGACTTTTACATGATTGATTATCCATTGTAAATGTTCAAGATGCCAACTGAACACTCATTTAAGTCTGTTTGTTTAAAATTATAATACAATTATTGGTCATTCCTACCATCCTGTGCCTTTTGGAACTCATCATTTTTTGGGGGAAAGTTGTATTTATATATACAGCTCTGGAAAAAATTAAGAGACCACTGCAAAAATATAAGTTTCTCTGGTTTTACTATTTATAGGTATGTGTTTGGGTGAAATTAACATTTTTGTTTTATTCTATAAGCTACTGACAACATTTCTCCCAAATTCCAAATAAAAATGATCATTTAGAGCATTTATTTGCAGAAAATGAAAACTGGTCAAAATAACAAAAAATATGCAGTGTTGTTAGACCTCGAATAATGCAAAGAAAATAAGTTCATGTTCATTTTTAAACAACACAATACTAATGTTTTAACTTAGGAAGAGTTCAGAAATCAATATTTGGTGGAATAACCCTGATTTTCAATCACAGCTTTCATGTTTCTTGGCATGCTCTCCACCAGTCTTTCACATTGATGTTGGGTGACTTCATGCCACTCCTGGCGCAAAAATTCAAGCAGCTCGGCTTTGTTTGATCGCTTGTGACCATCCATCTTCCTCTTGATCACATTCCAGAAGTTTTCAATGGGGTTCAGGTCTGGAGATTGGGCTGGCCATGACAGGGTCTTGATCTGGTGGTCCTCCATCCACACCTTGATTGACTTGACAAAGACAAATCTGCCCGATTCCAGCCTTGCTGAAGGACCCCCAAATCATCACCGATCCTCCACCAAATTTCACAGTGGGTGCGAGACACTGGCTTGTAGGCCTCTCCAGGTTTCCATCTAACCATTAGACGACCAGGTGTTGAGCAAAGCTGAAAATTGGACTCATCAGAGAAGATTACCTTACTCCAGTCCTCTACGGTCCAATCCTTATGGTCTTTTGCAAACCTCAGCCTGGCTCTTCTTTGCTTCTCATTGATGAAGGGCTTTTTTCTAGCTTTGCACGACTTCAGCCCTGCCCCTAGGAGCCTGTTTCGAGCCGTCCTCGCCGTGCACTTCACCCAAGCTGCTGTTTGCCATTCTTTTTGGAGGTCACTTTATGTCATCCTTGAGTGACATTCGAATTAGTTGGCGGTCATCCCGGTCAGTAGAGAGTCGTTTTCGCCCTCTGCCGGTCTGTAGCTTTGTTGTCCCCAATGTCTGCTGCTTGACCTTGTTCTTATGAACCGCCGTCTTTTACATTTTAAGGATGGAAGCAACCTGACGCTCACTGTATCCCTCTGCCAGTATAGCCAGAATTGAACCCTTCTTTTCCTCACTCAACTTTCCTTTTCAACTCTTTTGGCATGGTCAATAGTTATTTTTTGATTAATATTACTTTTGAGGTACTATTAGCACAGTTTTTGCCATCCAGCTGGTCCTATTGCAAGAGGATAGTGATGGCCACAGCAGTGGTTTTTATACTTTTCCTCGTTAAATAAGATTTGGTTCAGGTGATCACCTAATCAGTACCTAATTCAGTAGAATGAAGTGTGCCTGTGTTGGAATTCAACAGACACTGGAATGGAATTGCTGTCATACATGTAGAGATGCTGATTTAAGAAAAACTTGCAGTGGTCTCTTAGCTATATATTCTACACACACGCATACAGTACCAGTCAAATAGTTAAGACATCAAAACTATGAAATCACACATATGGAATCATGTACTAACCAAAAAAAAGTGTTAAACAAATCAAAATATATTTTATATTTGACATTCTTCAAAGTAGCTACCCTTTGCCTTGATTACAGCTTTACACTCTCTTGGAATTCTCTCAACCAGCTTCATGAGGTAGTCACCTGGAATGCATTTCAATTAACAGGTGTGCCTTCTTAAAAGTTAATGCGTTTGAGCCAATCAGTTGTGTTGTGACAAAGTAGGGGTGGTATACAGAAGATAGCACTATTTGGTAAAAGACCAAGTACATATTATGTCAAGAACAGCTCAAATAAGCAAAGAGAAACGACATTCCATCATTACTTTAAGACATGAAGGTCAGTCAATCCGGAAAATGTCAAGAACTTTTTAAGTTTCTTCAAGTGCAGTTGCAAAAACCATCAAGCGCTATGATGAAACTGGCTCTCATGTTACCTCTGCTGCAGAGAATAAGTTAATTATAGTTAGCTGCACCTCAGATTGCAGTCCAAATAAATGCTTCAGAGTTCAAGTAACAGACACATCTCAACATCAGCTGTTCAGAGTAGACTGCCTGAAATTCCCTGTCTTAGGTCAGTTAGGATCACCACTTTATTTTAAGAATGTGAAATATCAGATTAATAGTAGAGAATTATTTATTTCAGCTTTTATTTCTTTCATCACATTCCCAGTGGGTCAGAAGTTTACATACACTCCATTAATATTTGGTAGCATTGCCTTTAAATTGTTTACTTGGGTCAAACGTTTCAGGTAGCCTTCCACAAGCTTCCCACAATAAGTTGGGTGAATTTTGGCCCATTCCTCCTGACAGAGCTGGTGTAACTGAGTCAGGTGCTCGCACACGCTTTTTCAGTGCTGCCCACACATTTTCTATAGGATTGAGGTCAGGGCTTTGTGATGCCACTCCAATACCTTGACTTTGTTGTCCTTAAGCCATTTTGGCACAACTTTGGAAGGATGCTTGGGGTCATTTTCCATTTGGAAGACCCATTTGCGACCAAGCTTCAACTTCCCACTGATGTCTTGAGATGTTGCTTCAATATATACACATAATTTTCCTTCCTCATGATGCCATCAATTTTGTGAAGTGCACCAGTCCCTCCTGCAGCAAAGCACCCCCACAGCATGATGCTGCCACCCCCGTGCTTCACGGTTGGGATGGTGGGATGGTGTTCTTCGGCTTGCAAGCTACCCCCTTTTTCCTCCAAACATAACGATGGTCATTATGGCCAAACAGTTCTATTTTTGTTTCATCAGACCAGAGGACATTTCTCCCAAAAGTACAATCTTTGTCCCCATTTGCAGTTGCAAACCGTAGTCTGGCTTTTTTATGGCGATTTTGGAGCAGTGGCTTCTTCCTTGCTGAGCGGCCTTTCAGGTTATGTCGATATAGGACTCGTTTTACTATTGATATACATACTTTTGTACCGGTTTCCTCCAGCATCTTCACAAGGACCTTTGCTGTTGTTCTGGGATTGATTTGCACTTTTCGCACCAAAGTACGTTCATCTCTAGCAGACAGAACGCGTCTCCTTCCTGAGCGGTATGACGGCTGCGTGGTCCCATGGTGTTTATACTTGCGTACTATTGTTTGTACAGATGAATGTGGTACCTTCAGGCATTTGGAAATATCTCCCAAGGATGAACCAGACTTGTGGAGGTCAACAATTTTTTTTCTGAGGTCTTGGCTGATTTCTTTTGATTTTCCCATGATGTCAAGCAAAGAGGCACTGAGTTTGAAGGTAGGCCTTGAAATGCATCCACAGGTGACACAGGAGATCTGCATGGAGGAATGGGCCAAAATACCAGCAACAGTGTGTGAAAACCTTGTGAAGACTTACAGAAAACGTTTGACCTGTGTCATTGCCAACAAAGGGTATATAACAAAGTATTGAGAAACTTTTGTTATTGACCAAATACTTATTTTCCACCATAATTTGCAAATAAAATCATAAAAAAATCCTACAATGTGATTTTCTGGAATTTTTTTCTCATTTTGTCTGTCATAGTTGACGTGTACCTATGATGAAAATTACAGGCCTCTCTCATCTTTTTAAGTGGGAGAACTTGCACAATTGGTGGCTGACTAAATACTTTTTTCCCCCACTGTATGTATGTGTATATATATATATATGTGTGTGTGTAATCCAAAGTGTAATTAATAACTTCACCATGCTCAAAGGGATATTCAATGTCTGCTTTTTTTTTTCTTCCCCCAATCTACCAATAGGTGCCCTTCTTTGCGAGGCATTGGAAACCCTCCCTGGTCTTTGCAGTTGAATCTATTTGAAATTCACTGCTCGACTGAGGGACCTTACAGATAATTGTATGAGTGGGGTACAGAGATGAGGTAGTCATTGAAAAATCATGTTAAACACCTGAGGAAGACATCAGCTTGATGTCGAAACGTCAGTCATCTGTTCGCATCCTGTACAATGGATTAAAGTGAGCAAAAATAAATCACTACCTTTTTGTTGAGTGCTCCAACTCCTTTTTACCTCGAATTAGTCCTTTTGGAAGTTTTTCCTTGGTAAGCCATTCTCATGTTAAACACTATTATTGCACACAGAGTGAGTCCATGCAACTTATTATGTGACTTGTCAAGCAAATCTTTACTCCTAAACTTATTTAGGCTTGCCATAACAAAGGGGTTGAATAGTTATTGACTCAAGACATTTCAGCTTTTGATTTGTAATTAATTTGTAAAAATGTCTACTAACATAATTCCGCTTTGACATTATGGGGTAGTGTTTAGGCCAGTGACACAATCTTAATTTAATCCATTTTAAATTAAGGCTGTAACTCAATGTGGAAAAAGTCAAAGGGTGTGAATACTTTCTGAAGGCACTGTAACCTTATCTTTAAAGCCTTTTGGAATCCACATTTAACACTAAATAAGAAGTGATATTTCAGGTGGACAGAAAAGGCATCAGACAGTAGAATGAACCTTATAAATTGGTTATTTGACATGTAAGCCTACATCTTACAGGCAGAGCTCTTTCCCACTCAATTGATACTTCATATTTAAAAATGTCTAGACTAGAGCCGTACCATGATTGAACCCAGTCAACTAAACCTACTCAGAGCCACAACCGATGGTATTAACTCATTCCCTCCTGTACACCCATCCCTGCCTCCCCTCTGCTAGGCCTGCCACCCTCCAGGACTACAAGGCTGCCATGCTGCTGAGTGGGGTTGGCGATGCCCTGGGCTACCGCAACCAGCTGTGGGAGTATAACGAGTCAGGGACAGCCATTCACCAGGTGGGCAATCTGGAAATGACCCTATAAAATCCCCAGGAGGATGGGTTCCCTCATTCCAGTAGCCTGGTTCCCAACTGCATTGCACTATTTGACTTTATCGTGAAGTGAAATGGAAACAGTTTGGATTCAGGTTATCATTCAATGGCATTCAGTACTACTCACATTCATATGACTGGTTCCAAGTTTAACCTTAGGACCTATAGACACCAGGCACTAGTATACGTCTGAAAGGATTGGATAATGTTTAAGCAGTAAGTGGTATAATGTGTAACCACCTAGCTAGCCTTTTAAAGAGAAAGGTTGAGCCATTATCATACCACTGCTAATAGGCCTACCTATCCAATCTTTCAGTTCTACATGAAGTACACCTAGACCGAGGTGTTGGGGCAAAGGGGTTATTTAGAATTGGGCAACACTCACATCTTTGTTTCCTCAGGAGTTGCAAGAGCTTGGTGGGCTGAAGAACATCACAGCACAACTTCCTGATTGGCCGGTCAGTGATGACACAGTCTTGCACCTGGCCACTGCAGAAGCGCTCGCCACCGGTGAGGCCTAAATCAAATTGTTTGCTCATAGTTTCCAGATTTCTACGTACCTAAAGGAGTTTGGTTTGAGGTCGTGTTCGAGGGTTGTCTCTGTGTGAATAGGTTTGGTTTGACTCTCTCGCAGGAAAGGAAGGGGAGGAGCTTCTGCAGGATGTGGCCGCTCGTTATGTCGAGGGCATGAAAGACATGGAAGGGAGGAAACCAGGGCCATCAAGCATCTTAGGCAACACATACTACTTTGTCCTAACAATGTTTT
Source organism: Coregonus clupeaformis (assembly GCF_020615455.1). Classification (NCBI taxonomy): domain Eukaryota; kingdom Metazoa; phylum Chordata; class Actinopteri; order Salmoniformes; family Salmonidae; genus Coregonus; species Coregonus clupeaformis. The sequence continues at coordinate 66,822,096 of NC_059192.1, read as the reverse complement.
GATAAAAATAATTTTTCTAGTAAAGCTCCTCAGATTTTTTTGTGTAGTGTGCTTTCGGAAAGTAATCAATCAGACCCCATCCCCTTTTCCACATTGTTACATTACAGCCTTATTCTAAAATGGATTCAATATTTTTTTTCCCTCATCAATCTACACACAATACCCCATAATGACGAAGCAAAAACAAGTTTTTAGACATTTTTGCAAATGTATAAAAAATAAACCGTATTTACATAAGTATTCAGACCCTATGCTATGAGACTCGAAATTGAGCTCAGGTGCATCCTGTTTCCATTGATCATCCTTGAGATGTTTCTACAACTTGGAGTCCACCTGTGGTAAATTCAATTAATTGGACATGATTTGGAAAGGCACACACGTGTCTATATAAGGTCCCACAGTTGACAGTGCATATCAGAAGAAAAACCAAGCCATGAGGTCGAAGGAATTGTCCGTAGAGGTCCGAGACAGGATGGTGTCAAGGCACAGATCTGTGGAAGGGTACCAACAAATTTCTGCAGCATTGAAGGTCCCCAAGAACACCGTGGCCTCCATCATTCTTAAAATGGAAGAAGTTTGGATCCACCAAGACTCTTCCTAGAGCTGGCCTCCCGGCCAAACTGAGCAATCGGGGGAGAAGGGCCTTGGTCAGGGAGGTGACCAAGAACCCAATGGTCACTCTGACAGAGCTCCAGGGTTCCTCTGTGGAGATGGTTGTCCTTCTGGAAGGTTCTCTCATCTCTGCAGCAATCCACCAGTTAGGCCTTTATGGTAGACTGGCCAGATGTAAGCCAATCCTCAGTAAAAGGCACATGACAGCCCGCTTGGAGTTTGCCAAAAGGCACCTAAAGGAAACAAGTTTCTCTGGTCTGATGAAACCAAGATTGAACTCTTTGGCCTGAATGCCAAGCTCCACGTCTGGAGGAAACCTTGCACCATCTGTATGGTGAAGCATGGTGGTGGCAGCATCATGCTGTGGGATGTTTTTCACTGGCAGGGACTGGGAGACTAGTCAGGATCGAGGCAAAGATGAACAGAGCAAAGTACAGAGAGATCCTTGATGAAAACCTGCTCCAGAGCGCTCAGGACCTCAGACTGGGGCGAAGGTTCACCTTCCAACAGGACAACAACCCTAAGCACACAGCCAAGACAACGCAGGAGTGGCTTCAGGACAAGTCTCTGAATGTCCTTGAGTGGCCCAGCCAGAGCCCGGACTTGAACCTGATCGAACATCTCTGGAGAGACCTGAAAATAGCTGTGCAGCGACGCTCCCCATCCAACCTGACAGAGCTTGAGAGGATCTGCAGAGAAGAATGGGAGAATCTCCCCAAATACAGGTGTGCCAAGCTTGTAGCGTCATACCCAAGAAGACTTGAGGCTGTAATCGCTGCCAAAGATGCTTCAACAAAGTCCTGAGTAAAGGGTCTGTAATCCGTTTTTTTTTTTTTTATATACATTTGCAAACATTTCTAAAAACCTGTTTTTGCTTTGTCATTATGGGGTATTTTGTGTAGATTGATGAGGGGGAAAAAACACTAATCAATTTTAGAATAAGGCTGTAACATAACAAAATGTGGAAAAAGTCAAGGGGTCTGAATACTTTCCCAATGCACTATATATCAAAATGTTTCTTTGTTCCTAAATGTATTTTTTGTACTTTGACAGAAACGCTCTAGACCTCATTTGTACTCTCTTGTACCCTAAGGAGTGTCCCAGTTGAGGCCGGGAACTGAAGGGGGCTTCAGAGTGCCCTACAACCCTGATGGCACCGGATGTGGGGCAGCCATGAGGTCTATGTGCATCGGTCTGAGGTGTGAGTGAGAGGTCGAGAGAGTGTGGTTATATACACTGAACAAAAATATAAAACGCAACATGCAACAATTTCAAAGATTTTACTGAGTTACAGTTCATAGAAGGAAATCAGTCAATTGAAATAAATAAATTAGGCCCTAAGCTATGGATTTCACATGACTGGGCAGGGGCGCAGCCATGGGTTGGCCTGGGAGGTCATAGGCCCACCCACTTGGGAGCCAGGCCCACAGAAATACTCTTCACCAGTGTAATGAAAAAAACAAAATGAAAAAAAACATGTATGCACTCACTAACTGTAAGTAGCTCTGGATAAGAGCGTCTGCTAAATGACTAAAATGTAAATTGTAATGATCATGCCGTTTAATCAGCTTCTTGATATGCCACACCTGTCAGGTGGATGGATTATCTTGGCAAAAGAGACATACTCACTAACAAATCTATTTTTTTTTTTGTGCGTCTGGAAGATTTCTGGGATCTTTTATTTCAGATCATGTAACATGGGACCAATACTTTACATGTTGCATTTATATTTTTTGTTCAGTGTAGATAGACCTGGTTAGAAGTCAGGGCCTGTATCCATAAAGCGTCTCAGAGTAGGAGTGCTGCTTTAGGATCAGTTTTGCCTTTTAGATAATAATCAATAAGATTATATGGACAGATCCTAGATCAGCACTCCTACTCTGGGACGCTTTATGAATACGGGCCCAGGTAATATTAAAGTTGCACAGCTGAACTATTTTACATACACTACCAGTCAAAAGTTTGGACACACCTACTCATTCAAGGGTTTTTCTTTATTTTTTAAACTATTTTCTACATTGTAGAATAATAGTAAGGGATTGAGTCACAATATAATCATACATGCGCCTACCATGATCAGATCCACCACCACATAGCTCCCTCTCTAGGTACCCGTGGCCAGAGCAGCTGTCCACTCTGGTGGCCATTGCTGTGGAAACAGGAAGGATGACCCACCCTCACCCGACTGGTTTCCTCGGTGCCGTGGCGTCGGCGCTCTTCACCTCATACGCTGTCCAGCGCCGGCCAATCACGACCTGGGGGCTGGGCCTGGTCAAGGAGGCCTGTCCAATCTCCAAGAGCTTTGTTCAGTCGAGGGGCTTTGCTGTCAGAGAGACTGAGAGAGACTGGGGCTACTTCACTGAGAAGTGGGAGTGGTAAGAATAACCAATAACATCAATGATAACATGAAAATCGATAGGGGGCGGGTGTGTTTTGGTTGAGCTGCCATATAATTTAAAGTTAATTATTTGCTAATTCAATAGATTATTTTTTAATGTTAAGGTCAGAAACATTGAATGACATTTATACAGTATAATACAGAATCAAATGACTGTCAACATTCCATTTCAATCATGTGGATGGATACAGATCTTAGCTTATGATTTCAAACCATAACTTTCAGCAAGTCAAGGCAGCCAGCTGAAAGGTGAAATCAATTACATGCTGATGTACAGTATATAAGGAATGAAAAAACAAAATCAATGTAAAAGCATCCATGTCTCTGCTCTGGAGTGACGTTTCCCCGAGGTACAGATCTAGGATCAGCTTCCCCTCCCCCAAATCGAACCTTAACCATTAGTGGGTAAAATTCTAAACCGACCCAATATCATTATCTAGGGGCAACTTCACCCCACACCTCCATCCCCTTCTATGACCCCTTCCCCCTCCATAGGTACCTGGAGCTGAGAGGCCTCTCAGAGAGGACGGGCCCCGTGCTTTGGCCAGCGTCCTATGGGCCGGCTGAGAGAGACAAGGTCTATAAGAGCTTCAGCCTGAAGGGCTGGGCGGGCCGCAGTGGCCACGACGCTCCAATGATCGCCCTGGATGCCCTGCTGGGGGCGGGTTCAGACTGGGAGGAGCTGATGAGCCGCGGGGCCTTCCATGGAGGTCAGTTCACAGTGCAGCGTTTGGCCCAAGAGAATGATAGAGGCCTCTAGTGGCCAAAAGGCCATATTAGCATGGGCAGCGCCATTGAGGGCTTCCACCATTTTAATGTAGTTAACTGGGTGGGACTTCCAACTTCATTGGCTGATCCCTCCTGGTGACCCTGTTGGAGTCATGTCCAACTGGGTCATCAGGAGGGATCAGCCAATCGTGAAGAAGAAAATGGACTACTTCAAAATGGAGATTGCCTCAATGGCGATGCCCATGCTGTCACAGACGCTATAATGGCACAGATACAAAGATGAGTCCTATCTATCTCTATGGTTTGGCCGCATTCCAGGCTGACTACATTGCAGACGCATGCCAGATCTTACAACACCTGGATAGCTGTTGAAAATTTCAGCGAACCACATCATATGATATCGCAATCTCATGCTCGACTGCGCAGTAAAGGATGTGGCATACAACCATTGGTTGATGCAATGCAATGTGATCCGCCAGGAATGCGACACATATCTCTGTTTATGTCACAATTTCTAGGTAGTGAGTGATTTGATGGCCATCTTAGAACAGACAATATTGACAATACTGTCTGAATTGAGGAAATACATATAATTTACTATATGCTTAAATTAAGGTTAGTGTGGTCTCTCGGGGGACACTGTGGCCCTTTACGACGAAACCCCAGACAGGGCCAACCAGGCAGGATATAACCCCCACACCACTAGCATAGCCCCCACACCACTAGTGGGATCTCAACAGACCACTAACGTACTACCCTGAGACAAGGCTGAGTATAGCCCACGAAGATCTCCTCCACCGCATGAGCCCGAGGGGGCGCAAGACCGGACAGGAAGATCACGTCAAGTAGAGTATAGCAAAAAATGCTTGGCATGACGTGACGCACCCCTCCTAGGGACGGCATGGAGGAGCACTAGTAAGCCAGTGACTCAGCCCCCGTAATAGGGTCAGAGACAGAGAATTCCAGTGGAGAGAGGGGAGCCGGCCAGGCAGAGACAGCAAGGGCGGTTCGTCACTCCTATGCCTTGCCGTTCACCTTCGCACCCCTGGGCCAGACTACACTCAATCATAGGACCTACTGAAGAGATTAGTCTTCAGTAAAGACTTAAAGGTCGAGACCGAGTCTGCGTCTCTCACATGGATAGGCAGACCATTCCATAAAAATTTAGCTCTATAGGAGAAAGCCCTGCCTCCAGCAGTTTGTTTAGAAATTCTAGGGACAATACAGAGGCCTGCGTCTTGTGACCGTAGCGTACGTGTAGGTATGTACGGCAGGATCAAATCGGAGAGATAGGTAGGAGCAAGTCCATGTAATGCTTTGTAGGTTAGCAGTAAAACCTTAAAATCAGCCCTAGCCTTAACAGGAAGCCAGAGGCTAGCACTGGAGTAGTTCTAGTCAAGATACTAGCAGCCGTATTTAGCAATAACTGAAGATTATTTTGTGCCTTATCTGGGTAGCTGGAGAGTATAGCATTGCAGTAATCTAATCTAGAAGTGACAAAAGCATGGATTAGCTTTTCTGCATCATTTTCTGACAAAAAAAAGTTTATTTTTGCAATGTTACAAAGATGGAAAAAAGCTGCCCTTGAAATATTCTTGTTAGGTTGGTCAAAAGAGGTCAGGGTCCAGAGTAACGCCAAGGTCCTTCAGTTTTATTTGAGACGACTGTACAACCATCAAGATTAATTGTCAGCTCAAACAGCAGATCTCTTTGTTTCTTAGGACCTAGAACTAGCATCTCTGTTTTGTCCGAGTGTAAAAGGAAAACATTTTCCGCCATCCACTTCCTTATGTATGAACCACAGGCTTCCAGGGTAGGCAATTTTGGGGCTTCACCATGTTTCATCTAAATGTACAGCTGTGTGTCGTCCGCATAGCAGTGAAAGTTGGCATTGTGTTTCTGAATGACATCACCAAGAGGTAGAATACATAGTGAAAACAATAGTGGTCCTAAAACGGAACCTTGAGGTACACCGAAACTTACAAATGATTTGTCAGAGGACAAACCACCCACAGAGACGAACTGATATCTTTCCGACAGATAAGATCTAAACCAGGCAAGAACATGTCCGTGTAGACCAATTAGGGTTTCCAATCTCTCCAAAAGAATGTGGATCCAGGGTATTACTGTGGCAATGAGTAGGTCCGGAGCCTTTTTTGAGTGGATTTGTTGACTTTTCCATGTGAATATTGAAGTCATCAAAAATTTGAATATTATCTGCCATGACTACAAGGTCCGATAGGAATTCAGGGAACTCAGTGAGGAACTCCGTATACGTTCCAGGAGGCCTGTAAACAGTAGCTATAAAAAGTGATTGAGTAGGCTGCATAGATTTCTTGACCCAGAAGCTCAAAAGACGAAAACACAGTATTTTGGGGGGGGGGGGGGGGATAAATTGACATTTGCTGTCGTAAATGTTGGCAACACCGCCGCCTTTGTGGGATGCGCGGGGGATATGGTCACTAGTGTAACCAGGAGGAGAGGCCTCATTTAACACAGGAAATTCATCAGGCTTGAGCCATGTTTCAGTCAGGTCAATCACATCAAGGTTATGATCAGTGATTAGTTCATTGACTATGATTGCCTTGGAAGTGAGGGATCTAACATTAAGTAGTCCTATTTTGATCTCTTTCATTAATGACAGGAATGGAGGTGGTCTTTATTCCAGTGAGATTTCTAAGGCGAACACAGTCATGTTTAGTTTTGCCCGACCTAGATGGAGGCACAGACACGGTCTCAATAAGCTGTCTATACTGACTGTGCTAGTGGCAGACTCCACTAAGCTGGCAGGCTGGCTAACAGCCTGATGCCTGCACCCTATCTCATTGTGGAGCTAGAGGAGTTAGAGCCCTGTATGTTGATAGATAGGATGAGAGCACCCTTCCAGCTTGGATGGAGTCCATCACTCCTCAGCAGGCCAAGCTTGGTCATGTTTGTGGGAGAGTCCCAGAAAGAGGGCCAGTTATCTTTTGGAAGGGGCAGAAAACAGTTTTCAACCAGCGATTGAGTTGTGCGAGTCAGCTGTAGAGCTCATCACCCCCCACCTGGGAAGGGGCCAGAAACAATTACACGATACCAATACATCTCTAGCGAAGTTACACGCTGAAGTTAGAAGTTGTCCGGCTGCGGGGACTGTGCAGGGGGATTAACAATACTACCTGTATTTACTGGTGGCTCACATGTTGTATCATTCTTTCCTACACTTAAATTGCCCTTGCCTAACGATTGCGTCTGAAGCCGAGCTTGCAACTCTGCTATCCTCACCATAAGGTGATAGTTCTCCTGTATATTAAGAGTACAGCGACTGCAATGAGAAGGCATAATGTTACTTACCTTTCTTTTTTTTGTCCGGAAGAGGTCCTGCAAATCCAATTGTGAGATGCTACAACCCACCCTTGCTAATCAAAACCAAATAAGAGGTGCGTTCGATTCAGATTGGGTTTACATTTCTGAAAACTATATTTCTTTCCACTCCTTAATAATAGTTGGGTGTTTATTGGACAGATAGCCAGTCAACAAGAGATAGGAGTGTGCAAGAAGGGGAGTGGGCCAGATTTGTACCTGTGTGCACTGAAAGTGGTGGCACAAACTACAAGACCAACCCCAGGCCACATGGTTGCATTAGAATTCACTTCCACATAACTTCACCTCAGTAACTCACCCACCTCCATCTACTTGATTCCTAACTGTACACACATCTCTCTCGCCCCTCCTCCTTCTCCCACATTCCTTATCTTTACCTCCCTCTCCCGCCTCTTCCTTCCCCTCTCACTTTCTTTCATCTATTTTATATTCACATCTATATCCATCTCACTCCCCCATTCACCTACCTCTCCCCCCTCCCTTCCTCCCTCAATTCCAGGTGACAGTGACAGTACGGCGGTGATCGCCTGTTGCTGCTGGGGGCTGCTCCATGGCACGGAGGGCGTCCCGCCCGGCAACTACACCCACCTGGAGTACAGGGAGCGGCTGGAGAGCAGCGCTGAAAAGCTCTATGCCCTGTCACACAGAGGAGGTGACAAGTACGATCCATAAAGCGCTGAGGGGGAGACGAAGAGAGAAAATGTGTGAGAGAGGGAGACTGTGTGTGAGTGAGTGAATGAGAGTCCCTAATGTTTTACTGTCTTAACCACATGCATTGTCGCTGTACTCAGTCTTGCCCAAAAGTAACTACGCTTGGTAGGAAGTCAATTGATCCGGTGTAGCGCTTACACAGTGTAATAGAAAAACGTATGTCAAAGTAGATGCCTAGAGGGAATGGTTCCGTCCCACTGACCTAGAGCAAGATGTATCCCAAATAGAACTCTATTCCCTATGGGCTTATGTCAAAAGTAGGGCACTATGTAGGGAATAGGGTTCCATTTGGGACACATATAAAGTCTACACCCAAGCACAATGAGGAGGAGGATTCAGTCATAGAAGAGGCATGCTATTGAGCATTGCCAAGACATGATAAATAAAGGGAGTACAGTGCATTAGGAAAGTAGTCAGACCCCTTGAGTTTTTCCACATTTTGTTACATTACGGCCTTATTCTAAAATTGCTTACATTTTTCCTCAATCTACACACAATACTCCATAATGACAAAGCGAAAACCGGGTTTTAGAAATGTTTGCAAATGTATAAAAAAAACTAAACATAAGTATTCAGACCCTTTCCTATGAGACTCGAAATTGAGCTCAGGTGCATCCTGTTTCCATTGATCATACTTGAGATGTTTCTACGACTTGGAATCCACCTGTGGTAAATTCAATTGATTGGACATGATTTGGAAAGGCACACACCTGTCTATATAAGGTCCCACAGTTGACAGTGCATGTCAGAGCAAAAACCAAGCCATGAGGTCGAGGGAATTGTCCGTAGAGCACCGAGACAGGATTCTGTCGAAGCACAGATCTGGGGAAGGGTACCAAAACATTTATGTAGCATTGAAAGTCCCCTAGAACACAGTGGCTTCCATCATTCTTAAATGGAAGAAGTTTGTAACCACCAAGACTCTTCCTAGAGCTGGTCGCCCGGCCAAACTGAGCAATCGTGGGAGAAGGGCCTTGGTCAAGGAGGTGACCAAGAACACGATGGGCACTCTGACAGAGCTCCAGGGTTCCTCTGTGGAGATGGGAGAACCTTCCAGAAGGACAACCATCTCTGCAGGACTCTCAGACCATGAGAAACAAGATTCTCTGGTCTGATGAAACCGAGATCGAACTCTTTGGCCTGAATGCCAAGTGTCACCTCTGGAGGAAACCTGGCACCATCCCTATTGGGGAAGCATGGTGGTGTCAGCATCATGCTGTGGGGATGTTTTTCAGCAGCAGGGACTGGGAGACTAGTCAGGATTGAGGGAAAAGTACAGAGAGATCCTTGATGAAAACCTGCTCCAGCGCGATCAGGACCTCAGACTGGGGCGAAGGTTCACCTTCCAACAGGACAACAACCTAAGCACACAGCCAAGACAACGCAGGAGTGGCTTCGGGACAAGTCTCTGAATGTCCTTGAGTGGCCCAGCCAGAGCCCGGACTTGAACCCAATCAAACATCTCTGGAGAGACCTGAAAATAGCTGTGCAGCGACACTCCACATCCAACCTGACAGACCTTGAGAGGATCTGAAGAGAACAATGGGAGAAACTCCCCAAATACAGGTGTGCCAAGCTTGTAACGTCATACCCAAGAAGACTCAAGGCTGTAATCGCTGCCAAAGGTACTTCAACAAAGTACTGAGTAACGGGTCTGAATACTTATGTAAATGTGATATTTCAGTTGTTTATTTTTAATACATTTGCAAACATTTCCAAAAAACAGTTTTTGCTTTGTCATTATGAGGTATTGTGTGTAGATTGAGGGAAAAAAATGATTTAATCCATTTTGGAATAAGGCTGTAACGTAACAAAATGTGGAAAAAGTCAAGGGGTCTGAATACTTTCTGAATGCACTGTATTTACAATAATCAGAGCTAGATAAGTGACTAAATTAGGGCTGGGAATTGCCAGGGACCTCACGATATGATATTACCATGATACTTCGGTACCGATACGATATGTATTGCGATTCTATGTATGCGATTCGATACTGCAATTTTATTGCGATTTGATGTTCCAAACATATTGCTCACTATATGTCTGCTGCAGAGGAACAAGAGAGCCATGAGAAAGCACATTTTGTAGATAAATACTCAAAACATGATGGCTCACCATTTAAAAAGAAGATGGAGAACAAGCTATAGGATGAGAAATACCGTAGTTTTGGCGCAAGTACAGCCGACTAGCGCTAGCTAATGTTAACTACCTAGCAAATCGATAGTCAGTATCAATATAAAATTGTCAAAAATTATATCACGATACTCTAGATTTCTTGCCCCATCACTACATAAAATGTGAACATTTAAGAACTCCAGGTTGGACTGACAAATGCGACATTTTGGAACCACGATTCATGTAATGTGTAGACAGGTTTATGTGTGAATGTTAATTGTTAAGCTGCCAAGTGTTAAACAGTAAACACAAAACTCCAGTAGAAGTGTAACCAAAACCTCTTAAGTGGCTAAAATACAATGGATACCCATGACGTAAGAACTGCTTAAACCTCAGTTTTAACTGTGGGAACTGCATTTGATTTGTTTGTTGAAATTACATGATTACTTTGTTAGTGTCTTCTTTACATTGAAATGTGTCTTACAAATGGTTTCCCTTTGGTTGAACATATTGGTTTTTACGAGATGATAAGACTTGACAACTAACGTATTCTTCCAATAAAAAAAGTAATACATTCAACAAGATGTTTCTGTAGTTAAGTTTAAAACTTTATTTTTTGGTCATTGTAGTTTTAAGTATTTTTTTGTATTTTCCATATTTTGTTAATTATTATTTATAATAAGCTATAAGAGAGAGGAAAGGGGAAGGGTGGGTTGATACCGGGTAAAGTAAAAATCCAATCTCCTCCAACTCCCTCCTTTTATGCCGTTCCATTCGGTCACTCCTCCTTTTTGCGACACTCAACGATTTCTGAGCAAGTGTTTGTTTTTCTTCTGTCCATTCGCCCAATATCAAGGAACTTAACTAAAGGAGTCAGTCACAAAGCGATTTTACATTGTCAAACATTGTGTCCTTCGCTCGTTTGGCGTCCATGTCTTTTCTCTCCGCTATGATGATCTCACATGGTCGCCTTTGTCTTTAAAATGGAAGGAGCTGGAAGGGAAGGTTTGGATTGGGTGCGGCTTCTGTTGGTGTACCTGACCAATGAGGTCTTGCCGCTTCTCCCTGCAAGCCCGTCACTGTGTCACGTGATTGTGTCACTTCCTGGTTGGGCGTGGTCATGTCCAGAGGGCAAGGGAGGGACAGTTCTTTTGGGAGGGGAGAACAGAGGGGCTCAGTTTCCAGGAGGGTGGAAGGGAGAGGGGTGCGTCTGTACCTGCATCGCTGTGGGGAAAAAAACAGAAGTAAGAATCAAGTATTGATTAACACAATATTACTATGGACGAAAAAAGAACAAGATGAGTAGTAGTGTTTCAGTTCAATGGGCACCATGCACCGATTTGATATTTAGACAAAATATTACAAAAGTACTTTTCAACTACAGTCATCACAAAACACATTAGAAACCAGCATCTATAACTACAGTTTTAGACAAGTTCCATATAAACGGCCAACAACAAGACTGCATCAAATACAATATATGCGAAGAGGTCCAGATACTGCTTCTCCAATAGAAATCCCAGATCACGCTTGTAGGCGATGTCATGGCAGCTAAGCTCATGCGCAAAAACACATCATGGACCTAACGATGTCGTGCCGAACTACGCATGTGCAAGCCCGTTAAATGAAAGGCACTTATTCGCTATAGTTTTGGACAAATTTAAACGTGTCAGTTCGTAACTTTCACAAGGTTACAGTAATGACATGTTCAGCTACTTAAGACATTGAATCAGGGGTGAAAGTAGATTTAATTTCTTACTGGTATGGGACACGCAAGCTTGAGTAATCATAGAATTACATATAGAATTAATTAATTAAATATATGGTCTTTCTATAAATAATGGGACCAATGTGTTACATTAGCATAAACATGTCTAAATGTTTTGAAACAAAGATAAGGATTTTCATGCAGTTCCACGTGTACTAGAGGAATAAAAGCAAATTGACCCACCCATAACTCCACCTATACAACAACATAGGCCTAGGACTATACATCCTTTAAGCAGGGTTCAAAAATAAATTGGCAAGTGAAATTCAAGACCTTTCAGGGACTTTTTCAAGCAAATCATTCATATTTTCAAGAACCTCAATGTTATACAATTGTATAATTTACATAATTGTACATACAGTGCATTCGGAAAGTATTCAGACCCCTTGACTTTTTCCACATTTTAAGTTACAGCCTTATTCTAAAATGGATTAAATTGTTTTTGTTCCCTCAATCTACACACAATACTTCATAATGACAAAGCAAAAATAGGTTCTCCCATTCTTCTCTGCAGATCCTCTCAAGCGCTGTCAGGTTGGATGGGGAGCGTCGCTTCACAGCTATTTTCAGGTCTCTCCAGAGATGTTAGATTGGGTTCAAGTCCGGGCTCTGGCTGGGCCACTCAAGGACATTCAGAGACTTGTCCTGAAGCCACTCCTGCGTTGTCTTGGCTGTGTGCTTAGGGTTGTTGTCCTGTTGGAAGGTGAACCTTTGCCCCAGTCTGAGGTCCTGAGCGCTCTGGAGCAGGTTTTCATCAAGGATCTCTCTGTACTTCGCTCCGTTCATCTTTCCCTCGATCCTGACTAGTCTCGCAGTCCCTGCCGCTGAAAAACATCCCCACAGCATGATGCTGCCACCACCATGCTTGACCGTAGTGATGGTGCCATGTTTTCTCCAGACGTGAAGCTTGGCATTCAGGCCAAATAGTTCAATTTTGGTTCCATCAGACCAGATAATCTTGTTTCTCATTGTCTGAGAGTCCTTTAGGTGCCCTTTGGCAAACTCCAAGCGGGCTGTCATGTGCCTTTTACAGAGGAGTGGCTTCCGTCTGGCCACTCTCCAATAAAGGCCTGATTGGTGGAGTGCTGGAGAGATGGTTGTCCTTCTGGAAGGCTCTCCCATCTCCACAGAGGAACTCTAGAGCTCTGTTAGAGTGACCATCGGGTTCTTGGTCACCTCCCTGACCAAGGCCCTTCTCCCCCGATTGCTCAGTTTGGCCAGGCGGCCAGCTCTAGAAAGAGTCTTGGTGGTTCCAAATTTCTTCCATTTAAGAATGATGGAGTCCACTGTGTTCTTGGGGACCTTCAATGCTGCAGACATTTTTTGGTACCCTTCCCCAGATCTGTACCTCGACACAATCCTGTCTCGGAGCTCTACGGACAATTCCTTCGACCTCAAGGCTTGGTTTTTGCTCTGATATGTACTGTCAGCTGTGGGACCTTATATAGGCAGGTGTGTGCCTTTCCAAATCATGTCCAATCAATTTAATTTACCACAGGTGGCCTCCAATCAAGTTGTAGAAACAGCTCAAGAATGATCAATGGAAACAGGATGCACCTGATCTCAATTTCGAGTCTCATAGCAAAGGGTCTGAATACTTATGTAAATAAGGTATTTCTGTTTTATTGAAAACATTTGTATTTATTTTTTTATCTTGCTTTGTCATTATGGGGTATTGTGTGTAGATTGAGGGAAAAAATTAATTTAATCAATTTTAGAATAAGGCTGTAACGTAACAAAATATGGAAAAAGTAAAGGGGTCTGAATACTTTGTATAGGGCTTAATATAGAGATGTAAACACATTTCTGCACAACATTTGAGATAAATAATATTTTTGTGCGTATGGAACATTTCTGGGATCTTTTATTTCAGCTCAAGAAACATGGGACCAACACTTTACATGTTGCATTTATATTTCTGTTCAGTATAATTCAATTTACATTAGCGAAAGCTTAGCTTCCCCTAGCCTTATGGACATGCCGCCTATGCCTTTTAAATGTGACAAACACAACCAGTCATGTTTCCATCCGATTGTTTGACAATCACTTAAAAAAGGGGCTCCTGTAGTCTACCCGTGCATGTTCGTCCACTCATAAAATATTTCCAGCATCCAAACCCCAACACTGTGCACCTGCAATTCGATGAATGGAAAGAGGCATCTGTTACAAAACACCTACAGTTGAAGTTGGAAGTTTACATACACCTTAGCCAAATACATTTAAACTCAGTTTTTCACAATTCCTGACATTTAATCCTAGTAAAAATTCCCTGTCTTAGGTCAGTTAGGATCACCACTTTATTTTAAGAATGTGAAATGTCAGAATAATAGTAGAGAGAATGATTTATTTCAGCTTTTATTTCTTTCATCACATTCCCAGTGGGTCAGAAGTTTACATACACTCAATTAGTATTTGGTAGCATTGCCTTTAAATTGTTTAACTTGGGTCAAACGTTTCGGGTAGCCTTCCACAAGCTTCCTACAATAAGTTGGGTGAATTTTGGCCCATTCCTCCAGACAGAGCTCCTGTAACTGAGTCAGGTTTGTAGGCCTCCTTGCTCGTACACGCTTTTTCAGTTCTGCCCACACATTTTCTATAGGATTGAGGTCAGGGCTTTGTGATGGCCACTCCAATACCTTGACTTTGTTGTCCTTAAGCCATTTTGCCACAACTTTGGAAGTATGCTTGGGGTCATTGTCCATTTGGAAGACCCATTTGCGACCAAGCTTTAACTTCCTGACTGATGTCTTGAGATGTTACTTCAATATATCCACATAATGTTCCTTCCTCATGATGCCATCTATTTTGTGAAGTGCACGAGTCCCTCCTGCAGCAAAGCACCCCCACAGCATGATGCTGCCACCCCCGTGCTTCACGGTTGGGATGGTGTTCTTCGGCTTGCAAGCAGCCCCCTTTTTCCTCCAAACACAACAATGGTCATTATGGCCAAACAGTTCTATTTTTGTTTAATAAAGACCAGAGGACATTTCTCCAAAAAGTACGATCTTTGTCCCCATGTGCAGTTGCAAACTGTAGTCTGGCTTTTTTATGGTGGTTTTGGAGCAGTGGCTTCTTCCTTGCTAAGCGGCCTTTCAGGTTATGTTGATATAGGACTCGTTTTACTGTGGATATAGATACTTTTATACCTGTTCCCTCCAGAATCTTCACAAGGTCCTTTGCTGTTGTTCTGGGATTGATTTGCACCAAAGTACTTTCATCTCTAGGAGACAGAACGCGTCTCCTTCCTGAGTGGTATGACGGCTGCGTGGTCCCATGGTGTTTATACTTGCGTACTATTGTTTGTACAGATGAACGTGGTACATTCAGGCGTTTGGAAATTGCTCCCAAGGATGAACCAGACTTGTGGAGGTCTACAATATTTTTTCTGAGGTCTTGGCTGATTTCTTTTGATTTTCCCATGATGTCAAACAAAGAGGCACTGAGTTTGAAGGTAGGCCTTGAAATACATCCACAGGTACACCTCCAATTGACATCAATTAGCCTATTAGAAGCTTCTAAAGCCATGACATCATTTTCTGGAATTTTCCAAGCTGTTTAAAGGCACAGTCAACTTAGTGTACAGTGGGGGAAAAAAGTATTTAGTCAGCCACCAATTGTGCAAGTTCTCCCACTTAAAAAGATGAGGCCTGTAATTTTCATCATAGGTACACGTCAACTATGACAGACAAAATGAGGGAAAAAAATCCTGAAAATCACATTGTAGGATTTTTTATGAATTTATTTGCAAATTATGGTGGAAAATAAGTATTTGGTCACCTACAAACAAGCAAGATTTCTGGCTCTCACAGACCTGTAACTTCTTCTTTAAGAGGCTCCTCTGTCCTCCACTCGTTACCTGTATTAATGGCACCTGTTTGAACTTGTTATCAGTATAAAAGACACCTGTCCACAACCTCAAACAGTCACACTCCAAACTCCACTATGGCCAAGACCAAAGAGCTGTCAAAGGACACCAGAAACAAAATTGTAGACCTGCACCAGGCTGGGAAGACTGAATCTGCAATAGGTAAGCAGCTTGGTTTGAAGAAATCAACTGTGGGAGCAATTATTAGGAAATGGAAGACATACTTATTTTCCACCATAATTTGCAAATAAATTCATGACAGACACAATGAGATTTTTTTCTCTCCAGAAAATCACATTGTAGGATTTTTTATGAATTTATTTGCAAATTATGGTGGAAAATAAGTATTTGGTCAATAACAAAAGTTTCTCAATACTTTGTTATATACCCTTTGTTGGCAATGACACAGGTCAAACGTTTTCTGTAAGTCTTCACAAGGTTTTCACACACTGTTGCTGGTATTTTGGCCCATTCCTCCATGCAGATCTCCTCTAGAGCAGTGATGTTTTGGGGCTGTCGCTGGGCAACACGGACTTTCAATTCCCTCCAAAGATTTTCTATGGGGTTGAGATCTGGAGACTGGCAAGGCCACTCCAGGACCTTGAAATGCTTCTTACGAAGCCACTCCTTCGTTGCCCGGGCGGTGTGCTTGGGATCATTGTCATGCTGAAAGACCCAGCCACGTTTCATCTTCAATGCCCTTGCTGATGGAAGGAGGTTTTCACTCAAAATCTCATGATACATGGCCCCATTCATTCTTTCCTTTACACAGATCAGTCGTCCTGGTCCCTTTGCAGAAAAACAGCCCCAAAGCATGATGTTTCCACCCCCCATGCTTCACAGTAGGTATGGTGTTCTTTGGATGCAACTCAGCATTCTTTGTCCTCCAAACATGACGAGTTGAGTTTTTACGAAAAAGTTCTATTTTGGTTTCATCTGACCATATGACATTCTCCCAATCCTCTTCTGGATCATCCAAATGCACTCTAGCAAACTTCAGACGGGCCTGGACATGTACTGGCTTAAGCAAGGGGACACGTCTGGCACTGCAGGATTTGAGTCCCTGGCGGCGTAGTGTGTTACTGATGGTAGGCTTTGTTACTTTGGTCCCAGCTCTCTGCAGGTCATTCACTAGGTCCCCCCGTGTGGTTCTGGGATTTTTGCTCACCGTTCTTGTGATTATTTTGACCCCACAGGGTGAGATCTTGCGTGGAGCCCCAGATCGAGGGAGATTATCAGTGGTCTTGTATGTCTTCCATTTCCTAATAATTGCTCCCACAGTTGATTTCTTCAAACCAAGCTGCTTACCTATTGCAGATTCAGTCTTCCCAGCCTGGTGCAGGTCTACAATTTTGTTTCTGGTGTCCTTTGACAGCTCTTTGGTCTTGGCCATAGTGGAGTTTGGAGTGTGACTGTTTGAGGTTGTGGACAGGTGTCTTTTATACTGATAACAAGTTCAAACAGGTGCCATTAATACAGGTAACGAGTGGAGGACAGAGGAGCCTCTTAAAGAAGAAGTTACAGGTCTGTGAGAGCCAGAAATCTTGCTTGTTTGTAGGTGACCAAATACTTATTTTCCACCATAATTTGCAAATAAATTCATTAAAAATCCTACAATGTGATTTTCTGGATTTTTTTCCCTCACTGTCTGTCATAGTTGACGTGTACCTATGATGAAAATTACAGGCCTCTCTCATCTTTTTAAGTGGGAGAACTTGCACAATTGGCGGTTGACTAAATACTTTTTTTCCCCACTGTATGTAAACTTCTGACCCACTGGAATTGTGATACAGTGAATTATAAGTGAAATAATCTGTCTGTAAACAATTGTTGGAAAAATTACTTGTGTCATGCACAAAGTACATGTCCTAACAAGGAATTTGTGGAGTGGTTGAAAAACGAGTTTTAATGACTCCAGCCTAAGTGTATGTAAACTTCCCACTTCAACTGTATGTCTATTCTAATGACATTCTGCGATTGTATAATTTAATTGTGTCCACTATTATCCGCGCGCGCCTTGGTCTCGACCACTAATCTCCGCATCGTCTCGATCTCGGCCACTCATCTCCGCCTTGGCAAAAGTGTTCTCGTCGAACCACAACAGAATTTGGAGCGTATACCACCCTTTTTTTGGGGTCAATTTTGCACTACGGAAATGTCGCCCCTCTAGTATAACACTCTGGTCCCCTTCTCTGCAGTAATACAAGCTTAGGGCACCTTCATACCTTGTGGATGTCCTATGTAGAAGTGTTGGTGGGCCCCTTGCTGGAGGCCATGTTGGGGGTGCTGGGAGACCTGTCCAAGGCCCTGCTGGGGGGGCGGGGCCTGGAGCATCACTACCTGCGGGTGGCCGTGTTGGCCCTGGTGGTGGGGTCCCTGCATGGCCCCTTGGACGTGAGCCTACGGAGAGGGACCAGGGACATTTAGGTTTAGGTGTATTTGAACATCTTGGTACATACGCAGAAATATACATAAAATGTGTCACACAATATATAAAACACAGGTATAACGACATGATTTGCCTAAATATAAACATTAGGACATTGTTCTTACAATCACTCTAAATGTCTTATTGATGGACAGTTATGCTTTTTCATTTTAGTCATTTAGCAGACTAATCCAGAGCGATTTACAGGAGCAATTAGGGTTGAGTGCCTTGCTTAAAGAAACAGCGACAGTTTTTTACCTAGTGGGCTCTGGGATTCGAACCAGCTACCTTTCAATTACTGGACCAACGACCACCTGCCACCCTTTTTGAATGGAATTGAGTGTAATTCTTTTCACTCCTTCCAAAAGGTGTTTACTTTACTAATCTGGCATTAAATAATATATTTTTGAAGGCTTCGAATAGATACGCAATAGAGCCAGGAAAAGACGGATATCTGTTTGCGGGTTGGCCAATTTCAATTATGAAAGACTTGAGAAAAGTGAGGAATTCCTGATAAGATCAACAACATTATTATCTCTGCTTACAGTCATAACCAGGGTTGTGTGAAAAATGGAAAAAATATGGACTTTTCCAATAAGGCACATTTTCATTTTATTTATCAAATTAAAAAAAAAAAGTACACTAATGAACAGGACCCAGAGTAACTCCAGCAGTGTTAATGTACCTGTGTTATCTGCCCCAGACTGGCGTACGTGTGCGGGATTCCCTGGTGGCCATGCAGGCTGTAGCCCTGAAGGGGGTACGAGCCCTGGGGCGACGTGTGTCCGGGGGGCATGTTAGGGGGGGTGGGGGCCGAGAGGGACCCGGAGTGATATAGAGACTGGGGCTGGGGTCCCGACTGGGCAGAGATAGAGAAGGAAATCATTAGCATAGGATAAACTTAGAGAAGACATAACATAGAATGTCAGGGGAGAATAAAAGCTCAGACTCAGCGATATGACATGACCACGAGTAGTGGTGTGAAACAAAGATATTGCAGATTGTGATAGCTGTGTGACAACAACTGTTGAGAAGATTAATCTCTTGCTTCACGCTCTTTGTATTGAAAGTCAGCCCACTTCCTATAGCTGTCTGAGTATACCTTTAACATACACCTTCAAAATGCCCAACAATGCTGTATGTCGATAAAAAACGTGATCAAGATAAAAAGGGGTATGTTCTAGAACTGGTATGTGGTCAGGAGAGGGATGGTGAGATTTGAAGCTGGGATGCGGGGTGTTGGTCTTACCTGTCCAGGGCTGGGGGCGTGCTGCTGAGGGGGGGGGGCTGGTTACACGTAGGGGTGCTGGAGGGCTGGGGCTGATGCACTGCACCTTGGTGATGGGAAAACGACTGGGGGGCTAGAGAGGGGTGAGAAAGAGAGAGAGAGCAGAAAAACAATCAGATTTCAGAAAATATTATTTGGCTGAAGACACTTTCCGTATTACACTCATGTTTTATTATAAATTCCCCAAAACAATGATCCAGTAGCCTGGTACAAGATCTGTTTGTGCTGCATACACTCCTATGGTCGTTGGTTGGCTATACAGCACAAACAGCAAACAGATCTTGGACTAGGCTACCCTCAAAACAATGATCCAGTCCAAATTCAGGATCCAACCAGTGTTGTTGCCTTTGAGTTTTGGACTCACCATAGATACCCTGCTGTGGCACCTGAGGCCCCTCACCTTGGCCGGGGAACTGGGGGCCCCCTGGAGGGCCCATGGCCTGGGGGTGACTTCCTCCCTGGCCCAACATCCTGGCACCGCCCTGCAGCATGGAGTACATCGGCTGGGGAAGGGAGAGAGGGTGAGATACATAGAGAAAGACAGACATTGTTTTCAGTATCTGACTGCTACAGTTATGACGACCAAAACTGGATAGAGATTTATCACCACGAAGGCAAAGGGAGGCGGTTCAATTCAAAACTCTGGGGATAGGAAATTGAGGTCTATCCCCTGCCCCCCGCCCCCACACAGTACAGCCACACACAGTACAGACACGCACAAACACACTTTCCCACCCACACACTGACCTGTCCGGAGTAAGGCGTCATGGCCTGGATGACCTGCTGCTGGCTGTACTGCAGGTAGGACTGGGGGTAGGGTGACGGCACCAGGGGGGCTCCGGCTGCAGACGCCGCCACCTGTAGCATGGCCTGCGGCGGGCCCGAGTTGCCATGGTCCGAGCGGAGGGCCCCCACCACTGAGCCTGGGGGAGACCAAAACATGACTGCATAACAACGTTGACAGGGAGGGGAACTCGCTCACAGTCACGTAGACCACACTGCCCGAAATGACGCACTAGTAGTTATGAACATGCTTTAAAAGAACAATACAGAACTGAATTGATCCCCAGGGGGAAATTAAGTCACACGCTTACGATTTAAAGTTGGTTTTGCCCGACATTCAACTTTACTGTAGAACTACAACAGTTTGCCATGCATTACTAGATAAAGAAGTTTGAATACAAAGAAGTAGTAATAATAATAATATGTATTTGTAAGGTAAGTAAGATGTGTTATATATAGCTTGGTCCCAGATATGTTTGTAATGTCTTGCCAACTCCACTTGATACAGACCATAGTAGTTGGCCAGACTGCACAAACAGATCTGGGATCAGCTAGAGTATGTCAAGGTGTAAACAATGCATGCACACTGGTAGAGTCGGAGAAGAGGCGTGCAGAGAGCGTGTACCTTTGGCTCGGGGGTATTTCCCCTGGCTGACTGTAGACATGGTATACTGGTACATCTGTGGCGGCTGGAGGGAAACAGAAACCAGGAGACAAGAGGTCAACACAAAGCTACAAGCCACATTGGCTTTTCAATGAGGGGATATAGGCAATTTTAACATTAACTAATACTAGACCCTAAACTGCGCTCAAACAATAGCATAACACTGTATATAGTCACACACTACATCACTACTGGCGAAACTCAAGTATAGTATTGACTATAATATTACCAATAATCCCAAAGCCTCACATTCATAGGGACTAACTTTTCAGACAAACAGGGGGAGGAGCAGTATTTGATGGGGAAACAGAATGCCCCACAGCATGCAGTCAATTCAATCAATGTGTCAGTGTAAGAAGTGTCTTGTGTGTGTGGGTTACCTGTACAGTTTGGATCTGTGTGTGTGTGTGTGTGTAACCTGTACAGAGTGGATCTGGGAGACGTAGGAGAGGTAGGGGGCGTTGTAGATGGGACCCTGGCTGCCTGGGTGCTGCAGCACCACCGCGTTGCTGGGAGGGGGTTGCCGAGGGGGCGTGGGTGAAGGGTTGGGCTTAGTCTGCAGAAACAGAGGGAAGGGGAACAACCATTTATATCAGTTTTGTAAGTAGATGTCTAGGCAGTGTTTGGTACACTCCAGGGTGAAGTTTCCCCTAGATACAGATAAGATCAGCTTCCCCTCCCCTAATCTAGGGATGGGCACGGTTATTTGAATATTCGATATCTCCCCGAAATTAATGACATTATTTGAATATTGAAATTATTTCAAATGCCCATCCCTTCCCCAATCCTAAACCATTAGTGGGGGAAATCCAAAACGGACACAAAAATCAGCATCTAGAGGCAACTATACCCTACACCAGGGATGGGAAAATATTATTATTTAAAAAATTGGGAACTCGGGGTCTCAACTTACTGTTGAGAGTCAGAATAGTAGAATACACACGGTGAATTGTATTTATTTTTTGCATCAGCAGTTTCTCTTATGTCAGACAGTAGCTAGGTTTCCATCCAATTTGCGACAGATTTTCATGCAAAGTCTAAAATCTGCATAAAATAATATGCGCATTTCCCCACCAGAGATGTGTTTCCATCAAACTGACTTATTGCGGATAAAAGTCTGTGCGAGATGACGTCGCACACATAAAAATAACGTTTGCTGTCAAATTCCCATGTACCGAATGAAAAATACAAGTTAAATGGGTTTCCATCGCATTTTCAACTCTACTGATGGTTTTGTCACAAAAGCTGATGCGTTATATAGCAAATGTGCCTACTCTGGTCTTGGCACGTGCGCTCTAGCAAACAGCTCGCAGATACAGTGGGGGTAGACCATCTACAGTGCCGTGAAAAAGTATTTGCTCCCTTTCTGATTTTCTCTATTTTGGCATATTTTTGATACTGAATGTTATCAGATCTTCAACCAAAACCTAATATGCAGTGTTTGGTTTTCGCCAGACATAAAATGGGACCCATCTCGTCCAAAAAGTTGACTCAAGTTTGCCGAAAGCACCTGGATGATCATCAAGACTCTTAGAAGAATGTTCTATGGACAGATGAGTCAAAAGTATAACTTTTTGGACGACATGGGTCCCATTACGCCTGGCGAAAACCAAACATTCCACAGTAAGAACCTTATACCAATGGTAAATAATAATAATATAATATGCCATTTAGCAGACGCTTTTATCCAAAGCGACTTACAGTCATGCGTGCATACATTTTTGTGTATGGGTGGTCCCGGGGATCGAACCCACTACCTTGGCGTTACAAGCGCCGTGCTCTACCAGCTGAGCTACAGAGGACCACCCATAAAGCATGGTTGTGGTAGTGTGATGGTTTGGGGATGCTTTGCTGCCTCAGGACCTGGATGCCTTAATAGAAGGAACCATAAATTCTGCTCTGTATCAGAGAATTCTACAGGAGAATGTCAGGCCATCCGTCTGTGAGCTGAAGCGCAGCTGGGTCATGCAGCAAGACAATGATCCAAAACACACAATCAAGTCTACATAAAAATGGTTAAAAAGCAACACATTTTAAGTTTTGGAATGGCCTAGTTAAAGTCCAGACCTAATCCCAATTTAGATATTGTGGCAGGACTTGAAACGAGCAGTTCATGCTTGAAAACCCACAAATGTTGCCGATGTTAAAGCAGTTCTGCATGGAAGAGTGGGCCAAAATTCCTCCACAGTGATGTGAGAGATTGATCAACAACTACAGGAAGCGTTTGGTTGGAGTCATTGCAGCTAAAGGTGGTACAACCAGTTAATGAGTGTAAGGGTGCAATACCTTTTCACACAGGGGAATTGGGTGTTGCAGAAATGTGTTAATTAAATAAATAAAATAAGTATCAATTGTTTTTGTTATTTGTAAACTCAGGTTCCCTTTATCTAATATTATGTTTTGGTTGAAGATCTGATAACATTCAGTATAAAAAAATATGCAAAACTAGAGAAAATTAGAAAGGGGGCAAATACTTTTTCACAGCACTGTACATTATGAGATTATTCAAATCAAATCACATTTTATTTGTCACATACACGTGTTTAGCAGATGTTATTGCGGGTGTAGCGAAATGCTTGTATTATGGATAAGAGCGATATTATTTTTACTTGTCAAACGGCAGCGAAGCATCGATCATCATGTCACAAGAATAAGACCCTCGATATTTATTGGAAAGGAACATCAAGCACATCACGTGCAATTTCACCACCCTGTGAAGTTCATCATAACGAACAAATTCTCTGTCGGCATTTATCAAATTGAACTGGCATATCTTTTTTCCCATCTGCCCGGCCGTGACTCACGCATCAGGTAAATCATCTGCATGAAATGGTTAGAAACTCAAAAAATGCAAAACATTTCTAAAATCTAAATTTCACTTAGGGCCCTCAAAAAAGGCTGACTGCATGTGTTGGTACGCAGACCCGCGAGCCACTGCGGCCCCTCATAATGAGTTCAGTTTCTTTTGTGGCCTTCACCCCCATCAAAGTTGCCCATCCCTGCCCTACACGTTGGTGCGTAGACCTGTAGACATCGTTTGGTACGTAGACCTCTAGACATCGTTTGGTAAGTAGACGTCTAGACATTGTTTGGTACGTAGACGTCAAG
Source organism: Coregonus clupeaformis (assembly GCF_020615455.1). Classification (NCBI taxonomy): domain Eukaryota; kingdom Metazoa; phylum Chordata; class Actinopteri; order Salmoniformes; family Salmonidae; genus Coregonus; species Coregonus clupeaformis. The sequence continues at coordinate 66,798,264 of NC_059192.1, read as the reverse complement.
ACATCGTTTGGTACATAGGCGCGTCTAGACAGTGTTTGGTAGTATAGATACAGTAGATAGATGATAGATAGCAGACGCTTTTAACCAAAGCGACTTACAGTCATGTGTGCAAGCGCCATGCTCTACCAACTGAGCCACATGTCAAGACATATCAAGACATTGTTTGGTTAGTAGACATGTCAAGACATTTTAGATCCTAATTATCTTGCTCTTCTTGACGTGTCATTACACATTCTTGCTTACCAGAGTGAGTGCGATTTTGTTGGGGTTGAACTCTTTGGCGTTGGGATTCAGAGTTGACTTCTTGACTTCACTGAGAGAGGACACTGTTAGTACTGTATACACAATGATATCCACTGCTTTGTAACCAAATCCATCTATAAACCAGAAAGTAGTGCTGAGCGATTTTAGCTTTTTGGAGGTAGGTTCGGTTTTGATTATTTTATTTTTTATCATCACGGTTTTCGATTTAGGCTTAGATTATTTTAAACATTAAATGCACTATGGTGAGTTGAATGCTTTAACAGAATAAAACAATTATTAAAAGTCCCATGATGGTAGTGACTGCTCATTAACACTTATTAACCATAATATATTCACATTACTTCAATAAAATATTTCAGTTGTGTATATTATTATATTTGTTTTATTTGATTACTTTATTATTTAATTCTAATTTCTATAGAGCTGCTGTCTATACTGTGACAAAATCCCAATTTTAGTAGTTCTTCAAAGTAAATAAGGCATACTTATGACTGCTAAATACCAACTATCGATCATTAGATTATGTTTTTTCAGGTAGAGATACCTCGTGAAGCAACTGCTCTCTATCCCTCTGGATAGCACGTCTCCTTTCTCTTCTCTCCCTTTCAGTGTCTGGACAAGTAGACGTGCAATTGATTATGGTCAATGCGCTAAACTATGTAGAATATTGGCCTGTTGGGAACTACAACTCCCTACTACATTGCACAGTTTGGGCTTGATCTGATTCATCTCTAGAGAAACAAACGAAATGGAATTCTAATAATTGAACCGATGTTGGTCAATTAGTTGCTTAAAAAATGAAAAATAACCAACATTTTGGTTAATCGCTCAGCACTACCAGAAAGAAATCCCCTTTCTGTCTTCCGCAAAACTCACTCAATCACACCCTCCACTCGATCCACCTTGTCCTGTCTGGACTCCTCACTTCCTGGGGTCCTGGCGGACTGGGATTGTCCTGGCGATTGCCTGTCTGAAATGGGGCCAGCGGTGGTGGCGGCTGTACTGGTGGTGGCGGCTGCGCTGGCACTGGGCTCCTTGGCGGGGTCCCCTGAGGGGGAAGCGGTGGGCTGGGAGGGACTTTGGGGGGCGAAGGTCTGTTTGGAGTCTGAGGAGGCGGGGCTGGGGTCCGAGGGAGAGGGCTTGGCCGTGTCGGAGGGAGATACCGCTGCAGCACTGGAGCCACATCCGCTGGGCTGAAGCTGAGGAGAATCACAAATCAATATTTATTTATACAGCACAATTCATATGAAGCAACTGCATCCCAATGCACTCTATGCTAAAAATAAAGAAACACGAGGGAAATAAAATGACAAGGAGTATGAAACTTCAGTAAGGGGTGCTAGACCGCTTGCATTTCTCAAAACACATTTCCAAGTTAATTTAAAAATACATGCTTAAAAGGGTCAAACAGTTGACGGTTGATACTAAGCCATCCATTTTCAGAATTCTTTATAAACAAGAAATGCAAGTAATTTATTTCCGACTACTTATAAAAGTTCCCATCTGTCCAACTTGGTCCTGCTCCTGAAATACCACCAGCTCAGGACTTGACAGAACAAATCTTCTCATCAAGAGAATTTAGCTGAGGAGAAGCGACAGAAGTCTTACCCTGAATTCTTTGCCGAATTTCCGCAGCTCTTCAATTTGTGACCTTTGCTGAATGGAGGGGGCTGAGAGGAAAGGGAGAGAGAAAGGGTACAAAAGAGTCAACTTCATTACAAGTTCTCAAGCAGGATAGAAAGTGATGTGGCTGTTTTTGGCTGCACTTTTCTTTCAGACAGCACCTTATGGCAAACAAATGCTTTTCTACAGGGATACTCTTCTCATCTACGACAACAGTTGACTGACTCACTAACATGCACACACTAACACGCGCACATTTTTTGAGCCGAGACACACCGTGACGACAAACCGTTAAAAGTAAGGGGTGGCCACTAGCCATCCTACCAACCAGAATATCTGCCGTCATTTTCTGTTAATTTCCCAACGGTGTCTACATGTTGAATCAGCGCAAACAGTCACCGTTCAGCGACACCCAGCAGGTGCTTTAGCCATTCGTTGTCGAGGTGTGTCTGACCTCTAATACACACAAACTCCCTCCCAAAAACACAAATTACACACACAGAGACACACCTTTATTCTTGCCATCCTCCGTGCTGCCTGGACTCTCTGCTGATCGCTCTTTGGCAGCCGTGCAGAGAATCTCGTTCACTGTAGAACAGACAGACGGAATGAGAGATAGAGAAAAACACACAGGGGACCAATTAGCCACTGGAAAACCCCAACCACTTGAACAGATTCCCACAAAACACCTGTCTGGTTATTGTACAGGTGACCCTGTCCTGATGACAGTTGGGCCCTTTTCATTACCTAATATAGACTCAATAAGTAATGTGAAAAAAAATGGAGACCGGACATGGAAGATGTAGTTGTGCTTTCAGCCAAATGTATGAAAGTCGGTTTTATAAATACTTATTATCATTAGCAATTTCATTGTCATCACTACTACTCAACAACCAAAACCTGTCTCCACTTGTTTATAAATATAGTTTGTTGATTGTTGTCATTGTTCGTACCATCTATGGGGAAGAGCGGGGCGGGGCCTGATGTTTTCTGGGCGGGCATGGAGAAGGATGACGTGTCCAGGTACTGCACTGAGTCCTGCGAGTCAGATTTCGGGGAGCGGGAGGCTGATGGAGGACGAGACAGAACAGAGGTCAGAGTGGAAGACAATGAGTCGTTATGAATGGTTAGAATTTTTGGCTGTGTCTGAAATGGCACCCTGTTCCCTTTAAAGTGCACTACTTTGTGCCCTGGCACCCTATTCCCTATGTAGGGACAAAAGTAGTGCACTATATATATAGGGAATAGTGTGCCATATCAGACGCACATGAAATGTGAGTTAGTAGTTAGTTTACTAACCAACATCAACCATTAGTAGCAATTTTCATTGGACTTAGTCTATGATGAGGCAGAATGTCTGTGTCTTGAGTTCTGGAGTGTGTCTTGAACAAGTGTGTAAACAAAGTGTGAGATAAAAGGCATAGTTGTATGTTAACCTGTGGACTGTGTGTGTGAGTTAGGTGTCCGGACCGGTCGGTTTGACTGGGCGGGTCTCTGTGATTTGGGGGACAACCTGGAAGACACTGGGGCAGGGAAAAGGAAGAGAGGAGGTTCAATTTCCCTACAATTAACTGACAATATATTATTGGAAGCTTCACCTATTACTTTTCAAGACTGCACACACAGTGCAAACTTAAGTTATAAGGCCCGAGGAGGACACAGCCCTTAGCCGTGGTACATTGGCCATATATCACAAACCCCTGAGGTGACTTATTGCTATTATAAACTGGTTACCAACGTAATTAGAGCAGCCAATCAGCATTCAGGGCTAGAACCCCCCAGTTTATAAAAACAAATAATTCATGACTGCCATGTATGCTTTCTGGTGTAACACATCCACGTAGGCACACAGACATCCCATTACAACACAGATAACTCCCCAAACACACAGCAATATTTTCACTCACCTCCGTTGACGGGCCTACCAGTGTCCGACAGCGAGTTGGAATGGGGGGTGGGGGGACTAGCTGAAGTGGGGGCGGCGTTGGCTGAGGCCAGACCCCCGGTGGAGGTAGGGGCGTAGGGGCTGGCGGTGCCAGGGCAGCCCTGGGGGTGGTGGGGGGAGTAACCTCTACCAGAGAGGGGGCTGCTGCACTCCGAGGAGGGGGGAGGGGGCTGGGGGCCGCCGGTGGCAAAGGGCAGGGGAGGTCTGGGGGAGGAAGAGGAGGGAATGGCAGAGCGGTAGCTCATGCGGTTGTGACCTTGGGGTCCGCCGCTTCCTCCTCCAGGGCCTCGCTCTGCCCGCCCGCGTTCTCCTCTCATGCTGCCCCCCGACACGCCCATCTCCCTCGCTCGCTGGGGTAACGAAATGTATTTGCCTTCCCTGAGAGAGTGAGAAACAGAAAGAGTGAAAGGGGGGGGCGGGGTACCATGGGAACATGCCTAATACTGTATATCATGCTTTTCCCAATCTGACCATCCACTGCTGCCAAAGCACTAAGACTTCCAGCATGATCAGGGGATCAGTTTGAGCAAGGTGAGGCGCAGAATCACTAATCTTGATCACATAATGAGTAGTTAATTGGGATGCCAGTTGATTTGTAGAGCAGCGATTCTACTCAGTCCGACTGAAATGTGGTCCATCTCAAATACACAAATCACTTAGCAGTAGCCAATAGTGACACCCCCCCACACACTAGCCAAAGGCTATATCGCAATTCTCCACCCTTCTCTCCAAGTGTGCACTTTTTCACTCACCATTGTGTATTTAAAAACATTAAATAATTGGCTAGAAATAGTTAATTTCCACCATTGTTGAATCCATGAAGTGCACACTTCTGGAAAAGGGTGGTGAATTGTGACATAGCCAAAGAATACAGCCTGACCGGAGCACTCACCTGCTGACTATGCCGGGGCTGTCGCAGCCCTTCTCCCTGGGGCTCTCCCTCCCCCGCTCCCCCCCCTCCCGCTCGCCACCGCGCACCACAGCGCTGTACTTGTCCTCCTCGCTCTTGCCCTCCCCGTTCTCCAGCAAGACGCGGTGGCGGTACTGGGGGCTGGACTCGATCTCACTAGCCATGCGGGCGGCACGCGCCTCCCGCTGCCGGAAGCCCTCCGTGCTGCCCCTCTCCAGATGGACCCTGAAGGACAGGGAGGGAGACAGAGAGAGAAAAGAAGAGAGAGATTGTGAACATCAACACTATGCATAGATGCATACACTACCGTTCAAAGGTTTGGGGTCACTTAGAAATGTCCTTGTTTTTTAAAGAAAAGCAATTTTTTTGTGTAGACATTAATGTTGTAAATGGCTATTATAGCTGGAAACGGCTGATTTTTTTATGTAATATCTACATAGGCGTAGAGAGGCCCATTATCAGCAACCATCAGTCCTGTGTTCCAATAGCACGTTGTGTTTGCTAATCCAAGTTTATCATTTTAAAAGGCTAATTGATCAATAGAAAACCCTTTTGCAATTATGTTAGCACAGCTGAAAACTGTTGTGCTGATTAAAGAAGCAATAAAACTGTCCTTCTTGAGACTAGTTGAGTATCTGGAGCATAAGCAATTTTGGGTTTGATTACAGGCTCAAAATGGCCAGAAACAAATAACTTTTCCAGCTACAATAGCCATTTACAACATTAACAATGTCTACACTGTATTTCTGATCAATTTTATGTTATTTTAATGTACAAATAAATTGTTTTTCTTTCGAAAACAAGGACATTTCTAAGTGACCCCTAACTTTTGAACAAGTAGTGTACATACAAACAATCATGTATGAAGATCAGATCTGGGTTCAAATACTTTGTGATTGCTCAAGTGTGCCTGGAGTGCCAGATGGGAGAGATTTGCAGTTTTGGGACTTCTCTATTGGTTTATTAAGCCAGGCATGCTCAAACAGGCACAGATTAAGTATTTGAAATGATCTTTCAAGTATTTTAAACCCAGCTCTGATAGAGATTCAGGGGCATATTAATTTCAAAAGGTTGACTCTGTTTAGGCCTTGAAGACCTTGAAGGTTTATTGGTTTGTGTGTTGACATGGAGGTGGACTTACGTGTACATTGAGAGGCTGGAGTCGTAGGTAGACTCGACGCCGAAGTTCACCTTGTTGTAATGAAACATTTCGTTGGCATCCCAACCGTTGGACTGAGAGGGAGCGAGAAAACTTTGTGAGTAAGTTGCCAAAGCGTGTGGCGGTAAGAAGCTCCAGGTTGTGTGCATCAATGGAGCTCCTCGGAGGAGGAAGGGGAGGACCATCCTCCTCAGTAAATTTGATAAAACTACACTAAATATATTCATATTGCCAAATAATTATAACACACTGTTTTGCAATGAAGGTCTACAGTAGCCTCAACAGCACTCTCTGGGGTAGCACCATGGTGTAGCCGGAGGACAGCTAGTTTCCGTCCTCCTCTGGGTACACTGACTTCAATACAATACATAGGACGCTCATGGTTCTCACCCCCTTCAATAATTATGACAACTTCTGGAGGCTGTCCTCCAACCTATCAGAACTCTTGCAGCATGAACTTACATCTTGTCCATCTAATCAAAAGGATCAGAGAATTATGCATACAATGTGGTGAGTAGTTGACTCAAAGAGAAAGACAATAGTTGAACTGTTTTGAACAAATTAATTTCCTCAAAAATGAAGGAGGAGAGAGACCGAGAGAGAGCTAGCTATATTTTGTTTTATTTTTATAAATTTTTTCACTTGCTTAACTAGCGAAGGCAGCTAGCTAGTTTAGCCTACTCAAACAGAGAGGGATACTATGTAAACTAGCTGGCTATCCAACACTGGAACTCTTCCGAGTCAAGGTAAGCGTTTGGTTTTATTAATTTATTGCCACCAGAGCCCGCCGGTGTAACTGCTAAACTGCTTGCTGTACTGCATGATTGTAGCGGGTTTACTAACACGTTAGTTCTAGTAGCTATGTTGACAACGATGTAGGCAGTGTGTAGCGGTTATGGTATGAAGGTTTGGCTTGGAAAGGTTCTCTCGCCTGGTCACAGATAGCTGTTGTGCATTGAAATCCACAAGCGAAGGGAAAAGGTGAGAGGAGGAGAGCACGTAGATGCGAGAAGGAATTATACAACGAACAAAGTGATCATGCGGTTTGTATATGGCAGCTATGAAAGTGAACTGTGTTTGCGGGTGATCAGGGGTGTATTCATTCCGCCGATTCTGTTGAAAAACGTTTCTTAAACAGAACGAAACGGGGATAAACATAACTGAATTTGTCCAATAGAAACTCTCATTTGCAACTGTTGGACTAATGATTACACCCTAGATCAGCTAGATGCAGGCAAGAGTGTTCAAGGTAGGTGGGGGCGGTCCATCCTGTATAAACACGAACTCACTTCCTTGACAACTTCCTACACAATAACTCTGCTCTGCACCGCTAAGCACAAGAAGTATGAAAGCCCTGAAGTCTGGATCTCAGTAAATGCTGTACGGCCACTTCAGACCGCGCAGAGCCTTTCAGCCTACCTATTGTATTAAAAGCACATATTTTTCGGATTATTCACACACTCAGAATTCATGGCTTCAACTTCAGTAGCCTACCTCTCCTCTCCTAGTTGGGCGTGCGAGTTCATGGGCGGAGAATCACGTGGCAGTTAATTTCATATCAAGTTAACTTAAATATGATTACACTGTACAGTCGTGGTCAAACGTTTTGAGAATGACAAATACTAATATTCACAAAGTCTGCTGCCTCAGTTTTGATTATGTCAATTTGCATATACTCCAGAATGTCATGAAGAGTGATCAGATGAATTTCAATTAATTGCAAAGTCCCTCGTTGCCATGAAAATTAACTTAATCCCCCAAAAACATTTCCACTGCATCTTAGCCCTGCCACAAAAGGACCAGCTGACATGTCAGTGATTCTCTCGTTAACACAGGTGAGAGTGTTGAAGAGGACAAGGCTGGAGATCACTCTGTCATGCTGATTGAGTTAGAATAACAGACTGGAAGCTTTAAAAAGGAGGGTGGTGCTTGAAATCATTGTTAACCATGGTTACCTGCAAGGAAACACGTGCCGTCATCATTGCTTTGCACAAAAAGGGCTTCACAGGCAAGGATATTGCTGCTAGTAAGATTGCACCTAAAATCAACCATTTATCGGATCATCAAGAACTTCAAGGAGAGAGGTTCAATTGTTGTGAAGGTGTCAGGGCGTCCAAGAAAGTCCAGCAAGCGCCAGGACCGTCTCCTAAAGTTGATTCAGCTGCGAGATCGGGGCACCACCAGTGCAGAGCTTGCTCAGGAATGGCAGCAGGCAGGTGCGAGTGCATCTGCACGCACAGTGAGGCGAAGACTTTTGGAGGATGGCCTGGTGTCAAGAAGGGCAGCGAGGAAGCCACTTCTATCCAGGAAAAACATCAGATTGTTTGGGGCATCTGGAAAACACCTTGTCCGGAGAAGACAAGGTGAGCGCTACCATCAGTCCTGTGTCATGCCAACAGTAAAGCATCCTGAGACCATTCATGTGTGGGGTTGCTTCTCAGCCAAGGGAGTGGGCTCACTCACAATTTTGCCTAAGAACACAGACATGAATAAAGAATGGTACCAACACATCCTCCGAGAGCAACTTCTCCCAACCATCCAAGAACAGTTTGGTGACGAACAATGCCTTTTCCAGCATGATGGAGCATCTTGCCATAAGGCAAAAGTGATAACTAAGTGGCTCAGGGAACAAAACATTGACATTTTGGGTCCATGGCCAGGAAACTCCCCAGACCTTAATCCCACTGAGAACTTGTGGTCTATCCTCAAGAGGCGGGTGGACAAACAAAAACCCACAAATTCTGACAAACTCCAAGCATTGATTATGCAAGAATGGTGTGCCATCAGTCAGGATGTGGCCCAGAAGTTAATTGACAGCATGCCAGGGCGGATTGCAGAGGTCTTGAAAAAGAAGGGTCAACACTGCAAATATTGACTCTTTGCATAAACTTAATGTAATTGTCAATAAAAGCCTTTGACACTTATGGAATGCTTGTAATTATACTTCAGTATACCATAGTAACATCTGACAAAAATATCTCATAACACTGAAGCAGCGAACTTTGTGAAGACCGATACTTGTGTCATTCTCAAAACTTTTGACCACGACTGTAGTTTACTAAAGTGTCTGTAAATAAATATTGATAATGGAAAGAAGTGGAGGGCGCTCAACCAACGTGAGTCGAGGAGCAATTAGAAAATATAATCATTGAAAAGCGAGCGCTGCAACCTTTTCATTTTCAATAAGTATTGATTACCCATTTACTTGTCTCTGCCTGCAAATTGGCCTCCTAGAAGGTAGGCTATATTCTATACGCAAAATGTGTCGCTGTCATCATTCTTGCTGCTTCAAGTTCAGTAGCCATGCGTGCGAGGTCCGGTGGGCGTGTGGTCTCAATTAAATAGAGTAGGCTTTAGCCTATGCATGGGCGGAGAAGCACGGGGCAGTTATCTTTCCAAGAAAATGTACTTCCTAAATATGATTAGGCTATAGTTTACCACATTGCCTAGAAATAAATATTGATCAACCATATTTCTCCGTCTTAAAATCTTCCCACTTCTAAAAGATAAGCTATAAAAATAGCTCAAGAGAAAGTGCAAGTCTCTCCAATCTAGCATATTGGCTGATATAGCCCAGTAATACAGATAGCCTAATATAAATGGGCCACGTGAGAATCTGATACTTTAACCTATCAAGTTATTTTTGTGCATTTGATATTGCCTACGGGGCGCAAAATTGCTGAGACCATGGCGGGCAAGTGAGCTGCGTCACATACGCCTAAAATAATATTGCTGGTTTGGAACCAGTTCTTGCGGTAGCGGGTGGGAGTCGGACAGAAAGGCAGCAGGTGCGGGCGGGGTGCGGTATGAAAAGCTGCAGGTGTGGGCGGGAGCAGGATGACGAAAACAGTCCTGTGCAGACCTCTACAAGGCAGTATTGAATGTGTCACTGTCACCTTGCTTACTCAAATTTCTCTCTTGACCTGTGCACCTACGTTGTAAACTTTCATTCGTAGGTTGTAGCAACCTCATGATGTGTACAGTACAGGGAAAATGTGAGTATCATGTGGTAGCCTAAACCTATCAATGTTACATTGAGCTGGGTGAATGGAATATGAATGATAGTCATCCAATATGCTGTAATAGAAATAAGGCCTCGCGCATAAAACATGTAATCGTCCTCCCTCATCTTAAAAGGCACAGACCGCCACTGGTGTGTGTGTGTGTGTGTCAAAAAGAGTGATGATGTGTGTGATTGTCAGAGTGAATGAGCGAGTATGAGCGTTTGTGTGTGTGCATACATATAAGAGTGTGTTAGACTCACAGCATCGTTCTCCAGATCGAAGGCCTCTCCGTTGCTATCACCTCCCTCCCACCTCTGCAGCACCTTCTCTTTGTGTTCCCCATTGACACGGGTCGAGCTGATGGCCGTGTCTATGAATGTGTCTGCACATACAGGGTAGAAACACAACCATTATCCAAAAAGTAATGCGTGAGACAGAGAAGAGGTATTGATCTTTATACGACCCATAGACTGTCCCCACAACGTGTGTTTATCGTAAGCAGACAACACATTACATTCTTACACAATATAACTATGACCCCATGCAAATTACCTTGACTTCTTATTAGTTTAGCACTCAGTTGTGCATTAGGATCTCAACGTGGAATTCTGCCTTTAAGGAATAATCCACTCAAAATCCCCTTTTATATTTTTTATTGGTACATTGTTGATACAGTCCCAAAAGGTTTCGCATGACAGCAATCATGTTTTCAAGATATAGGACTTTCAAAAAGCAAATTGCAACTTGCCACATCATCATGATGACGATGCATTTTGCATCATATGATGCATTTTTACAATTAGCTTTCTGAAAGTCCTATATCTTGAAAACATATGATTGCTGACATGCAAAACATTTTGGGACTCTATAGCTAGGTTTCCATCCAATTGGTGACAGATTTATGTGAATATTCTAAAAGAAACAGAAGTTCAATGTGATACCATTGCATTTTCTACTGATGGTTTGGTCACAAAAACTATTGCGATAAATAGCATACTTGTCCAATTTGGTTTTGCCGCATGCTCTGTACATTTTAGTCATTTAGCAGACGCTCTTATCCAGAGCGACTTCCAGTTAAGTGAGTGCATACATTTTCATACTGGCCCCCGTGGGAAATGAACCCACAACCCTGGCGTTGCAAGCGCCATGCTCTACCAACTGAGCTACAGGGGACTGCAGCCAATAGTTCGCTGATAAAGTGGACAGGGTAGGTTATATGATGATATGGATAAAAGCAAGATCATTTTTATGTGATAATTGGCAGCCAAGCACCAATCATGTCACCAGCATCATTCAAATAATAGCCTACCCTCTATATTTATTTGCATGGCGCTCATCACCGTGCACTTAACCACACTAAGTTATGAAGTTATGAAATAAGTTATGAAGTGCATAATAACTTATTCTAAATGCCTATGCCTTTCCATGTCGTGGTGGTGGTAGTAGTAGTACAACGTAACATATCATTGCGTGACATACAGTGGGGAGAACAAGTATTTGATACACTGCCGATTTTGCAGGTTTTCCTACTTACAAAGCATGTAGAGGTCTGTAATATTTATCATAGGTACACTTCAACTGTGAGAGACGGAATCTAAAACAAAAATCCAGAAAATCACATTGTATGATTTTTAAGTAATTAATTTGCATTTTATTGCATGACATAAGTATTTGATCACCTACCAACCAGTAAGAATTCCGGCTCTCACAGACCTGTTAGTTTTTCTTTAAGAAGCCCTCCTGTTCTCCACTCATTACCTGTATTAACTGCACCTGTTTGAACTCGTTACCTGTATAAAAGACACCTGTCCACACACTCAAAGACTCCAACCTCTCCACAATGGCCAAGAGCAGAGAGCTGTGTAAGGACATCAGGGATAAAATTGTAGACCTGCACAAGGCTGGGATGGGCTACAGGACAATAGGCAAGCAGCTTGGTGAGAAGGCAACAACTGTTGGCGCAATTATTAGAAAATGGAAGAAGTTCAAGATGATGGTCAATCACCCTCGGTCTGGGGCTCCATGCAAGATCTCACCTCGTGGGGCATCAATGATCATGAGGAAGGTGAGGGATCAGCCCAGAACTGCACGGCAGGACCTGGTCAATGACCTGAAGAGAGCTGGGACCACAGTCTCAAAGAAAACCATTAGTAACACACTACGCCGTCATGGATTAAAATCCTGCGGCGCACGCAAGGTCCCCCTGCTCAAGCCAGCGCATGTCCAGGCCCGTCTGAAGTTTGCCAATGACCATCTGGATGATCCAGAGGAGGAATGGGAGAAGGTCATGTGGTCTGATGAGACAAAAATAGAGCTTTTTGGTCTAAACTCCACTCGCCGTGTTTGGAGGAAGAAGAAGGGTGAGTACAACCCCAAGAACACCATCCCAACCGTGAAGCATGGAGGTGGAAACATCATCTTTGGGGATGCTTTTCTGCAAAGGGGACAGGACGACTGCACCGTATTGAGGGGAGGATGGATGGGGCCATGTATCGCGAGATCTTGGCCAACAACCTCCTTCCCTCAGTAAGAGCATTGAAGATGGGTCGTGGCTGGGTCTTTCAGCATGACAATGACCCGAAACACACAGCCAGGGCAACTAAGGAGTGGCTCCGTAAGAAGCATCGCAAGGTCCTGGAGTGGCCTAGCCAGTCTCCAGACCTGAACCCAATAGAAAATCTTTGGAGGGAGCTGAAAGTCCGTATTGCCCAGCGACAGCCCCGAAACCTGAAGGATCTGGAGAAGGTCTGTATGGAGGAGTGGGCCAAAATCCCTGCTGCAGTGTGTGCAAACCTGGTCAAGACCTACAGGAAACGTATGATCTCTGTAATTGCAAACAAAGGTTTCTGTACCAAATATTAAGTTCTGCTTTTCTGATGTATCAAATACTTATGTCATGCAATAAAATGCAAATGAATTACTTAAAAATCATACAATGTGATTTTCTGGATTTTTGTTTTAGATTCCGTCTCTCACAGTTGAAGTGTACCTATGATAAAATGTACAGGCCTCTACATGCTTTGTAAGTAGGTAAACCTGCAAAATCGGCAGTGTATCAAATACTTGTTCTCCCCACTGTATCAAAAGCATGTCCACCGCAATTGTCGCATTATCTATTTCACCGGCAAAAAAATAATCCACTCGTCTAGCGTATTCTGATTTGTCGACATTAGGACATTTCACTGACAAATGTCCTGTTTCCATCAGGACTGTCATGACTTTTTATATGCGTCAGGAAATTCATCCAAATGAAATGGTTGGATGGAAACCTGGTTAATGTAACCATCGACAATGACCTACAAATGCATTAAACCACTCATCCCTTACCGGACAATGCAGACAATCTACACGTTGATCAACCACTAACCTATAACACAAACCTCCCTCTGTCCAACCCTCCCTATCTCACTTCTCCCTAGCTGTCTCAATTGCTTCAAAGTTCGTCCTTCTTCCTCTGCACTTGAGAAGTGAAAACAATATGGTGTAAGATCATCATTAGGTTGGCTTTCACCTGGTCTGTTCTTACAGACCAGTGAAGATGAAGGAGAGGTGAGGGGATGACGGATTTTATACAATTGAGAAAAATCACTCATCTGTACCTCTGGTGGCATAGTTTAGGTCCACGTCTCGGCAGGTCATGGTGACCACATCGTAGGGGCTGAAGATCATGGTGTCTGTGATCTGCTCCCTCCGGGGCTGGGCGGGCCACTCGTCTTCGCCTCGCTTGTGGACTGCGTCCACCGCCAGCTCACACTGCAGACAGAAGAACATTTAAGTCAGAGGGAAGTAGGATTGTCCCCGACACAAAAATTATCTTTAAATCGACCAAGAGTCATCTGTTCTTTCGACTAATCGATTGGTTGACATTTTAAAACGTGTATTTTTCCATATATAGAAACACTCTGTGTTTAATTAAAATACCTACACACAAAAAAAATATCTGTAGCTCAGCTGGTAGAGCACGGCGCTTGTAACGCCAAGGTAGTGGGTTCGATCCCCGGGACCACCCATACAAAAAAAATGTTATGCACACATGACTAAGTCGCTTTGGATAAAAGCGTCTGCTAAATGGCATATTATTATTATTGTTATTATTATACACTACCAGTCAAAGGTTAGGACACACCTACTCATTCAAGGGTTTTTCTTAATTTTTTTCCTATTTTAGAATAATAGTGAAGACATCAAAACTATGAAAAAACATATGGAATCATGTAGTAACCAAAAAAGTGTTAAACAAATCAAAAAAACATTTTATATTTGCGATTCTTCAAATAGCCACCCTTTGCCTTGATTACAGCTTTGGCATTCTCTCAACCAGCTTCATGAGGTAGTGCCTTCTTAAAAAGTTAACTTGTGGAATTTCTTTCCTTCTTAATTAATGCGTTTGAGCCAATCAGTTGTGTTGTGACAAGGTTGGGTGGGTATACAGAAGATAGCCCTATTTGGTAAAAGACCAAGTCCATATTATGGCAAGAACAGCTCAAATAAGCAAAGAGAAATGACAGTCCATCATTACTTTAAGACATGAAGGTCAGTCAATACGGACATTTTCAAGAACTTTGAAAGTTTCTTCAAGTGCAGTCGCAAAACCCATCAAGCGCTATGATGAAACTGGCTCTCACGAGGACCGCCACAGGAATGGAAGACCCAGTTACCTCTGCTGCAGAGGATAAATTCATTAGAGTTACCAGCCTCAGAAATTGCAGCCCAAATAAATGCTTCACAGAGTTCAAGTCACAGACGCATCTCAACATCAACTGTTCAGAGGAGACTGTGTGAAGCAGGCCTTCATAGTTGAATTGCTGCAAAGACACCACTACTAAAGGACACCAATAAGAAGAAGAGACCTGCTTGGGCCACGAAACCTGAGCAATGGACATTAGACCGGTGGAAATGTATCCTTTGGTCTGGAGTCCAAATTTGAGATTTTTTGTTCAAACCACTGTGTCTTTGTGAGATGCGGTGTGGGTGAACGGATGATCTCTCCATGTTTAGTTCCCACCGTAAAGCATGGAGGAGGTGGTGTTATGGTGCTTTGCTGGTGACACTGTCTGTGATTTATTTAGAATTCAAGGCACACTTGACACCAGAATGGCTACCACAGCATTCTGCAGCGATACACCATCCAATCTGGTTTGGGCTTAGTGGGACTATCATTTGTTTTTCAACAGGACAATGACCCAACACACCTCCAGGCTTTGTAAGGGCTATTTTACCAAGAAGGAGAGTGATGGAGTGCTGCATCAGATGACCTGGCCTCCACAATTCCCCGACCTCAACCCAATTGAGATGGTTTGGGATGAGTCGGACGGCAGAGTGAAGGAAAAGCAGCCAACAAGTGCTCAGCATATGTGGGAACACCTTCAAGACTGTTGGAAAAGCATTCCTCATGAAGCTGGTTGAGAGAATGCCAAGAGTGTGCAAAGCTGTCATCAAGGCAAAGAGTGGCTATTTGAAGAATCTCAAATATAAAATACATTTTGATTTGTTTAACACTTTTTTGGTTACTATATGATTCCATATGTGTTATTTCATAGTTTTGATGTCTTCACTATTATTCTACAATGTAGAAAATAGTAAAAATAAAGAAAAACCCTTGAATGAGTAGGTGTCCAAACCTTTGAATGGTACTGTATATACACTACCGTTCAAAAGTTTGGGGTCACTTCGAAATGTCCTTGTTTGGACTGAGCAAGAGAACAAATACATTAGAGTGTTTAGTTTGAGAAACAGGCGCCTCACAGGTCCTCAACTGGCAGCTTCATTAAATAGTACCCGCAAAACACCAGTCTCAACGTCAACAGCGAAGAGGCGACTCCGGGATGCTGACCTTCTAGGCAGAGTTGCAAAGAAAAAGCCATATCTCAGACTGGCCAATAAAAATAAAAGATTAAGATGGGCAGTCTGAGATATGGCTTTTTCTTTGCACAATGTAGATGTCCTAACAGACTTGCCAAAACTATAGTTTGTTAACAAGACATTTGTGGAGTGGTTGAAAAACAAGTTTTAATGACTCCAACCTAAGTGTATGTAAACTTCCGACTTCAACTGTATATAAATATATAAATAAATAAATAAATAAATGTGTTGGTCCCATGTTTCATGAGCTGAAATAACAGCTCCCAGGTCGCAATATGCAACAATTCAAAAGATTTGACTGATTTACAGTTCATAAGGAAATCAGTCAATTGACAATTAATTAGGCCCTAATCCAGGGTTCTTCAATTCCGGTCCTGGAGGGCCGAAACACTTCTGTTTTTTATTTCTACCTGGTTGTTAATTGCACTCACCTGGTGTCCCAGGTCTGAATTAGCCCCTGATTAGAAGGAGAGGATGAAAAACAGAGGTGTTTCGGCCCCCCAGGACCGGAATTGAAGAACCCTGCCCTAATCTATGGATTTCACATGACTGGGAATACAGATATGAATCTGTTGGTCGCAGATACCTTAAAGAAAAAATGTAGGAGAATGGATCAGAAAACCAGTGAGTATCTTGGTGTGACCACCATTTGCCTCATGCAGCGCGACATCTCCTTCGCATAGAGTTGATCAGGCTGTTGATTGTGGCCTGTAGAATGTTGTCCCACTGCTCTTCAATGGCTGTGTGAAGTTGCTGGATATTGGCGGGAACTAGAACACACTGTCGTACACATCGATCCAGAGCAGCCCAAGTGAGTATGCAAACAATGGAAGAACTGGACATTTTCAGCTTCCAGGAATTGTGTACAGATCCTTGCGACATGGGGCCATGATGAAACAAGAGGTGATAGCGGCGGATGAATGGCACGACAATGGGCCTTCGTCACGGTATCTTTGTGCATTCAAATTCCCATCGATAAAATGTAATTGTGTTCGTTGCCCGAAGCTTATGCCTGCCCATACCATAACCCCACAATGGGGCACTCTGTTCACAACGTTGACATCAGCAAACCGCTCGCCCACACGACGCCTTACACGTGGTCTAAGGTTGTGAGGCCGGTTAGACGTACTGCCAAATTGTCTAAAACGACGTTGGAGGCGGCTTATGGTAGAAAAATGAACATTAAATTCTCTGGCAACAGCTCTGGTCGACATTCCTGCAGTCACCACCATGGCAATTGCACGCTCTCTCAAAACTTGAGACATCTGTGGCATTGTGCTGTGTGACAAAACTGCACATTTTAAAGTGGCCTTTTATTGTCCCCAGCACAAGGTGCACCTGTGTAATTATCATGCCGTTTAATCAGCTTCTTGATATGCCACACCTGTCAGCTGGATGAATTATCTTGGCAAAGGGTGAATGCTCACTAACAGGGATGCAAAAACAATTGTGTACAGAATTTGAGATTAATAATATTTTTGTTTGTATGGAAATTGTCTGGGATATTGTGGGCCCTCAGAGTTTCCCGCGCTAGTGAGCTCAGGACAGACACAGCTGTAGTCTATTTGTGCAAGGGATAAGAAGTAATAAGGTATTTTATGAGATTTCCACTGGATAAGAGGATTTTTTTTTATATTTCCAGCTCTTTCCCTTTCGAGTGGTTATCGAAAAATATTGTTTTAATACATTGAGGAACCATTGTCATTCTCAAAGTATTCTAAAAACAGACTTCCTTGTTTAAAAAAAATATATAAAATAAGACTTCCTTTACTTGCTGTGTGACGTGAATAGAAAATTACTTTGAGAAGCTCCACAGCTCATTAGTGGTGGTGAGTTAAGACAATCAGAAATGCTATCAGACATCCACAAATGGGCACATTTATAGGCCTACATTTGCGCGCAGGCCAGGTAGCCTAGGCCTACCTCTATATTACTCAACATTGACAGGAGCGCTCCAAACAAAAGACAATGAATAAATTGACAAAACTCATAAATGGAATGAAATAAACCTAAACTTGTTTCTCACAAGTGTAGCATAGGTTATGAGCTCTGAAAATAACGTGTCCACTCTGACAATGAGAACGGTAAACGACTGTAATAATTATAATTTTAAACGCATTAACAGAAATTACCGTAACAAAACAAACATTGTAGATGAGAAATTATGGGAATTAACTGTAAATGTAGGCTACTACTGATGATACTGTATATGTAATGGGGAATTGATAGACACTAACAATCAAAGGGCAAACAATTTACACAGTGAAGTTATGAAAATACGAATGCACACAAAGTGGCGGGAAAGAGCCGTGCATCTTACCCACACTCCCCTTCTTCTTGGACCATGCCATCTACGCGGCCTCTGCAATGGATTAGTCCACTGAGACAGGCCCAAATAAGACAGGTGTCTCGTGTGTCATGAAAATGGTTATCTATAAATCTATTTGCGATTGCGACTGCTCTACTAAAATAATCTTGGTCGACCAACAGCCTATCTACCAAACAATTGGCCAGTCGACTAAATGGGGTCAGCCCTAGAGGGAAGACAACCTTCTTTAGACCGCAAGGACTAGTAAAGACATCAGAGCCGCGAACACCAACCCTGGTCCCTGGTCAAGGAGAACTACAGGGTGTGGTTTGGATCTTTGAGGTTCTCATGTACTTACCCGTGAGCCGAGGGTCTTGAAGATGCCCTCGTACACATTGCCGTTCTTCACTCTTACATCACAGGTGGAGCCCTGTAAAGGAGGCAAAAAAGAGAGTGATGTGGAGAGAGGAATGAAGGCAGGAGAATAAGAGAAGAGGTAGGAGATAGTGTGTTAGATTTAAGAAAATACTATGATGAGCTATTTCAACAACATTATGGTTAGACGTGACAAGATGCTAAATGTCCGTGCAGACATAGCCCTGAAAATTGGCTGTAGACTCCATTGACACCAGAATTCTACAGCCATGTCTCAGGACTAAAACAGACAAAGAAACTGAGCAGTGGTAAAAATGACTCACCACCACAGCTGTGAGGAAATGTATCATTCTGGCATTGTTGTAGACGCCCTCAAACACCTAGGAAAGGGACCAGCACACACAGAGTCATTCACCTTGAAGGAGACTACAGCTATGTGCAGTATGGCCAATGATTCAGAAATCGACAACTATGTACACTAGCAGTCAAAAGTTTGTACACACCTACTCATTCAAGGTGTTCTTTATTTTTACTATTTTCTACATTGTAGAATAATAGTGAAGACATCAAAACTATGAAAAAACACATGGAATCATGTTAAACAAATGAAGATGTATTTTATATTTGAGATTATTCAAATAGCCACCCTTTGCCTTGATGACAGCTTTGCACACTATTGGCATTCTCTCAACCAGCTTCATGAGGTAGTCACCTGGAATGCATTTCAATTAACAGGTGTGCCTTCTTAAAGTTAATTTGTGGAATTTCTTTCATTCTTAATGCATCTGAGACAATCAATTTTGTTGTGACAAGGTAGGGGGGGGGGTATACAGAAGATAGCCCTATTTGGTAAAAGACCAAGTCCATATTATGGCAAAAACAGCTCAAATAAGCAAAGAGAAACGACAGTCCATCATTACTTTAAGACATAAAGGTCAGTCAATCCGGAAAATGTCAAGAACTTTGAAAGTTTCTTCAAGTGCAGTCGCAAAAACCATCAAGCGCTATGATGAAACTGGCTCTCATGAGGACCGCCACAGGAAAGGAAGACCCAGTGTTACCTCTGCTGCAGAGGATAAGTTCATTAGAGATACCAGCCTCAGAAATTTCAGCCCAAATAAATGCTTCAGAGTCCAAGTCACAGACACATCTCAACATCAACTGTTCAGAGGGGACTGTGTGAATCAGGCCTTCATGGTCGAATTGCTGCAAAGAAACCACTACTAAAGGACACCAATAAGAAGAAGAGACCTGCTTGGGCCAAGAAACACGAGCAATGGACATTAGACCAGTGGAAATTTGTCCTTTGGTCTGGAGTCCAAATTGGAGACTTTTGGTTGCAACCGCTGTGTCTTTGTGAGACGCGTGTGGGTGAACAGATGATCTCTGCATGTGTATTTCCCACCGTAAAGTATGGAGGAGGAGGTGTTATGGTGTGGGGGTGCTTTGCTGGTGACACTGTGATTTATTTAGAATTCAAGGCACACTTAACCAGCATGGCTACCACATCATTCTGCAGCGATACGCCATCCCATCTGGTTTGGGCTTAGTGGGACTATCATTTGTTTTTCAACAGGACAATGACCCAACACACCTCCAAGCTGTGTCAGGGCTATTTTACCAAGAAGGAGAGTGATGGAGTGCTGCATCAGATGACCTGGCCTCCACAATCCCCCGACCTCAACCCAATTGAAATGGTTTGGGATGAGTCGGACGGCAGAGTGAAGGAAAAGCAGCCAACAAGTGCTCAGCATATGTGGGAACTCCTTCAAGACTGTTGGAAAAGCATTCCTCATGAAGCTGGTTGAGAGAATGCCAAGAGTGTGCAAAGCTGTCATCAAGGCAAAGGGTGGCTATTTGAAGAATCTCAAATATAAAATACATTTTGCTTTGTTTAACGCTTTTTTTGTTACTATGTGTTATTTCATAGTTTTTAAGTCTTCACTATTATTCTGCAATGTAGAAAATAGTAAAAATAAAGAAAAACCTTTGAATGAGTAGGTGTCCAAACTTTTGACTGGTACTGTATGTGATCTTCAAATATCAAAGGACAAAAAATTACACCGCTTCACGTTTAAAACTGAGAACAGATGTTAATTGCGTGCCTATTTCTTAACTGATATAATACAACAGCTGAAGACATAACATACAAAAGTATTGAAAGGGGATGTATTTTAAAACGGAACTTGGGGGTAATAATTATGTAGGTCTATGGGGCTTTGGATTAATTTGTTCTACAACCTTTCAGTCATACTCACAGGAGAGGACAGGAAAGGTGGCTTCACAGAGGTTCGACTCCTGGGGGGAAAACGAGTACAATGGGGTTAGAACAGATTTGACATTGAACAAAAATGCAACGGTCCTTTCAGTATATGAAAGGCTGGTCCTACTATATACATTGCTATGACATTAGCACACCTAATGCAAACCACAAAAATGAGGAAAGTCACATTTCTAAATGTACTCCTACAAAAGGTATGCACTTGACAAAACTGTGAATGTAGAACTTGCTTGTTTAGCATTAAAATTGCAATACAAAGCAAAGGTTTGGTGACTAAACCAACCAGCTAACGTTAGACAACTTATTTCCTGACAAACCTAGCATGACAATTGGAAAATAGCGAGATAACCTTGTATACCTTTTCATCGGACAATCTCTGAATGAATTTATGACTCAGCTCTTGCTTTGTTAGCAAAAAGTATGCAGTTAAAAATGATTTATTTTAGCTTCACTAAAAAAAAAATGCTTAGAGTCAACGCCCTCCTCCTCGGAAACAAAATGAGTGGTTGGCAGAACGTTCAATATCCCATATTCTCCCGCCTTATTTGCTCAACAAAGCTTTCAAATTAAACTTTTTATCGTCTATTTGCCAAAACTCGGCCAGTCTTGATATGCAAACTCGGATTGGCTAGTATGTATGAAAGACCTTTCCCGCCACCCCCCAAAACAAATCTGACTAGGAGTTATGAGATAGCAAGTCATAATTATGAGATAGCAAGTCATAATTATGAGATAGCAAGTTATACTAATGGGATACTAAGCCATTATTATGAGATGTAAGTAGAGCCCGACCAATATATTTGGCCGATATTATTTTTTCACATTTATATAATTTTTTATTCAACACATAAAGCGGCGATATTATATACATAGAATAAACAAATGTATACATCTGCTCATTTCTGGTCATTTTTATGATTTTTTCAACGGTTGTCTGAAGAGGGCGCTCTACGAGCTACTCATTGAACATCATATAGCTCGTAAGTCACGATGAGAGAGTGGACATTGTGGTTTGACGGTGAGTAGCTTGCAACAGCCAGCGTACTTGAATAAGTAAATAATCAAAAATACACATCACCAAGAATGCAGCCCTGTCCTCATCACATTCTCAATTAGGAAGAATGGCGGAGGTGGTGATGGCTGCCATTTTACGGGCTCCAAACCAATTGTGCTATTGTGTGTGTTTTCTTGCATTGTTTGTAAATTATTTTGTACATAATGTTGATGCTACCGTCTCTTATGACCAAAAAGAGCTTCTGGATATCAGAACAGTGATTACTCACCTCGAACTGGACAAAGATTGTTTCTTTAATGAGTCGACGCAAAGGACATTATGTTGCTCCTGGACAAGGCCCAAATCCCCGTCATTCATATGAAGAAAATAAGGAAATATAGGGGGCGCAGATCAGTGTGCTTTGTGAGAATTAGTCGGCGGTAACCCGCCACTATCATCCGTTCTATTGGCCAACGTGCAATCACTGGAGAATAAACTGGATGAGCTCCATTCGAGACTATCCTACCAACGGGACATTCAAAACTGTAACATCTTATGTTTCACCGAGTCGTGGCTGAACGACGACACAGATAAGGACAGGACAGAACAGCTACGTCAGGTAAGACGGGGGTGGGGGTGTGTGTCTGTTTGTCAATAACAGCTGGTGCGCGATGTCTAATATTAAGGTAGTCTTGAGTTATTGCTCACCTGAGGTAGAGTACCTCATGATAAGCTGTAGACCACACTATCTACCAAGAGAGTTTTAATCTATATTTCTCGTAGCTGTCTATTTACCACCACAAACTGACGCTGGCACTAAGACCGCACTCAACTAGCTGTATAAGGCCATAAGCAAACAAGAAAATCCTCATCCAGAAGCGGCGCTCCTAGTGGCCGGGGACTTTAATGCAGACAAACTTAAATCCGTTTCACCTCATTTCTACCAGTATGTCACATGTTCAACCAGAGGAAAACAAAACTCTAGACCAACTTTACTCCACACACAGAGATGCATACAAAGCTCTCCCTCGCCCTCCATTTGGCAAATCTGACCATAATTCTATCCTCCTGATTCCGGCTTACAAGCAAAAACTAAAAGCAGGACGTACCAGCGACTCGCTCAATACAGAAGTGGTCTGATGAAGCGGATGCTACAGGACTGTTTTGTAGCACAGACTGGTATATGTTCCGGGATTCATCCAATGGCATTGAGGAGTATACCACCTCAGTCACCGGCTTCATCAATAAGTGCATCGACGACGTCGTCCCCACAGTGACCGTACGTACATATCCCAACCAGAAGCCATGGATTACAGGCAACATCTGCACTGAGCTAAAGGCTAGAGCTAGCGATTTCAAGGAGTGGGACACTAATCCGGATGCTTATAAGAAATCTGCTATGCTCTCAGACGAACCATCAAACAGGCAAAGCGTCAATACAAGACAAAGATTGAATCCTACTACACCAGCTCTGATGCTCGTCGGATGTGGCAGGGCTTGCAAACTATTACAGACTACAAAGGGAAACCCAGCCGCGAGCTGCCCAGTGACGCGAGCCTACCAGATGGGCTAAATGCCTTTTATGCTAGCTTCAAGGCAAGCAACACTGAAGCATGCATGAGAGCACCAGCTGTTCCGGACGACTGTGTGATCACGCTCTCCATAGCCGATGTGAGCAAGATCTTTAAACAGGTCAGCATTCACAAGGCTGCGGGGCCAGACGGATTACCAGAACGTGTACTCAAGAGTATGCGAGGACCAACTGGCAAGTGTCTTCACTGACATTTTCAACCTATACCTGACCGAGTCTGTAATACCTACATGTTTCAAGCACACCACCATAGTCCCTGTGCCCAAGAAAGGGAAGGTAACCTGCCTAAATGACTACCGCCCTGTAGCACTCACGTCGGTAGCCATGAAGTGCTTTGAAAGGCTGGTCATGGCTCACATAAACACCATCATCCCGGAAACCCTAGACCCACTCCAATTCGCATACCGCCCCAACAGATCCACAGATGACGCAATCTCAAATTGCACTTCACACTGCCCTTTCCCACCTGAACAAAAGGAACACCTAATGTGAGAATGCTGTTCATTGACTACAGCTCAGCGTTCAACACCACAGTTCCCACAAAGCTCATCACTAAGCTAAGAACCCTGGGACTAAACACCTCCCTCTGCAACTGGATCCTGGACTTCCTGACGGGCAACCCCCAGGTGGTAAGGGTAGGCAACAACACATCTGCCATGCTGATCCTCAACACAGGGGCCCCTCAGGGGTGCGTGCTTAGTCCCCTCCTGTACTCCCTGTTCACCCACAACTGCGTGGCCAAGCACGACTCCAACACAATCATAAAGTTTGCTGGCAACACAACATGATCACCGACAATGATGAGACAACCTATAGGGAGGACGTCAGACACCTGGCAGTGTGGTGCCAGGACAACAACTTCTCCCCTCAACGTGAGCAAGACAAAGGAGATGATTGTGAACTACAGGAAAAGGAGGGCTGAACACGCCCCAATTCACATCGACAGGGCTGTCGTGGAGCAGGTCGAGAGTTATGTTCCTTGGTGTCCACATCACCAACAATATATTATGGTCCAACCACACCAAGAAAGTCGTGAAGAGGACACGACAACGCCTCAGGAGACCGAAAAGATTTGGCATGGGTCACCAGCTCCTCAAAAAGTTCTACAGCTGCACCATCGAGATTATCCTGACCGGTTGCATCACCGCCTGGTATGAAAACTGCTCGGAATTCTGACCGTAAGGCGCTACAGAGAGTAGTGCGTACGGCCCAATACAACACTGGAGCCTCGTTTCCTGCCATCCAGGACCTATATACTAGGCGGTATCAGAGGAAGACCCCAAAAATTGTCAAAGACCCCAGTCACCAAAGTCATAGACTGTTCTCTCTGCTACCGCAAGGCAAGCGGTACCGGAGCACCCAGTCTAGGTCCAAAAGGCTCCTTAAGAGCTTCTACCCCCAAGCTATAAGACTGCTGATCAATTAATAAAATGGCCACCTGGACTATTTGCATTAAGCCCCCCCCTTTGTTTTTACACTGCTGCTACTTGCTGTTCATTATCTATGCAGTCACTTTCAACCTACCTACATGTACAAATTACCTCGACTAACCTGTACCCCCTCACATTGACTCGGTACCTGTACCCCCTGTATATAGCCTCATTACTGTCATTTTATTGTGCTACTTTTTTATGTAAAAATAAAGAAAAACCCTTCAATGAGTAGGTGTCCAAACTTTTGACTGGTACTGTACATTCAATGGTTGTAAAGATGGGGAGAGGTCTGTCCATAATAAAAGAGATGCTCTGCTTTTTGACAGCACACTCCAAAAAGCAAGTCCTGCAGGCTCTAGTTTTGTCTTATCTTGATTACTGTCCAGCTGTGTGGTAGAGTGCTGCAAGGAAAGACCTAGTTAAGCAGCAGCTGGCCCAGAACAGCCCGGCACGTCTTGCTCTTCATTGTAATCAGAGGGCTGGTTATAAATACAATGCATGCCAGTCTCTCTTGGTTAAGAGTTGAGGAGAGACTGACTGTTTCTTATAAAAAGAAGTGATGCAATGTGTTGAAAATCCCAAATTGTTTGCATAGTCAACTTACACACAGCTCTGACACACACACTTACCCCACCAGACATGCCACCAGGGGTCTTTTCACAGTCCCCAAATCCAGAACAAATTCAAGAAAGCGTATAGCATTATATAGAGCCATTATTGCATGAAACTCCGTTCCATCTCATTTTGCTCAAGTGAACAGCAAACCTGGTTTCAAAAAACAGATAAAGCAACACCTCCCGGCACAACGCCTCTCCCCTATTTGACCTAGATAGTTTGTGTGTATGTATAGATAGAGGCTACGTGTGCCTTTTGTAAAAAACTAAAATAGAAAAAAACAATTGTAGTTCTGTCCTTGAGCTGTTCTTGTCTATTAATGTTCTGTATTATGTCATGTTTCATGTCTTGTGTGGACCCCAGGAAGAGGAGCTGCTGCTTTTGCAACAGCTAATGGGGATCCTAATAGAATACAAAAAACAACTCAGTTGCCAGACAGGAAGGAAACCCCTGAGGGACTTCCCCATGAGGCCAATGGTGACTTTAAAACAGTTACAGAGCCTCCCGAGTGGCGCAGCGGTCTAAGGCACTGCCGTGCTTGAGGCATCACTACAGATCTGGGTTCGATTCCGGGCTGTATCGCAGCTGGCAGCGACCGGGAGACCCATGAGGTGACGCACAATTGGCCCAGCGTCATCCGGGTTAGGGGAGGGTTTGGCCGGCCGGGATGTCCTTGTCCCATTGCGCTCTAGCAACTCCTGTGCCGGGCCGGGTGCATGCACGCTGACACGGTCGCCAGTTGTACGGTGTTTCCTCCGACACATTGGTGCGGCTGGCTTCCGGGTTAAGCGAGCAGTGTGTCAAGAAGCAGTGCGGCTTGGCAGGGTCGTGTTTCGGAGGAAGCACGGCTCTCGACCTTCACCTCTCCCGAGTCCGTACGGGAGTTGCAGCGATGGGACAAGACTAACTACCAATTGGATATCACAAAAACGGGGAGAAAAAGGGGTAAAAAGCAAAAAATATATACAAAATACAGTTACAGCGTTTAATGGCTATGATAGAAAACTGAGGATGGCTCAACAACATTGTAGTTACTCCACAATACTAACCTAAATGACAGAGTGAAAAGGAAGAAGCCTGTATAGAATAAAAATATTCCAAAACATGCATTGTGTTTGCAATAAGGCGAAAAAGTACATTTGCAAAGAAAATGTAATGAATACAAAGCGTTATATTTGCGGCAAATCCAACACAACATTTCAAGCATGGTGGTGGTTGCATCATGTTATGGGTATGCTCGTCATCAGCAAGTTTTTTAGGGGGAAAAAGAAACGGAATAGAGCTAAACACTATTTCCATATATCATCCTTGAGATGTTTCTACAACTTGATTGGAGTCCACCTGTGGTAAATTCAATTGATTTGACATTATTTGGAAAGGCACACACTTGTCTATATAAGGTCCCACAGTTGACAGTGCATGTCAGAGCAAAAACCAAGCCATGAGGTCGAAGGGGGAGAAGGGCCTTGGTCAGGGAGGTGACCAAGAACCTGATGGTCACTCTGACAGAGTTCCAGAGTTCCTCTGTGGAGATGGGAGAACCTTCCAGAAGGACAACCATCTCTGCAGCACTCCACCAATCAGGCCTTTATGGTAGAGTGTCCAGACGGAAGCCACTCCTCAGCCAAAGGCACATGACAGCCTGCTTGGAGTTTGCCAAAATGCACCTAAAGGACTCTCAGACCATGAGAAAAAGATTATCTGGTCTGATGAAACCAAGATTGAACTCTTTGGCCTGAATGCCAAGTGTCACGTCTGGAGGAAACCTGGCACCATCCCTACGGTGAAGCATGGTGGTGGCAGCATCATGCTGTGGGGATGTTTTTCAGCATCAGGGACTGGGAGACTTGTCAGGATCGAGGGAAAGATGAACGGAGCAAAGTACAGAGAGATCCTTGATGAAAACCTGCTCCAGAGCGCTTAGGACGTCAGACCGCGAAGGTTCACCTTCCAACAGGACAGCGACCCTAAGCACACAGCCAAGACAACGCAGGAGTGGCTTCGGGACAAGTCTCTGAATGTCCTTGAGTGGCCCAGCCACAGCCCAGATTTGAACCCGATCGAACATCTCTGGAGAGACCAGAAAATAGCTGTGCAGCGACGCTCCCCATTCAACCAGAGCTTGAGAGGATCTGCAGAGAAGAATGGGGGAAACTCCCCAAATATAGGTGTGCAAAGCTTTTAGCGTCATACCAAAGAAGACTCGAGGTTGTAATCGCTGCCAAAGGTGCTTCACAAAGTACTGAGTAAAG
Organism: Coregonus clupeaformis; assembly: GCF_020615455.1. NCBI lineage: Eukaryota > Metazoa > Chordata > Actinopteri > Salmoniformes > Salmonidae > Coregonus > Coregonus clupeaformis. The sequence continues at coordinate 66,770,648 of NC_059192.1, read as the reverse complement.
GGTCTGCATACTTATGTAAATGTTACATTTCAGTTTGTTATTTTTAAAACATTTGCTAAAATGTATAAAAAAACAGTTTTGCTTTGTGGGGTATTGTGTGTAGATTGATAAAGGGAAAAAACAATTTAATAAATTTTTAGAATAAGGCTGTAGCATATCAAAATGTGGAAAAAGTCAAGGGGTCTGAATACTTTCCGAATGCACTGTAGGCCTAAGTAAGTTACGGTATTAAGACTAAACAGGACGCGCTCTTAGGCTTACAGCTCGATGGTGGTTATACAAAGCCTACTAATGATAACGACATTACTTATTATAACGATGATCATAATAATAACAACAACAACGAGATCAAGAAAAATGAGGGTATAGGAGCGAAAGCTGCATGCATTTTATGTGTGACAAACAGGTGCTGTTAGATTATAATATTATTTTTCTGCCTGTTTGGAACAGTGTAAACACTAAATAAATTATAAGAAATACCAGTCTGTTCTAGTGAATTTTTTTTATAAAGCCTTTATTACAGCATAGCAAAGATTAAAAACAGCCAAATCTGTGATATTGCTTTATCCGACATTTTGCTATTGCATGAGGCTTGGTGCTCACGGAACCAGTAGACTATTAAACAAACACTCAAACAGGCAACTGAAGGAAGATCTGTCTTATTTCTGTAGATATGGATGATTTATAAAGGCAGGCACATTTAACAGTTACGCTATTGATTATAGAACTAATTAGGTTGGGATTTATGCTCTCTCCTCAATTTTCTTTGACAATTAGGCTAAGCCTTATTCGCACGGGACTAGTATGACTAGAAAACGTTGGTTATGTAATTATTACCCCAGAATGTCTGTTAATCCAGAGGCCGATAAGGACAGGATTAGTTTTTTTCCCCAAACTGCCCCCTGTAATTTTATAAATTGACAGTTATGATGGAAGCCTGGATGTTTTTTTCTAGGCGTGAAGATATTTCAACAAGTCCAGGTGATAACAGGGCTACACTGATAACTAGAGCTTGATTCCCAAGATTCTAAACCATGCAAAACCATCTTTAGTATAGTGTTGCCATAATATTCGAATTGAGGAAGTGTGCTCATAATCATTAGGATATTTTAGCGATCCACAGTAGACGTCCTAAATGCCCCCCAGCCATCAGATGTGTGCTAAACTTGCACTTGAGATGCGTTTTAAGGCTATGGATGCGAAAGTGAATTTATCATTTCCAAACGTTTAGGTCAGTTGTATGCTGCTTTGCGATCTATTGACAGCAATGGTTACATTAAATAGGCGCAATGTTTTGCTGATGCATTTGGCAATATTCAATTCATATGCAAAAGCATTCACTGTGAAAGATGATACATGTAGGCCCTTCATATATAGGCTATGCGCAGCACTTTGTTCAATTTATCAAATCAGTTATTGTTCTTGCTCAAACCGTGAGCAACATCTGTCAAACTCAGATATTTCTCTCAAAACACAGGGATGTTGATTCGCACGGGACTAGTATTATCAGAGGACTTTGGAGTTTGCCAAAAAAAAGGTAGGTTATTCTGGCTAGAATTGTTACTCTCCTGCCATGTACAAAATTACTGACATGGCAGATTCGGACCGGACTAAAATCACAGATGTGGTGTTTTGTGCTTGTACACATAATTACATTACCCGACCACCCCCAATAAAAATAATCCTGTCCTAATAGGGTTTAAAGCAAGGGCTGTTTTCTCGTCTCTGCTGCATCCGCCTCATTGTTCTCAATCCCAATATGCTGCTTAATTTTGCTACCATGCCCATAGCAACATAGGGAAAGGAGCCAAGATTGTTTCAGGACCGGGAACAGCAACCATATCCAGCGCGGGAGAAAGTTCATTTGTTATAAAATATTAGCAGATGTATTAGTGTTGCAACATTATTTTTACATAATATAACCATATACAATTTCAGTATAACATGTCTTAAGAGTGATGGACTGTGCCATCCCCGTGGCCTCCACAATGGATTAGTCCACTGAGACAGGCGCGAATTAGACAGGTGCCTTGTGCACCATGAAAAATGTGTTTTGCGACTGCTTGACTAAAGAAATCTCAGTCTACAACAGCCTATCGACCAAACAATCGACCAAATGGGGTCAGCCCTACTAGTTACAGTTTTGACTTAAACTGGCTTGAAAATCTATGGCAAGACTTGAAAATGGCTGTCTAGCAATGATCAACAACCAACTTGACAGAGCTTGAAGAATTCTTTAAAGAATAAATGTGCAAATATTGTACAATCCAGGTGTGCAAAGCTCTTAGAAACGTACCCAGAAAGACTCACAGCTGTAATCGCAGCCAAAGGTGATTCTATTCTAACATGTATTGACTTAGGGGTGTGAATACTTATGTAAATGAGATACATTACATAGCAAAAGTATGTGGACACCTGCTCGTCGAACATCTAATTCCAAAATCATTGGCATTAATATAGAGTTGGTCCCCCCCCTTTTCAGCTATAACAGCCTCCAATGTTCTGGAAAGGTTTTTCACTAGATGTTGGAACATTGCTGCGGGACTTGCTTCCATTCAGCCACAAGTGAGGTCGGACACTGATGTTAGGCGATTAGGCCTGGCTCGCACTCAGCGTTCCAATTCATCCCAAAGGTGTTCGATGGGGTTGAGGTCAGGGCTCTGTGCAGGCCAGTCAAGTTCTTCCACACCATTTTTGTATGGAACTCGCTTTGTGCACAGGGGCATTGTCATGCTGAAACAGGAAAGGGCCTTCCCCAAACTGTTGCCACAAAGTTGGAAGCACTGAAACGTCTAGAATGTCATTGAATGCTGTAGCGTTAAGATTTCTCTTCACTGGCACTAAGGTGCCTAGCCCGAACCTTGATAAACAGCCCCAGACCATTATTTCTCCAACACCTAACTTTACAGTTGGCACTATGAATTCGGGCAGGTAGCGTTCTCCTGGCATCCGCCAAACCCAGATTCGTACATCGGACTGCCAGATGGTGAAACGTGATTCATCACTCCAGAGAATGCGTTTCTACTGCTCCAGAGTCCAATGGTGGCGAGCTTTACACCACTTCAGCCAACGCTTGACATTGTGCATGGTGATCGTAGGCTTGTGTGCGGCTGCTCGGCCATGGAAACCCATTTCATGAAGCTCCTGACGAACAGTTATTGTGCTGACATTACTTCCAGAGGCAGTTTGGAACTCAGTAGTGAGTGTTGCAACCGAGGACAGATGTATTTTACGCGCTACGCGCTTCAGCACTCGTTCTGTGAGCTTGTGTGGCCTACCACTTCGCGGCTGAGCCATTGTTCCTCCTAGACATTTCCACTTCACAATAACAACACTTACAGTTGACCGGGACAGCTCTAGCAGGGCAGAAATTTGACAAACTGACTTGTTGGAAAGGTGGCATCCTATGCAGTGCCACGTTGAAAGTCACTGAGCTCTTCAGTTCTACTGCCAATGTTTGTCTATGGCGATTGCTTGACTGTGTGATCGATTTTATACACCTGTCAGCAACGGGTGTGGCTGAAATAGCCAAATCCACTAATGTCAAGGGGTGTCCACATCCTTTTGGCCATGTAGTGTATTTCTGTATTTCAATAAATTTGAAAACATTTCTAAAAACATGTTTTCACTTTGGCATTATGGGTTATTGTGTGTAGATGGGTGAGATATTTTTTTTTTTAAATTCATTTTGAATTCAGGCTGTAACGCAACAAAATGTGGAATAAGTCAATGGGTTTGAATACTTTCTGAAGGTACTGTAGTTGCTTTTTGGTGGTTTTCTTAAATGTTAATTTTAATATAATTTAGAGTATCTGTTAATAATTACATTGTTTACAAACAATGGAGTAAAACAAGCTTATATGTTGGGTTCTGATGGGGTAAGACCATTGCTCATGAGGCATTTCTAAGTTACACATTCTTCAATATGAAAGCCTATGGAAGTCCGTTCCTGCCCACCCCCCAAAAACATTGATGTCACCAAGTGCAATATAACTTCAGCCTGTAAATTAGCCATTTAGAGTGAGTGATGAGCTCTACAGCAGTCTCACAACATCACTGGTTGAAAACTGTTTTCTGACCCTCCCAAAAGATTACATTTGTAGATAATTGGCCCTCTTTCTGAGACTCACCCACAAACAGGACCAAGCCTGGCCTGCTGAGAAGTGACAGACTCCATCCTAGCTGGAGGGGAGCTCTCATCTTACCTGTCAACATAGACAGGGCTCTAACTCCTCTGCAGGCCAGGTAGCAGGCTGTTAGCCAGCCCGCCAGCTTAGTGGAGTCTGCCACTAGCAGTCAGCTTAGTGCTCCCCATTGAGACCGTGTCTGTGCCTCGATCTAGGTTGGGAAAATCTAAACATGGCGGTGTTCGCCTTAGCAATCTCACTGGAATAAAGACCTCCTCCATCCCTGTCATTTTTTAACGAGACTGTGATAATACCTCAACTCAAAATAGGACTACTTAATGTTAGATCCCTCACTTCCAAGGCAGTCATAGTCAATGAACTAATCACTGATCATAAACTTGATGTGATTGGCTTGACTGAAACATGGCTTAAGCCCGATGAGTTAAATGAGGCCTCTCCACCTGGTTACACTAGTGACCATATCCCCCAGCACATCCCTCAAAAGGCAGAGGTGTTACTAACATTTGTGAGAGCAAATTTATATTTATAAAAACAACAGCTTTTTCATTTTTTGAGGTTCTAGTCATGAAATCTATGCAGGCCTCCTGGGCAATATACAGCGTTCCTCACTGAGTTCAATGAATTCCTATTGCATCTTATAGTCATGGCAGATAAGGCACATTTTTGGTGACTTCAATATTCACATGGAGAAGTCCACAGACCCACTCAAAGGCTTTCGCAACCATCATCGACTCAGTGGGTTTTATCCAACAAAGCAAGGTATAGGCACACGTGATGACGGTTTTAAAGTAAAGATTCACCCATTTTGAATGTTATATTGTTTTTGTGCATCTCTGAGCGATGTTCTATCAATTCCCTGGGTCATTTCATGTTTATCTGAACTATTGCTGTTCAAGCAGGCAGAAATTTGGCCGGTATGACGTAGCATTGCGATAAAGCCGCTCTCACTACGCTGAAAGTTAATAGGAATACGACTTTTAGATCGCGAAAACGTATATCATACATGTCAGATTTAAATACTTGCCTATGTCATAACGCAGGAGGTTGTCTTCTCTTGAATGAGCCATTTATCATATTTTTGTGATATTCCTACCTCGAGAAATGTTTAATTTAACAGAGGGTCTAACAGATTTCCACAATGATTTTCCCATGTTGCTACCAACCCTATTATAACGACAATATGAAACATTTGTTCACAAAAAATATTGTTCTCACATATTAGTGTTACGTAAAACTGTAAATTATAGGAATTACATTTACATTTACGTCATTTAGCAGACGCTCTTATCCAGAGCAACTTATTATAGGAATGAGTGGTTTTGGGTGGAATTTTCCTTTAAGGCGGTACATATTTACATTGGCGTACATTTAAAATCGATGGTAATGCCTGCCTCCTGAATCCAAGCGTTTGACATGGGAGGAGGGGACCAATAACTTTATCAATGTACCAGCTACAGTCATTTTTCATACTTAGGTCACCCTACTTTCAACTGGTTTTATCCAAATATCATCCAATTTGATGAAAAACATGATTTTCACTGTTCAGGACCTTTAATATACAGCTATTGCAGGGTTCTCCCCAAAGAATGAAAGAGGGGCGCTGCACCACCTTGTGGACTGGCTGCGCCCTTATGTAAATACATAAATGACGTAAATGTAAATGTAAATACAATTGTTTTTATTTGTCACCATTTAAGACCAGGCACCACACCCTAATACAATATTTTTTGGGCTGTAGATTGCAGGAAATGGCAGTTAAAGGTGTTTAAAAATGCCTAAATCTATGACTTACAGTACTCTCTCATAATTATGACTTACTATTATAGTAAATCAGATTTGTTTGGGAGGGGTGGCAGGAACGGGCTTCCATACTTCAAGAAACAATAGCTATACTGTATAAAAATGTGATGTACCAACACCAGATTGCCCTTTTAATGGATTTAATTGAATTAAATCTGATGTCAAGCAGATGTCAAACATGCACCAACTCACATCAACAAAACTCTCCAATCCATTAATACGGAACAATAACTCTCGCGCGTACACACTGTGTGATTGACTATAGGATATCCATAAGGTTATCCTTGAAAGTTGAGGCGGGCCTGATGCAAAGTGTTGTGATACAGCATGTGATACAGATCGCCTAAACGTATCTCATAATAACAACTTACTGACTCACAATTACGACTTACTATTTCACAACTATCTCATAACTCCATCTGCGGACCGCAGTTACTACATGCCATTGAGGCTGCTAGCTATCTACTTCCCTTGGCGTAACGTTAACAGAGCTGCCTGAAAGCAGTGTTCGGCAGGCGGGGGCGAAAGACACTGGGAGAATCTCAATTTCATACTCTGTGTCCTCTCTCCTCAACTCCTTCTCAAAACCCGTTGGAGGAGAAGGTCAGAGAGGAGGGACCTCTGGCTTTCTCATCCAATGGGTTTTGAGAAAGAAGCGAGGTGAAAGGACAGAGGATGCGAGGAGTTGGCAATTGAGATTCTCTCATAATGCACCGGTGTCCCCTAGCTAACTAGCAGCCTCTTTCGGTGGGGTTTTCGGCGGGTGGCATCCAACCTTATTGGTGCATTATCTCCACCTACTGTGCTGGAGTGTGGGCCAGCGACACTGCTAGCAGACTCAATGGCAGTGGGCGTGGCATGTTGTGGGCGTGGCATGTTGTGGGCGTGGCATGTAGTAACCACTTATCTGCTTATAGATTACGTTATCTTTTTTTGGTGCCTTGAAATAGCTTCAATTAGTATTTATTGTCAATCACCCGCAATCTATTTTCATAGGCCCATCAACGAAATCCCATTTCCCACGACATGCCCACTTTAACAAGCTACACATGCTTTGACCGGTAGGCCTTGAAGCCATGAGAAAATGCTCAGCCTTTCCTATCTGGACGTCCTAATTTCACTCACCTCCCAACCTGTGCTCTGTTGTTGATCCCACTGGCCGTGGACGACATACTGGCGGGGCCCGGAGTCCCGTTGGAGGTTTTTCGCCCGCCGGAGCTGGGCTGTTGTTGTTTCAACATGGCCAAGCAGCAAGCTTATAAAACTAAATATTATTCCAGTCAAATAATTGGAGATAACCTAAAAACACACTTCGATACAGCTACAACGGGAAATGACTTTTACGTAGCAGGTTTTGAGAATTAACGTAGAAGGAAAAGGTTTAGGGTTAGCGAAAATGCTCTCATAACCTGCTACGGATAGTCACTTCCGGACGTAACTGTATCGAAGTGGTGTGCTTTTAGGGAGTCCCAAATAATTCGCCGACTGGCCAACGTTTAGCTAGCAATCAAAACAATACCGTTAGCCTGTATTAACCTCAATGACTGAGAACAGCTATGCTAGCTAACGCTAATAGCAATTGGCCTCGCAAACGGGAAAGCTATTGCAAGGTGGATCGCAATTAAAATATACCTTGATTTCGGATTGTATTCTCTGGCTGGCTACTTTGCTGTTTCGTATCGATTTATTCGCTAAGTAGCAACAATGTTTAAACACGAGATCGTGGTTTAGGCTTCTACTGATCCTAGCTAGCTGGCAGTCTCTTCGGACATTCGCATGGTAGCTTCCCTGTCTGGATTACTTGCTTCTTTAGGTAGACTTGAAGTATTCTTCTTGAAGGTTAAACCTTAGACTACCAGTTATGATGCTAGTATACTTGTTTTGGGATGAAAACCCGCGGTCGGTCACCACCTCTCGAGGTAAGTTTCACTCGATCAACCGCGCGCTGCTCAGTGGTCATCACAGGCACCGCGGTGAAGCAGCCAAGAATAACTAAGTAGTTCCGGGTCAGGGTTTTTTGGAATCCTTCAGAATAAGAGTCCCGTCCTGTATACTTTGTAAATGAATAATTAAGGTGAAAATGATGCACAATTATCGATATATTTTCTACTAGTTATCATACAATGAGTAAAAGTATTTCTATGAGATAAGTGATTTAAAAAAAAAAAAGGGGCAGTGGCGATTTTAGCTTGTAAATCTTGGTGGGGCAAAAAAACAAAAACGTGGGATGCATGCCAGCAAAGCCACTACACTACACAACACAACACAACACAATACATTAATTGCACTATAACAGTGACAAACGGTGTCCACAAACTGTTAGTGCCTACGTAAAGCTGTCCCAACAGCAGTCCCAACATCTTACCACTGCTACACCTGGCTATCAGCAGAGCCTTGTCTGGCCGTGAAACAGTTAATTCAGCCTCATTTACTGCCTTTAAAAAAACATTGCTGATATGGCTGACTTGCTTAAATAAATGTGGTTTCTAATGACAATGGAGATGTACGAACTATGGCATAAGGGGACGACAAGCGGATTAAAGCCAATCCGTAATTTCGATGAAGACATTAATGAGCGAGCTAGGACGGACGTAGTCAATATAACTATTTGTTTAGCACTTTTAAAATGTACAGCGACAGAATTCAGAACATGTGCCGTTCTTACAGTGTTCTCCCTGTACACCAAGTCAGAACCGTAGGATAAATAAAGGGGGCATATAAGCAGACAATGAAAGCTCTTACAATATTCGATGATTACATTTCTCTAAAACAGGTTATAGGCTACATGTGCACCACCAAGTCAGAACAGTAGGCTAAGTTCTGAGGGGGAAAGGAACCAAATTATTAGGCGAAGGCACATGGGCTACTAATAGCTTAGTACACAACATACACATCTGCCACGCTGATCCTCAACACGGGAGCCCCTCAGGGGTGCGTGCTCAGTCCCCTCCTATACTCCCTGTTCACCCATGACTGCATGGCCAGGCACAACTCCAACACCATCATTACGTTTGCCGACGACACAACAGGCCTGATTACCGACAACGATGAGACAGCCTATAGGGAGGAGGTCAGAGACCTGGCCGTGTGGTGCCAGGATAACAACCTCTCCCTCAACGTGATCAAGACAAAGGAGATGATTGTGGACTACAGGGAAAAAAATAGGACTGAGCATGCCCCCATTGTCATCAAAGGGGCTGTAGTGGAACAGGTTGAGAGCTTCAAGTTCCTTGGTGTCCACATCACCAGCAAACTATCATGGTCCAAACACACCAAGACAGTCATGAAGAGGGCATGACAAAGCCTATTCCCCCTCAGGAGACTGAAAATATTTGGCATGGGTCCTCAGATCCTCAGATCCTCAAAAAGTTCTACAGCTGCACCATCGAGAGCATCCTGACTGGCTGCATCACCGCCTGGTATGGTAACTGCTCGGCCTCCGACCACAAGGCACTACAGAGAGTAGTGCGTACGGCCCAGTACATCACTGGGGCCAAACTTCCTGCCATCCAGGACCTCTATACCAAGCAGTGTCAGAGGAAGGCCCTAAAAATTGTCACCGACTCCAGCCACCCTAGTCATAGACTGTTCTCTCTGCTACCGCATGTCAAACTTTACCGGAGTGCCAAGTCTAGGTCCAAAAGGCTTCTTAACAGCTTCTACCCCCAAGCCATAAGACTCCTGAACAGCTAATCATGGCTACCAGGACTATTTGCTTTTTTTATGAGTTCCCAGTTGTCTTGAACTCACTGAAGTCTAAGATTTCCCAGTTCAGATTTTCCAGTTGTTTTGAATGCAGCAGAAGTCATGCTGGATTGACAGCATGACCAATTTATTCAACCTTTTCTGGCCCATGGTGTTGCGTGTGAATGTTGATCTTTTTAAGCTTGGAAAATAGACCCTTTTTAAGCTCCAGACATGGACCACACACCCTCTCCACCGAATTGCAGGCAGGGGAAGCAAAATAGTGATTGCTTTGCAACGCTTGCTGTTAGCCACTGATTCCTTCCAAACCACTCAATGTTGAATTTGCAATTTCCGACTTGTTGTGTAATGTTTATGTCCAATGGCCGACGAGCACCGATACATTTTATCTATAATTTATCTTCATATGACAACAATTGAAAAGGATTTTCCAGTAGATTGTCGACGTGATTCATGATGATGACTGCTTGCTAGCTAAGATTTTCAAAGTATGATGTTGACATGATCAGGCCAATCAAAGCTACGGTAGATATAACGTGATTTGTAGTAATTTTATCTGTGGCCAATGACCTTGAGCCTTCTTGGATGGGCACTTCTAATGTAAATATATGGCAGCACCCAAGGGGGCTTGAACTGCCTATCTCTCCCTGTGCATTATGCGGTGACGTAGTGAAGAAGAAGATTACCAACACCTACGCTCAGTATTTTCTGCTGGCTGTCTCTCCACCACAGAAAGCACTGAGCTAGGCTGAAACATCTGTATTTTGGAGCTGCCTTACTCAAGAAAGCAAGAACGAGACCATGTTTGTATGCGGCTTTATTCACTCAATAAATGTGTTTTTACAATGTTTGCAAACTGATATGACACGAATTAATGCCAAAATAACATGCAAAACAGGCAAAATAATTATTGTCATAAAAAAAATAAAAAAAGATTTAAAGGAGCCCCATCTGCCCTGAATGACGGGTTGCTGCTGAGTATGTCCAATATGAAAAACGTACTGAACATTGTGGAATTTGAATGGGCTAATTTACAATGGGATTTAAAAGTGTTTTTTAAAGTTGATTATTATAATTATAACAATAATATGAATATTGTTATTTGTATTACTGTTGTTACCATAATAACTATCTGGTAATCATTACTTTTAATGCTGTTAACAATCATGTCAATGCTATAAAATTATTTATGCTATAACGGCGATTAACTTTTGTTCCTTTCTTCATACTGTAAAAAAAAATCGAAGTCTGCTAACATTTCCTCATAACATTTTAAGAATTTCGACAATTTTAATATTTTTTACCATCTTCATTGCGGGACTTTTATTTTGAAGGGATATCGCCGGGGTCACGGCTTTATTGCTGCTAGGGCGTCTTTTTTCCCCCCAAACGAGGGTTAGCCAAAGCCACGCCCCTTTTCAACTAGGGGCGTATTCCAGCCTACATAGTCCAGGTATTTAGTCAACAGCATAAGAGCGGAGAGCCTGGAGAAAATAAGGCTCGTACAGGAATGCGGTCAAAGTCAGTGCTTGACTTGGGCCGGGGCTGTCTGGAACGCCGTACAGGCACTTGTCATTTTTGGGGAATTGTGTACCAGCACCTTTATGAAAGCGAAGTAGCCTATCGCTGGCCCAGATTCATACATCGAGGCAAAAAAGGTTGATCAAAGAGGAATGAAGGCGGGATCTTCATTGAATAGCAATGGGGTAGTGGACAATCATTTCCTAATTCCGCTTTGTTCAACTTTATTTGCTGCTAGTCTGTGAATCTGTGCGTGACAGTCAGTGTTGCCAATTTAGCGACACTTTTTCCAAAAAGCGACTAGCGACAAATCTAGCAACTTTTTCTGGTGTTATTCGAGACTTTTGGAGACTCTGACGTGAAAGCACGTATCGTTCCTACTCTTCTCAACGAGCAGCGGGTGCTGCCGTGGATGCTGCCGTGGGCCTCTGCCGTGGGCCCCACCCCCGTCCCAAAGCACTCACAGGTGGCCCAGTCCTCGCACAGCAGTCCCTCCCAGCTGCAGTCAGAGCAGGAGATGTTCACCCCTCCGCGTCCAGACTGCAAATGAATAGCGCATGCGGGAAGCCGCCGCTGGCTGATCCCACCCTGGCTTACATTCAGGGCGGGATGTAAATGTAGGGTGTTTATTACTCACTTTTTCTTTTCCCACAACGTTATTCCTCTCTCCTACAGCGTCCATCACAATTACATGCACATGGCCAATTATGCAAATTAGGTGATGGCGTCATTTAGCGACTTCTAGCGACTTTTAGGACAGCCAATAGCTACTTTCCTTACTGAGGAGTTGGCAACACTGGTGACAGTAGGCTGTCAAAAAAATTTTTTAAGCGCCAGCCTGAATGGCATGATGCGCTGTTCCAAATGGTCAAATTAGGGTTTGTAAGGTCATGAAAAGTAATGGAAATGTTTTTCATAATTGTTCATGTAATTTATGAAAGCACACTTTTAAATATGATCAATCAATAAAAAAATGACATATCAGCCATTATCGGAATAACAATTCAGTGCATGTCTGTGGCGCTGCGTGTGTGCCAGTGCGAGTGGGCGGTTGCCTGAGGAGAGAGAGTGCGACATTTCAGCAGCTGGTATAAAATAATGACAGAGAGACTAACTAGATCACCAATTCAAAACATAACTCGTAGCAGTTATCTCGCTAGTTAACTATAGCTAACTAAGCATTCATTTCGTTGTCGCCTTTCCACCGGCACTGTAGAGCCTAAATATATCTGCACCATTGGAAAGCTGGGATTTCCCTCTATTAACCAGTAGCCATGTAATTGCAAAAACATTAAAAATATTGACAAATAACTTGCTGTGCATGTATCTCCCCTGAAACATGAATATTTGAGCCTTATACACTATATATACAAAAGTATGTGAACACCCCTTAAAATTACTGGATTTGGCTATTTCAGCCACACCCGTTGCTGACAGGTGCATTCGGAAAGTATTCAGACCCCTTAACTTTTTCCACATTTTGTTATGTTACAGCCTTATTCTAAAATTGATTAAATCGTTTTTTTCCCCTCATCAATCTACACACAATACCCCATAATGACAAAGCAAAAACAGGTTTTTAGAAATGTTTGTAAATCTATTAAAAATAAAAAAACGGAAATATCACATTTACATAAGTATTCAGACCCTTTACTCAGTACTTTGTTGAAGCACCTTTGGCAGCAATTACAGCCTCGAGTCTTCTTGGGTATGATGCTACAAGCTTGGCACACCTGTATTTGGGGAGTTTCTCCCATTCTTCTCTGCAGATCCTCTCAAGTTCTGTCAGGTTGGATGGGGAGTGTCTCTGCACAGCTATTTTCAGGTCTGTCCAGAGATGTTCGATCGGGTTCAAGTCCGGGCTCTGGCTGGGCCACTCAAGGACATTCAGAGACTTGTCCTGAAGCCACTCCTGCGTTGTCTTTGCTGTGTGTTTAGGGTTGTTGTCCTGTTGGAAGGTGAAACTTTGTACCAGTCTGAGGTCCTGAGCGCTCTGGAGCAGGTTTTCATCAAGGATCTCTCTGTACTTTGCTCCGTTCATCTTTCCCTCGACCCTGACTAGTCTCCCAGTCCCTGCCGCTGAAAAACATCCCCACAGCATGATGCTGCCACCACCATGCTTCACCGTAGGGATGGTGCCAGGTTTCCTCCAGACGTGACGCTTGGCATTCAGGCCAAAGATTTCAATCTTGGTTTCATCAGAACAGAGAAGCTTGTTTCTCATGGTCTGAGTCCTTTAGGTGCCTTTGGCAAACTCCAAGCGGGTTGTCATGTGCCTTTTACTGAGGAGTGGCTTCCGTCTGGCCACTCTACCATAAGGGCCTGATTGGTGAAGTGCTGCAGAGATGGTTGTCCTTCTGGAAGGTTCTCCCATCTCCACAGAGGAACTCTGGAGCTTTGTCAGAGTGACCATCGGGTTCATGGTCACCTCCTTGACCAAGGCCCTTCACAGCTTTGCCCAACACCTGGTCGTCTAATGGTTAAACGGAGACCTGGAGAGGCCTACAAGCCACAGTGTCTTGCACCCACTGTGAAATTTGGTGGAGGATCGGTGATGATCTGGGGGTGCTTCAGCAAGGCTGGAATCGGGCAGATTTGTCTTTGTGAAGGACGCATGAATCAAGCCATGTACAAGGTTGTCCTGGAAGAAAACTTGCTTCCTTTTGCTCTGACATTGTTCCCCAACTCTGAGGATTGGTTTTTCCAGCAGGACAATGTGCCATGCCACACAGCCAGGTCAATCAAGGTGTGGATGGAGGACCACCAGATCAAGACCCTGTCATGGCCAGCCCAATCTCCAGACCTGAACCCCATTGAAAACATCTGGAATGTGATCAAGAGGAAAATGGATTAAGCCATCAAACAAAGCCGAGCTGCTTTAATTTTTTGCGCCAGGAGTGGCATAAAGTCATCCAACATCAATGTGAAAGACTGGTGGAGAGCATGCCAAGACGCATGAAAGCTGTGATTGAAAATCAGGGTTATTCCACCAAATATTGATTTCTGAACTCTTCCTAAGTTAAAACATTAGTATTGTGTTGTTTAAAAATGAACATGAACTTATTTTCTTTGCATTATTCGAGGTCTGACAACACTGCATCTTTTTTGTTATTTTGATCAGTTGTCATTTTCTGCAAATAAATGCTCTAAATGACAATATTTTTATTTGGAATTTGGGAGAAATGTTGTCAGTAGTTTATAGAATAAAACAAACATGTTATTTTTACCCAAACACATACCTATAAATAGGAAAACCAGAGAAAGTGATCATTTTGCACTGGTCTCTTAATTTTTTCCGCAGCTGTATATGGAAAAGATACACGTATTAAAATTTAGACCAATCGTTTGTTCAAATGAAAAGACTACTCTTGGTGGACCAATTTTTTTTTTAGTTGGGACAGCCCTAGTAGGCTTTAGATGCCCCAGAAAATTAGGAGGGAGGACCCCCCAGACCCACCGCCAGGTTATGTCCCCCCCACTTCTAAAACAAAAATTGCGCCCCAGTGGCGGGCTAACTCTCTTGGTCAAGGCCACAATGGCAGGAGGTGGTAGGTTTACATGGGATCGGACACAGCAGCTTTCCAGTGTCAATTATGCTCTACTTTTTTATGTAGGCTATAATAATAGTCATGAAAATTTGGTTAAAAGTCATGGAGAAGTCATGGAAAATGTGTATAAACCATTAACAGTGAATAATCAGTATAATGTATTTAGTGAATTTCGGTGAACATAGTCTAATGGACCGACTTGGAAAAAGACAGCTCCTGCACTTAGTCCACCCCAAGTCAAGCACTGGTCAAAATACAGGAGAAAATGCAATTGAACACATTGAAGTACCCATAGAGGCTTGCCAAACTTGCTCTCAAAACAAGATTTTAGCAAGGAATGGATGCTTCAAACACGGTACTGTGAGGTAAGACTATTTCCAAATCCCTTAGCTATTATATACTGAACAAAAATAGTCCCTGTCTCTGAAATGTCCTCTGGCTCTGAAACCTCTAATTCTATTTCACTGTCACGGTCCAGAATTTGTGATAAGGCTTCATTGACTGAAAATCTTTTGGAGCTAATTTTTGAGTGTCTGTGTCAGAAATCTCCTGCTCTTGCACTGAGAAGGAGAAGCTTGGGAAAGCTCCTTTTCACCCAAACATAATTATAAAAGTGCAACCAGAACCAGTCAAAACAAAATACATCAAAGACACTTGTTTATTTTGGACCTGTGCAAATATCTATACACATGAAAGCCTCCAGGTCAAAATGACCGACAACATCATGTTTGTATACAAAATCTACACAGACATTCCACAACACATCAGTGTGTCCACATTTTGCAGTTAGGTTCATGAACTTAAATGAGGAAAAGTAATTTAATTTCATGGAGAAAAGGAGAGGTTAACTAGTATTTTAGACAACTCAAAAGTGGAAATGTGTCAAATTGACCCGCAACATAATAGGAGGGTAAAAAAAAAAAAAAAGGTATTCTTACTAGTGAATAGAATAAAGTTCTATTTTTTTTTACATTTAAAGATCATTTGTTTATCTGGAACCATTCAGAAGATGTGGCCATATCTGAGTTGGCTTCATTAATTAGTGAGTCAAATTCTTGTGTTATAAAATCTAATTGGTATCATCAGCAAAGTGGATGGGAAGTACGGTAGAAGACACAGCAGCAAGGTCATTGATGTACAGTGGGGAAAAAAAGTATTTAGTCAGCCACCAATTGTGCAAGTTCTCCCACTTAAAAAGATGAGAGAGGCCTGTAATTTTCATCATAGGTACACGTCAACTATGACAGACAAATTGAGGAAAAAAAATCCAGAAAATCACATTGTAGGATTTTTTATGAATTTATTTGCAAATTATGGTGGAAAATAAGTATTTGGTCACCTACAAACAAGCAAGATTTCTGGCTCTCACAGACCTGTAACTTCTTCTTTAAGAGGCTCCTCTGTCCTCCACTGCGTTACCTGTATTAATGGCACCTGTTTGAACTTGTTATCAGTATAAAAGACACCTGTCCACAACCTCAAACAGTCACACTCCAAACTCCACTATGGCCAAGACCAAAGAGCTGTCAAAGGACACCAGAAACAAAATTGTAGACCTGCACCAGGCTGGGAAGACTGAATCTGCAATAGGTAAGTAGCTTGGTTTGAAGAAATCAACTGTGGGAGCAATTATTAGGAAATGGAAGACATACAAGACCACTGATAATCTCCCCTTGATCTGGGGCTCCACTCAAGATCTCAGCCTGTGGGGTCAAAATGATCACAAGAACGGTGAGCAAAAATCCCAGAACCACACGGGAGGACCTAGTGAATGACCTGCAGAGAGCTGGGACCAAAGTAACAAAGCCTACCATCAGTAACACACTACGCCGCCAGACGTAGTGCCAGACGTGTCCCCCTGCTTAAGCCAGTACATGTCCAGGCCCGTCTGAAGTTTGCTAGAGTGCATTTGAATGATCCAGAAGAGGATTGGGAGAATGTCATATGGTCAGATGAAACCAAAATATAACTTTTTGGTAAAAACTCAACTCGTCGTGTTTGGAGGACAGAGAATGCTGAGTTGCATCCAAAGAACACCATACCTACTGTGAAGCATGGGGGTGGAAACATCATGCTTTGGGGCTGTTTTTCTGCAAAGGGACCAGGACGACTGATCCGTGTAAAGGAAAGAATGAATGGGGCCATGTATCGTGAGATTTTGGGTGAAAACCTCCTTCCATCAGCAAGGGCATTGAAGATGAAACGTGGCTGGATCTTTCAGCATGACAATGATCCCAAACACACCGCCCGGGCAACGAAGGAGTGGCTTCGTAAGAAGCATTTCAAGGTCCTGGAGTGGCCTAGCCAGTCTCCAGATCTCAACCCAATAGAAAATCTTTGGAGGGATTTGAAAGTCTGTGTTGCCCAGCGACACTGCTCTAGAGGAGATCTGCATGGAGGAATGGGCCAAAATACCAGCAACAGTGTGTGAAAACCTTGTGAAGACTTACAGAAAACGTTTGACCTGTGTCATTGCCAACAAAGGGTATATAACAAAGTATTGAGAAACTTTTGTTATTGACCAAATACTTATTTTCCACCATAATTTGCAAATAAATTCATTAAAAATCCTACAATGTGATTTTCTGGCATTTTTTTTCTAATTTTGTCTGTCATATTTGACGTGTACCTATGATGAAAATTACAGGCCTCTCTCATCTTTTTAAGTGGGAGAACATGCACAATGGGTGGCTGACTAAATACTTTTTTTCCCCACTGTAGATTAGAAATAACAAAGGTCCAATTATCGAACCCTGTGGCACACCACAGGATATCTTAGCCCTGGTAGATGCACAGCCGTTTGCATAAACAAATTCTTCTACATTTACATTACATTTATCATAAACACAACACAACTACAGTGCATTCGGAAAGTATTCAGACCTTATTCAGACCTGTTAAAAAACTGTTTTCGCTTTGTCATTATGGGGTATTGTGTGTAGATTTATGAGGAAAAATATTAATTTAATCAATTTTAGAATAAGGCTGTAACATAACAAAGTGTGGAAAAAGTCAAGGGGTATGAATACTTTCTGAATGCACTGTATAGCAGAGTTATTTGCCATAGGCCTACGAGAGGGGCGGGGGGGTGAACAACCAGCTGATCATACTTCAGGTATAAGATGTAGCCTTTTTCTTCGTTCTTCAATTAGTTGTGGAAGCAGTTCCTTTCTATTGAAGCATACCTTTTCGGAGAAGTCTTAATTTATGAAGATTGTGGTTCCCTTCAGGCACTTGGCTCTTCTGAGAATCTCCTCCTTGTCTTTGAACCTGAGCAATTTGCCCACTATAGATCTGGGCCATCCATCGGGGAAGTAAGTGCCATTCCTATGCGCCCTCTCCATCTCAATGAGTTTAGGGTCCAGTTTGAGGTGATCTGCCAGGAGTTTCTTGGCCTTGACTTCTGTTTCATGCCAAGTTTCAGTCTTTACGTCCTCAATTCCATCGATTAAAATGTTATTGCGTCTCGATTGGTTTTCGAGGTAGTCTCCTTTGGAAGAGTGCTTGTCAAGTGGTGTTTGGAAATGGTTTTGAATGCGGTCTGGCTGGTGACAATCCCGCCCTCTAGCTCCTCCACCTCCGACTGCGTAAATTCCAAACTGTGTTTAAGTTCCATTACATCCTTAAACAGATCATCAACCCTTTCGTTGGTAGAATCCATAAAGAGTTGCAGGAAGGATTTAAAGTTATTTTCCTGCAGATCTATTATTTCTTCATACATTTGTATCCAGAACCTCTGGCTGAAACTAGCCAGCTAACTCTCTACTTGCTATTAGCCACTGTTAGCGGTCTGCACCTGTCACGCCCTGGCTCTGGGGACTCTAGTATGTTGAGCCAGGGTGTGAGTTTTCATTTGTTTATGTTCTAGTTGTTGTATATCTATGTTGGCCAGGGTGGCTCCCAATCAGAGACGGCTGTAGCTCGTTGTCTCTGATTGGGAGTCATACTTAGGTAGCCGTTAGGCATTCATTATTTGTGGTTTCTTGTTCCGTGTTGGTTTGTTTATGTAACCAGGGACGTCACGTTTTCGTTTTGTTGTTTTGATCGTGTGATCATTCTAATAAATAAAATGTTCGCATTCAACGCTGCGCCTTGGTCCTCCTCTATGAATGACGATCGTGACAGAAGAAACCACCAAGATGTGACCAAGCAGCGTGTCCAGGAGCCATCGCCAGGAGATCCCTAACAGATCTCCTTCGCCTCCTCGACTGGGTCAAGCCGAGTGAGGAAGAGAAGGGCTTGACATTGTGGCAGAAGGGCGAAAGGCTTGCGAGGGACATGGAGACCTGGTCCACGGGTAGGGGAGACGCCCAGAATTTTTTTATGGGGGGGCTAACGCCGTGGACGACGGGCCAGCAGGAGACCGCGGCAGAGCGGCCCAGCGGATTGGCAGAGGAGGCCGCCAGGTTACGGGGGCCACTGGTCGAAGAGGGGGTGGAAGATGTAGAGGCACGGCGAGAGGTACTGGCGTGTGTTGCCAGTCCGGTCCGGCCTGTTCCTGATCCCCACGTAGGGCCAGTGGTGTGTGTTCCCAGTACGGTCCGGCCTGTTCCTGCCACTCGCACCAAGTCTACGGTGCGCATCGCCAGCTCGGCCCGGCCCATTCCTGCTCCCCGCACCAAGTCAGTGGTGCGTTCGTCAGCCCTGTCCGGCCCGTTCCTGCTCTCCGCACCAAGTCTGTGGTGCGCGCCGCCAGCCCAGTCCGGCTCATTCCTGCTCCCCGCACCAAGTCAGTGGTGCGTTTCGTCAGCCCTGTCCGGCCCGTTCCTGCTCCCCGCACCAAGTCAGTGGTGCGGCGTCGTCAGCCCGGCACGCCCGTTCCTGCTCCCCGCACCAAGTCAGTGGTGCGCCCGTCAGCCCGGTCCGGCCCGCTCCTGCTCCCCGCACCAAGTCAGTGGTGCGTTTCGTCAGCCCGGCTCGGCCCGCTCCTGCTCCCCGCACCAAGTCAGTGGTGCGCGTTGCCAGCCCGGCACGGCCCGTTCCTGCTCCCCGCACCAAGTCAGTGGTGCGCTCCGTCAGCCCGACCGCCCGCTCCTGCTCCCCGCACCAAGTCAGTGGTGCGTTTCGTCAGCCTGCTCGGCCCGCTCCTGCTCCCCACACCAAGCCAGTGGTGTGCGTCGTCAGTCCGGCACGGCCCGTGCCTGTTCCACCGGTGGCGGGTCCGGCACCGGTCAGGTGCTGCGTCACGCCGGAGCTAGAGCAATCCGCTCCACCAGTGTTCAGTTCAGCTCTGGTCAGCAGGGCCAGACCGGACCAGGGATACTTTGGGGGGTTAGAGAAGGAGTGGGGGTCATGTCCGGAGCCGGATCCGCCGCCAGGCGGAGTGCCCACCCGGTCCCTCCCTGTTGTATTTGGTTGGCGCGGTCGGAGTCCGCGCCTTTAGGGGGGGGTACTGTCACGCCCTGGCTCTGGGGACTCTAGTATGTTGAGCCAGGGTGTGAGTTTTCATTTGTTTATGTTCTAGTTGTTGTATATCTATGTTGGCCAGGGTGGCTCCCAATCAGAGACGGCTGTAGCTCGTTGTCTCTGATTGGGAGTCATACTTAGGTAGCCGTTAGGCATTCATTATTTGTGGTTTCTTGTTCCGTGTTGGTTTGTTTATGTAACCAGGGACGTCACGTTTTCGTTTTGTTGTTTTGATCGTGTGATCATTCTAATAAATAAAATGTTCGCATTCAACGCTGCGCCTTGGTCCTCCTCTATGAATGACGATCGTGACAGCACCATTGTCCGTGGCCTGCACTACTTACCAGCCAGCTCTAGCCTGGACAATTATCGGCCAGTCTGCACAGTCTGCACATCGCGCTATCGAGCCAGAGCATATCGGATTTTCTGCCGGAATCACTGAATCACTGGACCTTAACACCGGATCATCGCAACTAGCTAGCTGCAACCGAATGGCTGTTGTCGTTGTTGGCTAATCACCACTGTCCTGAAGCTAACCCCAGTTAGCCTTGAGCTAGCCTCGAGCCAGGCCCATCTCCCGGCTATCTACCTCTCTGTCAACCAGACGGGACCTCCTAGTGTTGACACGGAGCCCCGCCGATCCATCACGACTGGTCTGCCGACGTAATTGTCTGATGTGGTTTCAACAGGCTTCCCGTTGCGACGACCACGAAGATCCATCTGCTAGCTCCGGCCCGCTAGCACACGCAATCAACAGCCGAGCCTGTAGCGTAGCAGCCACTGAACTGCTCCCGGACTTACTTATTGCTGTTCACTGGACCTTATGACCACTCAACTACACAGCTGATGCCTGCTGGACTGTTCCTTAATACGGTACCCCATCCTGTTGATCTGTTTAGCCTCAGCTCAAACTTTCGTCGCCATTACCAGCTGTTGTCTTAGCTCTCTCAAATAACACCTGTGACTGCTTTATGCCTATCTCCCATGTCAATATGCCTATTGCTGTTTCGGTTAGTTCTAACTGTACTTTTTCAATGTAGAGCCCCCAGTCCTGCTCAACCTGTCTCAGATAGATCCTTTGTCCCACCCCCCACACACGTGGAGACCGGCTCAATCAGTGCCTCCAGTGATGCTATCTCTTTCATCTTTACCCAACGCTTAGGTTTACCTCCACTGTACTCATATCCTTCCATATCCTTGTCTGTACATAATGCCCTGAATCTATTCTACAACGCCCGGAAATCGGCCCCTTGTTTTCTCTGTTTTCCCAACGCACTAGAAGACCAGTTCTTAAAGCCTTTAGCTGTATCCTTATTCTACTCCTCCTCTGTTCCTCAGGTGATGTAGAGGTTAACCCAGGCCCTGTAGCCCCCAGTATCACTCCTGCTCCCCAGGCGCTATCATTTGTTGACTTCTGTAATCGCAAAAGCCTTGGTTTCTTGCATGTTAACATCAGAAGCCTCCTCCCTAAGTTTGAGTTATTCACTGCGTTAGCACACTCAGCCAACCCTGATGTTCTAGCAGTGTCTGAATCCTGGCTTAGGAAGGCCCCCAAAGATTCTGAAATGTCCATTCCCAACTACAACATTTTCCGTCCAGATAGAACTGCCAAAGGGGGCGGAGTTGCAATCTACTGTAGATATAGCCTGCAGAGCTCTATCATACTATCCAGGGCTGTGCCCAAACAGTTTGAGCTTCTACTTCTAAAATTCCACCTTTCCAGAAATAAGTATCTCACTGTTGCCGCTTGCTACAGACTCCCTCAGCCCCCAGCTGTGCCCTGAACACAATATGTCAATTGATTGCCCCCCATCTATCCTCAGCATTCGTATTGCTTGGTGACCTAAACTGGGATATGCTTAACACCCCGGCCGTACTACAATCTAAACTAGATGCCCTCAATCTCACACAAATTACCAGGTACAACCCTAAATCCGTTAACATGGGCACCCTCATAGATATCATCCTGACTAATTTACCCTCTAAATACACCTCCGCTGTCTTCAACCAGGATCTCAGCGATCACTGCCTCATTGCCTGCGTCCGTAATGGGTCCGCGGTCAAATGACCAGCTCTCATCACTGTCAAACGCTCCCTAAAACACTTCAGCGAGCAGGCCTTTCTAATTGACCTGGCCCGGGTATCCTGGATGGATATTGACCTCATTCCGTCAGTAGAGGATGCCTGGTTGATCTTTAAAAGTGCTTTCCTCTCCATTTTAAATAAGCATGCCCCATTAAAAAAATTCAGAACTAAGAACAGATATAGCCCCTGGTTCACCCCAGACTTGACTGCCCTTGACCAGCACAAAAACATCCTGTGGCGTACGGCATTAGCATCGAACAGCCCCCGCGATATGCAACTTTTCAGGGAAGTCAGGAACGAATATACACAATCAGTTAGGAAAGCAAAGGCTAACTTTTTCAAACCAAAATTTTCATCATGTAGCACTAACTCCAAAAAGTTTTGGGACACTCTAAAGTCCATGGAGAATAAGAGCACCTCCTCCCCAGATGCCCACTGCACTGAGGCTAGGAAACACTGTCACTACCGATAAATCTACGATAATCGAAAATTTCAACAAGCATTTTGCTACGGCTGGCCATGCTTTCCACCTGGCTACCCCTACCCCGGCCACCAGCTCTGTAACCTCCGCTGCAACTTGCCTATGCCCCCCCGCTTCTCCTTCACCCAAATTCAGATAGCTGATGTTCTGAAAGAGCTGCAAAATCTGGACCCCTACACTCTAGATCCAAACTGTTACAGACCTATATCCATCCTGCCCTGCCTTTTGAAAGTATTTGAAAGCCAAGTTAACAAACAGATCACCGACCATTTAGAATCCCACCGTACCTTCTCCGCTATGCAATCTGGTTTCCGAGCTGGTTGTACCTCAGCCACGCTCAAGGTCCTAAATGAAATAATAACAGCGATCGATAAAAGACAGTACTGTGCAGCCATCTTCATTGACCTGGCCAAGGCTTTTGACTCTGTCAATTACCGCATTCTTATTGGCAGACTAAATAGCATTGGTTTCTCAAATGACTGCCTCGCCTGGTTCACCAACTACTTCTCAGATAGAGTTCAATGTGTCAAATTGGAGGGCCTGTTGTCTGGACCTCTGGCAGTCTCTATGGGGGTGCCACAGGGAACAATTCTCGGCCGACTCTTCTTCTCTGTGTATATCAATGATGTCGCTCTTGCTGCTGGTGACTCTCAGATCCACCTCTACGCAGACGACACCATTTTGTATACATCTGGCCCTTCATTGGACACTGTGTTAACAAACCTCCAAACAAGCTTCAATGCCATACAACACTCCTTCCGTGGCCTCCAACTGCTCTTAAACGCTAGTAAAACTAAATGCATGCTCTTCAATCGAACGCTGCTTGCACCCGCCTGCCCGACTAGAATCACTACTCTCGGCGGCTCTGACTTAGAATATGTGGATAACTACAAATACCTAGGTGTCTGGTTAGACTGGTAACTCTCCTTCCAGACTCACATTAAGTATCTCCAATCCAAAGTTAAATCTAGAATCGTCTTCCTATTTCGCAACAAAGCCTCCTTCACTCATGCTGCTAAACATGCCCTCGTAAAACTGACTATCCTACCGATCCTTGACTTCGGCGTTGTCATTTACAAAATAGCTTCCAACACTCTACTCAGCAAATTGGATGTAGTCTATCACAGTGCCATCCGCTTTGTCACCAAAGCCCCATATACTACCCACCATTGTGACCTGTACGCTCTCGTTGGCTGGCCCTCACTACATATTCGTCGCCAAACCCACTGGCTCCAGATCATCTATAAATCCCTTCTAGGCAAATCCCCGCCTTATCTTAGCTCATTGGTCACCATAGCAACACCCACCCGTAGTATGCGTTCCAGAGGTATATCTCACTGGTCATCCCCAAAGCCAACACCTCCTTTGGTCGCCATTCCTTCCAGTTCTCTGCTGCAAATGACTGGAACGAACTGCAAAAATCTCTGAAGCTGGAGACACTTATCTCCCTCACTATCTTTAAGCATCAGTTGTCAGAGCAGCTTACCGATCACTGCACCTGTACACAGCCCATCTGTAATTAGCCCACCCAACTACCTCATCCCCATATTGTTATTTACATTGTTATTTATTTTGCTCATTTGCACCCCAGTATCTCTATTTGCACATTATCTTCTGCACATATATCACTCCAGTGTTAATACTAAATTATAATTGTAATTATTTTGCACTATGGCCTATTTATTGCATTACCTCCATAACTTACTACATTTGCACACACTGTATATAGATTTTCTATTGCGTTATTGACTGTACGTTTTGTTTATTCCATATGTAACTCTGTGTTGTTGTTGTTTTTTCTGCACTGCTTTGCTTTATCTTGGCCAGGTCGAAGTTGTAAATGAGAACTTGTTCTCAACTGGCTTACCTGGTTAAATAAAGGTTAAATAAAAAATAAACTATTTTTGTTGATCGAGTAGTTAATGGAGTGTAGTGCTTGATACGTATTCCTCTTCCGCATTGAGCTTTTCAGCGTTTTTCTGTCTCGTATTAGCCACGCTACAAGCTTGTTCTGAGCTAAAATGAGTTCGCAAACACAACCCACACCCCGCTTCCCGAAAAAATAAGCTCTGCCAGTGAAATGGCAAACACACACAAGCAACACACACCTGATCACACATGCACCAGTGCGATAAACAGAGAGAAAGCGGAGAACCTGCTCACCCTATGGACTAGAGGAATGCGTAATGATAAGGCCACTGACCGGTCTAGGAAATTGCCTGCAGCACTTGAGTCCACTAGGGCAGGACTCAGTGGGGGACCAGGATAGTCAGGGAAGGTGACAGGTTGGAGGACAGGCTGGGTGGACAGAGAGGAGCAAGGCACATCCACGCCTACCTGGGAAGGTGCAGGAGCGCTCCTCGGCCTGCCGCTTCCTCGCCTGGTTCTCCTTCTGGGACAGGTGTTCCAGGGGTGGTCCGACTCCCCGCAGTAGGAGCAGAGACCCTGTTGACGGCGGCGTTGACGTTCCGCAGAAGGAAGGTGCGTCGTGCCCACCTCCATGGGCTCAGTCTCACTGGAGGTTTCTGGGAGAGACCCGACCCCCCGGGATGGGCGACGACGGGCTCGCAGGAGATTATCCAGGCAGATGGCCATGGCAATGAGCTGGTCCAGTGTGAGGTCCTCATCGCGACAGGCCAGCTTGGTCTGGACGTCCGCCTGTAGCCCGCTGTGGAAAACTGTCAACAGGGCCGGGTCGTTCCAGCCAGTGGACGCAGCCACCGTCCGGAAATCCTGAGCGTACTTCAACGCTGTCCTAGACCCCTGGCGTAGACGGAGGAGACGCTCACCTCCCTCTCGGCCCACTGTTGGGTGGTCGAAGACAGCACGGAAGAGTTGGGTGAAGCGCTCATAGGACTGCACTTCTGGACCACCCCTCTCCCAGACAGCGTGCGCCCACTCCAGAGCCCGGCCTGTCAGCACAGGGATCACCAAGGCATGACAGAGGCCGTCCCGGCATGACGGGCAAGGTGGAGGTCACACTGCAGGAGAAACCCCCTACAGTGAGCTGGGGTGCCGTCAAACCGCTCCAGGAGGGGCAGGTGGACGTTGCTGATCAGACCGGGTGATGTAGATGGTGGTGGGGTGGCTGGAACGACCGCGGGGAGCTGGGAAGGTGGTGATGTAGCCTGCAGTTGGCGTTAGGCCCGGAGCACCTCATCCATGGCAGTCCAGAGGCGCTCCAGGCATGAGTCGTGGTGGCGGAGCTTCACTCCTACAGCGGAGAGGTCGGGATGTCCTGCTGCTTCCTGTTTTCTTGGGTCGGTCATTCTGTCACTGGTGTAGAGAGGAGTAGACAGGAGGCAGTCGCAGGTTTAGAACTACTGAATTTATTTAAGCACCATAGATCAAAACGGGATGAAACCCAAACGCTGTTGTGCTCAAAATATATCTTCATAAACAAAAGGCACAGGGCGAACCCAAAGGAATATAAAGTACTCAGGAAATAGTAGGAGAGATTCCTCTCAGCAAAACAAGTAACATTTACAATGACCGACAAAGACAAATGGCAGTGGGAGTATACAGTTGAAATCTGAAGTTTACATACACCTTAGCCAAATACATTTAAACTCAGTTTTCCACAATTCCTGACATTTAATCCTAGTAAAAATTCCCTGTTTTAGGTCAGTTAGGATCACCACTATATTTTAAGAATGTGAAATGTCAGAATAATAGTAGAGATAATTATTTATTTCAGCATTTATTTATTTCATCACATTCCCATTGGGTTAGAAGTTTACATACACTCAATTAGTATTTGGTAGCATTGCCTTTAAATTGTTTAACTTGGGTCAAACGTTTCGGGTAGCCTTCCACAAGCTTCCCACAATAAGTTGGGTGAATTTTGGCCCATTCCTCCTGACAAAGCTGGTGTAACTGAGTCAGGTTTGTAGGCCTCCTTGCTCGCACACGCTTTTTCAGTTCTACCCACACATTTCCTATAGGATTGAGGTCAGGGCTTTGTGATGGCCACTCCAATACGTTGACTTTGTTGTCCTTAAGCCATTTTGCCACAACTTTGGAAGTATGCTTGGGGTCATTGTCCATTTGGAAGACCCATTTGCGACCAAGCTTTAACTTCCTGACTGATGTCTTGAGATGTTGCTTCAATATATCCACATAATTTTCCTTCCTCATGATGTCATCTATTTTGTGAAGTGCACCAGTCCCTCCTGCAGCAAAGCACCCCCACAGCATGATGCTGCCACCCCCGTGCTTCACGGTTGGGATGGTCATTATGGCCAAACAGTTCTATTTTTGTTTCATCAGACCAGAGGACATTTCTCCAAAAAGTATGATCTTTGTCCCCTTGTGCAGTTGCAAACCGTAGTCTGGCTTTTTTATGGCAGTATTGGAGCAGTGGCTTCTTCCTTGCTGAGCGGCCTTTCAGGTCATGTCGATATAGGACTCGTTTTATTGTGGATATAGATACTTTTGTACCTGTTTCCTCCAGCATGTTCACAAGGTCCTTTGCTGTTGTTCTGGGATTGATTTGCACCAAAGTACGTTCATCTCTAGGAGACAGAACGCGTATCCTTCCTGAGTGGCATGACGGCTGCGTGGTCCCATGATGTTTATACTTGCGTACTATTGTTTGTACAGATGAACGTGGTACCTTCAGGTGTTTGGAAATTGCTCCCAAGAATGAACCAGACTTATGGAGGTTTACCATTTTTTTCTGAGGTCTTGGCTGATTTATTTTGATTTTCCCATGATGTCAAGCAAAGAGGCACTGAGTTTGAAGGTAGGCCTTGAAATACATCCACAGGTACACCTCCAATTGACTCAAATTATGTCAATTAGCCTATCAGAAGCTTCTAAAGCCATGACATCATTTTCTGGAATTTTCCAAGCTGTTTAAAGGCACAGTCAACTTAGTGTATGTAAACTTCTGACCCACTGGAATTGTGATACAGTGAATTATAAGTGAAATAATCTGTCTGTAAACAATTGTTGGAAAAATTACTTGTGTCATGAACAAAGTAGATGTCCTAACCGACTTGCCAAAACTATCGTATGTTAACAAGAAATTTGTGGAGTGTTTGAAAAAAACGAGTTTTAATGACTCCAACCTAAGTGTATGTAAACTTCCGACTTCAACTGTATATACAGTGATAGAGTGGGGATTGGAACCAGGTGTGTGTAATGCAGGCCCGGCGCCACGAGGGTGCAAAAGGGGGCAATGCCCCCTTAGTTGGAATATTGTGCCCCCTCAGTTTTGTATCCCTATTCTGTCCCACAATCTGCCCCCTCCGTCATGCCCAACGGATTTGTTGTGTATGCTTCATTCATGCAACTCCCTTGCATGCATCATACGTACGTCATACACATTTTACCTGTTGAAAAAAATATATATTTTTGATTGGCCTTCACATTAGAAGGGCGGGGTCAATTTGACCGTTTAGGTGTACTTTCAAAGTTACGTACTACAAAAAAAGATAAATAATCACAGCGCAGCTGGATGGAATTTAGCTAATGTTAACAGTTAGGTAGGTAGCTGATAGTTTGATGGATATTAGAAAGTGGCTTCGCCAGGGCACAACGGCAGCATCGGATCAAAGCAGCGGGGAGGGGGAGAAGCCTGCCACAGAGGCCAAGGCCGCTGAGCCGACGCTAATCACCGAAGCCAAGGCCGCCGAGCCCAGCAGCAAAGGCACCTGCGCAACCGTCTTGCGGCCTGGTGACATAGGAGGTAACCAACCCGAGGAGGGGCCTGCAGCCGCCAAGACCGAACCTAGCAGCAGCACCACCAGTATATTACAAGCACCGACGCCTCCGTTGGGGAAATACCTAACCCACCTGTACTGTGGGAGAAAATTGGTATTTTGTAGCACGTGGTTCAAAGGCAGAGAGTAACTGGAATATACCTGCAAGGCAGATGCTATTTGATGAGTTATGGGAGAAATACAAGCACACGGACACCCCCACTCCAAGCAAATGGCAAAGAGTAGTGAGTAGTAATCTGAAAGAGTATGTGGTCGAAACAACAATGAAGAGGATAATGAGAGGGAGGGCAAAAGACTGCTTTTCAGCACTCTGGATGCTGTACTGGGAGAAATGTCAGCAAGATTTAACGAACGAAACAGCCAACTTGTTGAGGCCCTGTGTGCCTTGCACCCAGAGAATGAAACCTTTATGGATTTGGAAAAAGTGAAACCACTGCTGGACTTAATCTCAGGAGATTTTGTGGAAACTGAGTTTACTGTCGCACGCCAGTTTCTACAGACTGAAATCGCCTGATCTGTAGTAGAAAAAAGGACAATGCAGAGCATTTTGGATAGATACTCCGGGCCTCTAACAGCAATGTCTACTGTGATGATGGCATTGAAGCTGGGATTAACATTTGGAGCATCCACGGCAACTTGCGAGAACTCTTTTTCAACATTGAAAAACGTATTCAGTGAGCACAGATGGAGCATGTTGCACAGGAGGAAAGCGCAGCTGATTCAACTGGCATTTGAGAGGGATCTTACAAACAAATTCCGTGGGGAGTGGAACGAGAGACTGCTGAGGAGGTTCAACACAGCATCAAGGCGGCTGCAACTCTTTTGAATCTTGGTAAGAACAGGCAGCCTGGCTGGGCTTGTATTATTTTGTTATTTGCTAGCTTTTGGAAATGCGTGGCAAATGTCAGAAATAGGCGTAGACGTGATTTTCTTTATTGGCGTTGCTGCCAAGTCTACTGCTTGATTTCTGTGATGTGATTGGATTGGAAATGTTTGGTTTATATTATAATCAGATTGTTTTTAATGTTTTATATAGTAGAAGAGGTGCTTTGCATTACATTGATGAGGGTGGGCAGACCTTGACCAATGGTTGAGTAATGATGTAGCTATAGTGTTGCCATAAACAACTTGTTGCTATGGAACACTAATTTCTCTGTTATCATACGCAGCGTAGTACCGCACTCTTGTGGGAAGACAGCTTGGTAGCTGAGTCCAAGCTGCATTGTACCGATAAGTCGTGGTAGTGCATTGTACATTATTGTTTGCTTTCCGCGATTGGAAATGCATTGTATTGGCATGGGGAAGTGTTATTACGGTAATTAGCAACAGTTTTGCATTGGATTGATGGGTATTGTGCATGTAGCTGTGTAGCGTTGTCATAACTTGCAATTTCTGGAGCCGGTTATGAATTGTCCATGTTTGTAAAGCGGTGCAGTAGCCTGTATTTTTGCGGCAAGACAGCCGTGCGTGGCTGCAAATACATTGTGTGTAATTGTACTATCAATTATTATCCATCCTGTGTTATAAGCAAGCGAAAATAGTTGTGCTCCCTTAGTCATTTCTGATGCCCCCTTGCCGAGTTAATCCTGTCGCCGGGCCTGGTGTAATGATGATGAGACAAGTCCGGGGTTGATGAGTGAATGGCGTTTGCCAGCAGTAGGTTCGGCAGCAACTAGAAGGCCGGCGACGCCGAACGCCTGAGCTGGACAGGAGGGCAGCCAAAGCGAAGGCTGGTGTGACAACAATCATCAACCACTGCCTTATATGAACTATAACTCAGTAAAATCTGGCTGGCAGGTTAAGTTTGATATTATGCATGACTTGTGTTAAACCTTTTGGTATTATAATAATAATTTTGGTGGGTGCTTATATTTGTACTATTTAACAAATGTAGTGTGTTAATACTCATGTGTGAATTTGAAATGTGTTGTTTTGTATATCCCACTCTCCCTGAGCAAACGCCCTTCACTCATCAACCCCGGACTCCCTGAGAAGTTATGTGTGAGCAAACCTACCACAATGTCTTTCAGGTAGGAGTATAGAGAGCAGCTGGGTCCACAATTGGAGCAATGGTTTCAGATTAAGGCCCAATCCCAAATGGACCCCCAGACCATATGCACTTGTGGAGATCTGAAAGGATTTGACAGGTGCAATCAATATGGGAATGGATCCACCTTGTAATGAGAGATCTGTCACAATACAAAATACCATGTGATAAAAGAGGAACACAATAAAGCAATCTATTAATTTACTAAATGTATTAATAAATAAATGAATAAATAAGTAAATATTTTAACATATCAATTATTATTATTAAACATATGTTGGGCTCTATCTGAACTGGAAAATTGTTAGTATAGAATTTATTATAACTAGGCCTTTTATAGGGTTACTGCTAGTCCTACATAGCTCGCCATCATGTATACAGTTAATAACAGTAAGTACAGTTATTTTAACAGTAAAAATCCTGTCTTAGGGCATATCATTGGAGAAGCGTGCGAGATATTTGCCAACCTGTGCCTGTTTGGCGACACTTTTACCATGTCAGGAAGAATGAAACGCAAACATTGACATCCATATTTGCTTTTGATTTGGAGTGTGGTGGTAGCATCTAAAAATTGGATTTCATTCTTTGTTGGGCACCGCTCGGCAACGCAAATGACACATTCCTTATCAGAACCGCCCACCAACCACTGGAAAAGCGTCGGTAAACAGGCACAAGTACGGGTCGGCAAATAACTCGCAAGGTGGCTAAATGTTATACAGCTAGACCAGAGTTCCACTGTGATCTGGGAAATGGGCTAGGTTACTGCATGATATTTAATAAACTAGTATGCCTATCTTCAACGGCTAGTATGAACATCCATCCATGCATGCTCTCCTGCCAGATGTTATGACAACAGAATATCAAACACCATAAATAGACAACTTGAAGCAACCACATAAAAACTAACAACTAACTCCTCACTTCTGGTGTGAACAATTCATTGCCACAGACTCTGACAACTTGTGATGCCCAAAACTGGCAGGCCTTTTCCTCTTTTTGTCTAAGTAGTAAGGGCGCTCAGGACCGCTGTTCCTGGTTTTGGGACGTCCAGCAGTCAGACGCCTCTTCGCTCCAACCTTGCTTGCTCTACAGCCAACTGCAGTAGGTTGACAGGGGATCATGGGGCCGGGACGTCTAGCTGCTCATCGTAGTGCAGTTGCTCTCTTGGCTGCTGGGCTGACATGGGCTTTGCCGAAGCAATGCATTGCAGACACCAGCCTTGATGGATTTGTTTTCATTGCTCTGTATTGCTTGGCCATTGCTACCAAAGCCTCACTGTAGTAGTCATCCTTGGTCAAGGAACAAAAACCCTTTAGCATGCCTTCCACCAGGTCAGACGAATCGGGCAGAATGTCTGTTACATAAACACATGATATAGATGAGAGGGGAACTTAAACAAACTATTCGAGACAAACAGTATCATTCAAATTTAATATTTATATATTTCTTCATTCCTTTTATATTTTTCTGATTTGAGTGTTTTGTTTTGTATGGTTAGGTATTACTGCACTGTTGGAGATAGGAACATAAGAATTTTGCTACACCCGCAATAATATCTACTAAATATGTGTACGCGACCAATAAAATGTGATTTGATTTGAGTTAAATGTTGCATGCACTCTTCGAGACAAACAGTATCATTCAAATGGATTTGAGTCAAATGTTGTATGCTGGGACTTTTAGTTACTTAAACTCATTAACTATTGATATACCAATTTATATATGTGCTGTAGCGATACATATATATTATCCTATAATAACAGAAAATAGCAAATTCTTTGAAGATCTGGCCTTATTTACTCACCCCCTTCTGAGTCGCTTGGCACAGCGAGAGGCTGGTGGTCAGGAGCACTGGAGGTTGCATCTTCCCTCTCCAAGCCAGTGGGTATGTCTGTCAAGTGAGTGCAGTAACATCATTGTTAGTCTCGGCATGAACAGAAGATTGTTAGTCTAGAATCTAGATATGTTGAAATTATTAGATGATGTATCTGTTAACCAACCGTTTGCAAGGTCGTCTTGTGGAAGTCGTTGCGTCGCCTGAACTGTAGCTGTTAAAGACATAATATATACTGTATAAATTCAATAATAAAACAAATATTATACTTTATAATACTGTTTCATAAAGCAAATAAGTAACATAGCTGTGGTAATTCTAAAGTAATAAAAGGACTGCATCAAACTTGTTACTTGTCACGAGCTGGGGTGTGACGTCACCAATTTGTCCAGATGCTTATGAATTCTTCAAATGGGGATTTGAAACTCTTCAAACCAGTTGCATGTTTTCATTGTGAAATGCTAAAATAGATATCTATAAAAAAATACACTAAAATAAAACATGACATTCTGTATTGTTGCCTCATATTCATAAATTGTCTGTTTTGTGTGCTCACTCACCATCTAATGACTGACTTGGCTGTCTCAGTGGCAGCAGAAAATCCAGAAGTATTGTTACTGTAAGAGATATTTAATCAACTTCAGCACTCTGATTTGGTACATAAAATATTCACATGAAAATGATTGTCTAGCCATAAACAAAAATAAAATAGCCACTATTTTACTTCCTGTTATCCTCAGCAACTCAGCCCTCATCTCCGGTGTTGTCAGGAGGAAGTTGCTGGACAGGCATTTGTATATCTGGACCACAGCAGCCTGGTGCTTGCATGGAGCTCCTGTGTGCCCTACTGGACAATTGCAGAGGTCCATCTCCATGTCCACAGTATAGGTCTGGCCTGGTGTGGTGCCCTTCACCCTGTACTGCTTCTCCCCCACCTGACAGACATTAGGAGAGAGAGGATAGACATTCTTCTAATATAATATAAGATACCACAAATAATAAAAGACCACATGATGGATTTTTGTAATATAACAAACCTGTATTCATCACTATTTTACCTGCTCTATGTCAGATGGGTTGACGTTGCTCTCCTGGGCCAGAAAACGTGAGCACTGGAACGTTTCCCAGCGGCCAAGGGCAACGTCAGTCACCCGCAGTGGTGGAAAAAGTACCCAAATGTCTTACTTGAGTAAAAGTAAAGATACCTTAATAGAAAATGACTCAAGTAAAAGTGAAAGTCACCCAGTCAAATACTACTTTAGTAAAAGTATAAAAGTGTTAAGTTTCAAAAGTAAATGTAATTGCTAAAATGTACTTAAGTATCAAAAGTAAAAGTATATATCATTTCAAATTCCCTATATTAAGCAAACCAGACGGCACAATTTTCAATTTTTTTATTTATTTACGGATAGCCAGGGAAACACTCCAACACTCAGACATAATTTACAAACGAAGCATGTGTGTTTAGTGAGTTGGCCAGATTAGAAGCAGTAGGGATGACCAGGGATGTTCTCTTGATAAGTGTGTGAATTGGACCATTTCCTGTCCTGCTAAGCAATCAAAATGTAACAAGTACTTTTTGGTGTCAGGGAATTATTGTTATTATTTTCATTAGGACTGTAGTGAAGTAAAAGTAAAAGTTGTCAAAAATATAAATAGTAAAGTACAGATACCCAAAACAACTACTTAAGTCGTACTTTAAAGTATTTTTACTTAAGTACTTTACACCACTGGTCACCCGTGCCTCATAGTAGTTCTCCAGGCACGATGTCAGCAGGTCAAATAAGGCAGGGAGATTGAACGCTTTCGTCCTCTGGAGGATTTTATCCTTAAGGACCTGCATTGCTGCCTCCACAAAGTTATTTGTGTCATTCACTCGGGTTGGCAGCTCCTCCCAATAGCTGAGTGCCCAACAGTCTTGACTACTGAACAGTCGATCGAAGTCTGCTGTGAATTTCTTGTACCTGTAATTAGGGTAAAATATGTAATGAACAATGTCTAGTACTATCACATATTGGTTACAAAATATAAGGGAAAATGTATCCCAAATAACAACATATCTCAAACAAGGACTGGGCAAATTTCAATTAGAAAAGACTAAAACTGATCAGCAAGTCCTTTTTTTACCGTAAAAAAGTTACTGAGAATAAAGCATGAGTTAATAGATTGCGCCTCATTATACTGTTATAATACACTAACCTGGCTACAACTGGGTTTTGTTTTGCCTGCTGATAGTGTCACGGTTTCGGCCGAGGCTGCTCCTCCTCCTTGCTCGGGGCAGACTTTGGCGGTTGTCGTCCCCGGAGTACTAGCTACCACCGTTGTTTTCGATGTTCGTTTGGTTTTGTCTGATTGTGTACACCTGTTATCGTTTAGCGTTTATTATGTGTCCTATAAGTTCTCGTTTTGTTAGTCATGTGTTGTGTGTGATTGCTCATTCTGTCATCTGTTGACTGTGTGTGTTTTTGCTCCTTTGTTTAGGAGAGTTTGTCGCACGTGTGTGCGCGTTAGTTTGCTCTGTGTTAGTTTACGCGTGTTGCGTAATCGCTCGTCTCCGGGCTCGTTGAGGCTCGTTTCTTGTTTTTATTTACTAAAGTCTGTTGGACTAAGCTTCTGTGTCCTGCGCCTGATTCCTGCACCACATTCCACATACAGCACTCCTGACAGAATCACACACCAACGATGGAATCAGCAGGCGCAGCAGCAGCACCCGAGTCACTGGAGGAGCGCGTCCGCGAGCAGAACGACCAGATCCTTCGCATCGGGACCGCCCTTCAGGAAGTTATCAACACTCTGCACCGATGGGATAACAGAGGGACACCCACACCTCCACCTACCTTGCCATCACCATCGGCCAGTCCGCCCATCCAAGCTCCGGAACCCAGTGGGATTCGGCTCTCGCTCCCGAGGGCGTATGATGGCACCGCTGCCGGGTGTCAGGGGTTCCTTCTGCAGGTGGAACTCTACCTGGCCACTGTACACCCGGCACCCTCGGGACACGAGAGCGTTTCCGCCCTCATCACCTGTCTCACCGGCAAGGCGTAGGAGTGGGCCAACGCCGAATGGAGGAGGATAGACGCCGCCGCGATCACATACGCGGAGTTCTCCCGCCGCTTCAAGGCCGTGTTCGACCATCCACCTGAGGGGAAGGCGGCGGGGAGCGTCTATTCTACCTCCCGGCAGGGGGAAGAGGAGCGCCCAGGAGTTCGCTTTAGAATTCCGGACTCTAGCGGCGGATGCAGGGTGGAATGAGCGGGCCCTCATCGATCACTACCGTTGTAGTCTACGGGAGGACGTCCGTCGAGAGCTGGCCTGCAGGGATACCAGCCTCACGTTCGACCAGTTGGTGGACATGTCCATCCGGCTGGACACCCTGCTGGCCACCCGCGGACGTTCCGAGTGGGGTTCGTCCATTCCACCCTCCAGCACCTCCGAGCCGAGCCCTATGGAGCTTGGGGGTGCTGGCGCTAGAGAGAGGAGGGGAAGGAGCACGAGGGGGGCCGTCCCCTGCACCAACTGTGGCCGTGGAGGACACACCGCGGCTAGGTGCTGGGGAGGGTCTCCTAGGGGAGAAGACGGCAGGCCACGCACTGGGGAGTCCTTCCAGGTGAGTAGGCGTCCCACTTTCCCAGAGCTCTCTGTTGTGCACTTCTGTATATCTGTGCGATTTCCACAGGTTGCACCTCATTCCCAGCATAAGGCGCTAGTAGATTCAGGCGCAGCTGGGAATTTTGTTGATCGAAAGTTTTGTTTAGAATTAGGGATTCCCCTTCTTCCTGTTGACGTCCCATTTCCCGTTCATGCCCTAGATAGCCGTCCGTTGGGATCGGGGTTGATCAGGGAGGTCACAGCGCCACTTAGGATGTGTACGCAGGGGGGTCATGAGGAGACTATCCAGCTATATCTGATCGACTCTCCTGCGTATCCGGTGGTGCTGGGAATTCCCTGGTTGAGTACCCATAATCTGTCTATTTCGTGGCAACAGAGGGCTCTTAAGGAGTGGTCTGCCCAGTGTGAGGGGCGATGTTTGGGTGTTTCCGTAGGGGCGACCTCGGTGGAGAGTCCAAACCAGGTGTCCGCACTGCGAGTATGAGGATTTGGCACTTGTGTTCAGTAAATCGAGGGCGACGCGTTTGCCTCCTCATAGACAGGGGGATTGTGCGATAGACCTCCAAGCAGGAGCAGCGCTTCCACGGAGCCATGTGTATCC
Organism: Coregonus clupeaformis; assembly: GCF_020615455.1. Classification (NCBI taxonomy): domain Eukaryota; kingdom Metazoa; phylum Chordata; class Actinopteri; order Salmoniformes; family Salmonidae; genus Coregonus; species Coregonus clupeaformis. Next base: position 66,734,137 of record NC_059192.1, on the reverse strand, counting down.
TCTGTCCCAAGAGGAGAAGAGGGCTATGGAGACTTACATAGCCGAATCTCTGAGACAAGGATACATACGGCCCTCCACTTCTCCTGTGTCCTCAAGCTTCTTTTTTTGTGAAGAAAAAGGATGGAGGGTTGCGCCCGTGCATTGATTACCGTAGTCTCAATCAGATCACTGTGAAGTACAGTTATCCACTCCCTCTGATTGCGACTATGACAGAGTCTTTGCACGGAGCCCGTTTCTTCACAAAACTGGATCTCAGGAGTGCATATAACTTGGTGCGCATTAGGGAGGGCGATGAATGGAAGACGGCATTTAGTACCACCTCGGGTCATTACGAGTATCTCGTCATGCCATACGGGTTGATGAATGCTCCTTCAGTCTTCCAATCCTTCGTGGATGAGATCTTCCGGGACATGCAGGGGCAGGGTGTGGTCGTGTACATAGATGACATCCTGGTGTACTCGTCTACCCGAGCCGAGCATGTAGCCCTGGTGCGTCGAGTGTTGGGTAGGCTGTTGGAGCACGACCTGTATGTCAAGGCAGAGAAATGTCTGTTTTTCCAGGAGTCGGTCTCCTTTCTGGGTTATCAGTTGTCCGCGTCAGGGGTGAAGATGGAGGTTGACCGGTGTCAGCCGTGCGTAATTGGCAAATCCCAACCACCGTTAAAGAGGTGCAGCAGTTCTTGGGTTTTGCGAATTACTACCGGAGGTTTATCCGGGGTTTTGGACAGGTGGCAGCTCCCATAACGTCTCTTCTGAAGGGGGGTCCGGTGCACTTGCAGTGGTCAGCGGAAGCGGACAGGGCTTTTGGGAGACTGAAGGCCCTGTTTACTTCGGCTCCGGTGCTTGCGCATCCGGATCCCGCCTTACCATTTCAGGTAGAGGTGGACGCGTCTGAGGCCGGTATAGGGGCCGTGCTATCTCAACGGTCCGGCACGCCACCTAAACTCCGCCCCTGTGCTTTTTACTCCAAAAAGCTCAGCCCGGCGGAGCGTAATTATGACGTAGGTGACAGGGAGCTGTTAGCCGTGGTTCAAGCCCTAAAGGTGTGGAGGCATTGGCTTGAGGGGGCTCAACTTTCTTTCCTCATTTTGACTGACCACCGTAACCTGGAGTACATTCGGGCAGCTAGGAGACTGAACTCTCGCCAGGCTCGGTGGAACATGTTTCTAACCCGGTTTGTATTTAAGATCACGTACATCCCTGGGTCCCAAAACGGTAAGGCAGACGCCCTGTCCCGGCGGTATGACACAGAGGAGAGGTCCGTTGAACCCACTCCCATACTGCCGGAGTCTTGTCTAGTGGCACCGGTAGTGTGGGAGGTCGATGCTGAAATTGAGCGGGCGTTGCGTACCGACCCTAGCCCTCCACAGTGTCCGGTGGGTCGGATGTACGTTCCCCTCGAGGTTCGGGATCGACTTATTTATTGGGCTCACACGTCACCCTCCTCTGGACATCCAGGTATTGGCCGGACAGTGCACTGCCTTAGCGCTAAGTACTGGTGGCCAACGTTAGCCAGGGATGTGAGGGTCTATGTCTCCTCCTGTTCACTATACTGGTCGTTGTGGATCGGTTCTCTAAAGCCTGTCGTCTACTCCCAATGCCGGGTCTTCCTACTGCCTTACAGACCGCTGAGGCACTATTCACCCACGTCTTCTGGCATTACGGGGTACCCGAGGATATAGTGTCTGATCGAGGTCCCCAGTTCACCTCCCGAGTCTGGAGAGCGTTCATGGAGCGCTTGGGGGTCTCTGTGAGCCTTACCTCGGGGTACCACCCGGAGAGCAATGGGCAGGTAGAACGTGTGAACCAGGATGTGGGTAGGTTTCTGAGGTCGTATTGCCAGGGCCGGCCGGAGGAGTGGGCGAGGTATATTCCCTGGGCAGAGATGGCCCAGAACTCTCTCCGCCACTCCTCCACCAAACTAACCCCGTTCCAATGTGTGTTAGGTTACCAGCCGGTTCTGGCACCGTGGCATCAGAGCCAGATCGAGGCCCCTGCGGTGGATGAGTGGGTAAGGCGCTCGGAGGAAACGTGGAACGCTGCACACGTCCATCTGCAGCGGGCCATCTGTCGACAAAAGGCGAGCGCCGATCTCCACCGCAGTGAGGGGCCGGTGTACGCACCTGGAGATCGAGTCTGGCTCTCAACCAGAAACCTACCCCTCCGCCTGCCCTGCCGGAAGCTGGGTCGGCGGTTTGTAGGGCCTTTTAAAGTCCTGAGGAGATTGAACGAGGTGTGTTACAGGTTACTACTGCCTATTGAGTATAAGAATATTAACCCCTCGTTCCATGTGGCTGCTCCTCCTCCTTGCTCGGGCAGACTTCGGCGGTCGTCGTCCCCGGAGTACTAGCTACCACCGTTGTATGTTTTCGATGTTCGTTTGGTTTTGTCTGATTGTGTACACCTGTTATCGTTTAGCGTTTATTATGTGTCCTATAAGTTCTCGTTTTGTTAGTCATGTGTTGTGTGTGGTTGCTCATTCTGTCGTCTGTTGACTGTGCGTGTTTTTGCTCCTTTGTTTAGGAGAGTTTGTTGCACGTGTGTGCGCGTTAGTTTGCTCTGTGTTAGTTTACGCGTGTTGCGTAATCGCTCATCTCCGGGCTCGTTGAGGCTCGTTTCTTGTTTTGATTTACTAAAGTCTGTTGGACTAAGCTTCTGTGTCCTGCGCCTGATTCCTGCACCACATTCCACATACAGCACTCCTTACAGATAGAGGGGCTCAACCATCTCTTCCCTGGCATACATGATGTCTTTCTCAACAGTGAAGAGGGTCTGCCTGTCTCTCAGGTCTACTCCACTCGCCTTTCTCCACAGCCACTGCCTGGAGTAGGTGGAAGGTGCAGAGGAGCAGTTTGGCCCCTGGAAATGCCCTCCCTAATTCTCTGTAATGAAGAGGCGAGGACCAGCCTGATCTCTCCCTGCAAAGGCGTCCTTCCTCAGCATGTCCTTCAACAGTTGAAGGCCCTCAAGGATTGTGGGCTCATCCTCAGACTGAGTCAGGATAACCCCAAGGGGGAGACCGCCAGCACAGGTGTGGGAAAGGAGAAGAAAAACTCTGCAGTTTTCTCTGTCCATGTTCCCAGAGGAATCAATGAAGCAGAGCTGTGTCTGGTTTGATGGACATGCTTCATCATTGGGGAGCAGATAGCCACGAGAGGGGTTCCTCCAGAAGATTTCTCAATACTGGCGCAGATCTCGCCACACCAGAGATTATACTCCTCAACCTGCCTCTCTAGGACTGAGAGCATCTCAGAACCATTCTGTTCCCTATACTCCTTCCTGAACACTTTGTGGTACAATCTGTGCAAAAGGTAAAAGTAGCACAACGATGTGTCCAGAACTTCCTACACCTGTTCGCTACTAATACTGTAGCACTTACCACGATACAAAAGGAAATGATCATAATCATCATAACACAAGACTGTCCTGAATTCTAAAAATATCACCCAGTTTCATAGTCACCAATCTTAAAAAATATGAATTTACCGGTAACAGAACTGGAGGTCTGGACAGAGGGATCTGTTTGCCGAGGTGAAGATGTAGTCCTCTCAGTACTCCATCTGCAGGTCGTTCTTCAGGACCGTCAGGGCAGATGAGGGGGAGTGCCCGATTTCAAAGAGCTGGGTCAGTGTCTCTATGGCTTTGGCCCCCACATCCCTGTGCCCGAGGGCGTCTGCCACAAACATGTTGTGGTTGTGTACATTGTACACGCACACAAAGGCCGAATATTCCAGAAGATGAGGGTCTTTGCTCCTGGGACCAACCACACACAGAATTGTGTCAAATTGAGTCAGAGAACAAAGAAGGGATAACTGGATTAACAAACAGGTTTATTAGACATGTGAATCGCTGACCCACCTGCTCAATCTTCCGGTCTTGTCAGCCTATGTCAGCAGAGTACAGGTAATCATTGCCTCGCAGCAGGTGATCTTTGACAGTCTTCTGTCATTGGCTGTTTGGGATCTGACGGCCACATTGTGTTGACACCTATAATGAGCCCCTGGCTGAGGGAAGGTTCTCACCCAAGATTTGACGGTACATGGCCCCGTCCATCGTCCCTTTGATGCGGTGAAGTTGTCCTGTCCCCTTAGCAGAAAAACACCCCCAAAGCATAATGTTTCCACCTCCATGTTTGACGGTGGGGGTGGTGTTCTTGGGGTCATAGGCAACATTCCTCCTCCTCCAAACACAGTGAGTTGTTGATGCCAAAGAGCTCCATTTTGGTCTCATCTGACCACAACACTTTCACCCAGTTCTCCTCTGAATCATTCAGATGTTCATTGGCAAACTTCAGACGGGCATGTATATGTGCTTTTTTGAGCAGGGGGACCTTGCGGGCGCTGCAGGATTTCAGTCCTTCACGGCGTAGTGTGTTACCAATTGTTTTCTTGGTGACTATGGTCCCAGCTGCCTTGAGATCATTGACAAGATCCTCCCGTGTAGTTCTGGGCTGATTCCTCACCGTTCTCATGATCATTGCAACTCCACGAGGTGAGATCTTGCATGGAGCCCCAGGCCGAGGTAGATTGACAGGTCTTTTGTGTTTCTTCCATTTGCGAATAATCGCACCAACTGTTGTCACCTTCTCACCAAGCTGCTTGGCGATGGCCTTGTAGCCCATTCCAGCCTTGTGTAGGTCTACAATCTTGTCCCTGACATCCTTGGAGAGCTCTTTGGTCTTGGCCATGGTGGAGAGTTTGGAATCTGATTGATTGATTGCTTCTGTGGACAGGTGTCTTTTATACAGGTAACAAACTGAGATTAGGAGCACTCCCTTTAAGAGTGTGCTCCTAATCTCAGCTCGTTACCTGTATAAAAGACACCTGGGAGCCAGAAATCTTTCTGATTGAGAGGGGGTCAAATACTTATTTCATTCATTAAAATGCAAATCAATTGATAACATTTTTGACATGCGTTTTTCTGGATTTTGTTGTTGTTATTCTGTCTCTCACTGTTCAAATAAACCTACCATTAAAATTATAGACTGATCATTTCTTTGTCAGTGGGCAAACGTACAAAATCAGCAGGGGATCAAATACTTTTTTCCCTCACTGTATCAGTGCTCATCGACAAAAAGTTGGAAATCGCAAATTCAACAATGAGTGGTTTGGAAGGAATCAGTGGCTAACTGCAAGCGTTGCAAAGCAATCACAATTTTGCTTCCCCTGCCTGCTATTAGGTGGAGAGGGTATGTGGTCTAAGTATGGGTTTAAGTGTCTCTTTTCCAAGCTTAAAAGGATAAACATTCACACAGGTCACCATGGGCCAGAAAAGGTTGAATACATTGGCTATGCTGTGAATCCAGCATGACTTCTGCTGCATTCAAAACAACTGGAAACTCAGAACTGGGAAATGTCAGACTTCAGTGAGTTCAAGACAACTGGGAACTCGGAAAAAACGAGCTCCGACTGGGAAAATATGTTTTGAATGGTCATCCAACTTAGAATTCAAAGTCGGGAACTCAGGCCTCTTTGTAGAGCTCCGACCTGAAGATCACTGACGTCATAATTTGACCTTGTTTTTCCCAGTTGTCTTGAAAGCACCATAAATCCAAAGAATGACAGACTTTGATGACAGAATTTGCCCACAAGAAGGACCGTCGTGCCACCTTCCAGTTCAAGTGAGCAAGGCACAACGGTGAGTCCAAAAATGTATTGTATGCTGCTGCATAAATGATGTAATATGCCAGCTACTGTATACTGTATCTAAAAAAGTAATACTACGTTTATGTTGTGCAGTAAGCTGTTATTAGCTCATGTGTCTCACCCTAATAATTTGGTTCCTTTTCCCCCTCATAACTTAGCCTACTGTTCTGACTTGGTGGTGCACATGTAGCCTATAGCCTGTTTTAGAGAAATGTCATCATTGAATATTGTAAGAGCTTTCATTGTCTGCTTATATGCCCCCTTTATTTACTCTATGGTTCTGACTTGGTGTACAGGGAGAATACTGTAAGAATGGCCCATATTCTGAATTCTGTCTCTGTACATTTCAAAAGTGCTGAACAAATAGTTATATTGACTACATTCGTCTTAGCTTGCTCATTGATGTCTTAATCGAAATTACGGATTGCCTCTTATCCGCTCATCGTTCCGTTATGCCATAGTTTGTACATCTCAATTGTCAGTAGAAACCACATTTGTTTAAGCAAGTCAGACATATCAGCTATGTTTTTTAAGAAGGCAGTAAATGAGGCTGAATGAACTGTTTTGCTGCCAGACAAGGCTCCGCTGATAGCCAGGTGTAGCAGTGGTAAGGATTCACTCCATGGTGCTGAAAAGAAAGCTCTACTGTTGGGACAGCTTTATGTAGGACCTAACAGTTTGTGGGCACCATTTGTCACCGGTATAGTGCAATTAATGCATTGTTTAGTGTTGTGTTGTGTAGTGGCTTTGCTGTCATTGTCACGCCTACTCCTGCTCCCTCCCTCCGGCGCTCGACGTTGCCGGTCTGGTCTACTAACCGGTCTGGTCTACTAACCACCGGTCCTGGCATCTCACATTGCGCAAACCTGGCAACCATCATTGGGCACACCTGCTCATCATTTTCTCCTTGATTACTCCACATTTATCTAGCCCTCAGTTGTCTTCAGTCACTAGGTGTTATTGTTTTCTCTCACGTTATATACGCGCCTCATGTTTGTTGAGTTGCTTCGGTTCTTTATCAAAATCACCTTCTGGGGGCACTATAAAGGTATTTGTTACTCTATTGTTAATTCTATAGAAGTTGTCACTAATAAAGGGGGGTGATTTGAAATCCTCAGAGACTGTACTAATAGGATCTGGTGTCATACGATTAAGATTTGGTCATTAGGGTCTTTTTCCGGCAGAAAACTACGGCCACCGCTGATTAACATTTTGATTTTCAATGAAGGCTTCTATGACAGCACTATACAGCTATTTGTTACTGTCACACCCTGGCTCTGGGGACTCTAATATGTTGAGCCAGGGTGTGTAGAGTCTATGTGTTTTGGTTCTACGTTCTATTCTAGTATTGTGTTTCTATGTTGGCCAGTGTGGTTCTCAATCAGAGGCAACGAGTATCAGCTGTTGCTTGTTGTCTCTGATTGGGAGCCATACTTAAGCAGCCAGTTTTCCCACAGTGTTTGTGGGATCTTGTTCCGTGTTGGTTTATATTTGTTAAACCAAGGACTTCACGTTATCGTTTGTTGTTTTGTTCGGGTGATGCTCTAATTAAATTAAATATGTTCACCTTCCATGCTGCGCCTTGGTCCTCCTTCGACGATCGTGACAGTAACTGTACTGTTGGAACTATACAAGTTGTCTCTAATAAAGGGGGGGTGATTTGGAATCCTCAGACATTCTGCTAATAGGATCTGGTGTTATACCATAAAGATATGTGACGTTCAATAGTTATTTAGAGGAAAACCCACTGTCAACTGTTACCAAAACCGTTTTTTCATTGTAGCACTATACAGGTCTTAGTTACTGTATTGTTAATTCTATAGATGTTGTCTCCAATAAGGGGGGTTGATTTTGAATCCTCAGACACTCTGCTAAAAGAATCCAGTGTCATACCATTTAGATTTGCATTATTAGGGTATTTTTCCGGCAGAAAACTACAGCCACCTCTGGCGAAAATCGCCATTTGCAATACAGACCTCTCTTACAGTACTATACATCTATTTTCTACTGTACTGTTAATTCTGTAGATGATTTCTCCAATAAAGGGGGGTGATTTGGAATCCTCAGACACTCTGCTAATATGATCCAGTGTCATATCATTAAGGTTTGCATCTCAGTGCTTGAGTCGTCACTACAGACCCCCTGGTTCGATTCCAGGCTGTATCACAACCGGCCGTGATTGGGAGTCCCATTGGGCGGTGCACAATTGGCACAGCGTCATCCGGGTTTGGCCGGTGTAGGCAGTCATTGTAAATAAGAATTTGTTCTTAACTGACTTGCCTAGTTAAATAAAGGTGAAATCCTCAGATACTCTGCTAATAGGATATAGTGTCCTACCATTCAGATTTGCGTCATTAGGGTGTTTTTCCGGCAGAAAGCTACTTCCAGTGCAAAGTGAGTTGTCTAACGTTTGTATATTGTTCTTCATAGTTAATTACTACTATTGCCCCTCTGTGTTTACTGTGTTGTGTAATACTCTGCAGGTAGCATATGCAATCTATAGTCCTTTGCCATTTATTCTGTAAGATTCTGTATCTGTGCATGCCCTGGTGTATTCATTCGGTATACATTACAGAACCGACAGATTTTATTGTAGGGCATGGGACAGTCATATGGAGTGCGGCAGCAAGATGCCCTCTCTCCAGCCCTGGCAACATTGCAATTTACAACTGTGACTCTAGGGTGTGAGCTTTCTACCTTTTCGGCCCTGGGATACGTCATGTCCCCAACCCCCGCTGGTCATCAGGAGCTGCCTGCTATAGAGACTGAGCCCACACCGGATGTCATTTCCAATCCCCCCTCGACTGCTGTGGAGTCTGGGGGAACCCTCTCCCCGGCTCGGGCGGCCTATGCGACTCGGGCAGCAACGCTACGCGGTAGTGAGCCTATGTTGCTGACCAGACCCTATTCCGCACCGCCACCAGATCATCACCAGCCAAAGTTACCCGGCGAGCCGTCGCCAGCAAGAGGCCCTGTCTCCCTATGACTCTCTGCCTGTCCATGCACTAATGGGGCCCTCCAGCAGCGCCGGAACTGTCTGCTGCTACCTCCGATGACCGGTCCAGCCCTGACCTGGGCCCATCGGGGGACCCGGCCACACCACTGTAACCAGCTGCTGACAGTACAACTTCACCTGACCCAGCCACAGCCCTGGGTCCCATTCCAGGTGTCCAGGCTGCCTCTGCCCAGCGTGCACCACCTGACCCAGCTCCAGTCCTGGTCCTGCTGACGTGACTGTGGAGGACACACCAGACCTCATCGGGGGCGACCACCATTCCAGGGACACTACCTGTTCCTGCTCTTGGGGTTCAGTCTGATCTGCCATCTGCACTGGACTTACTACCATTACCTCCTGATCTGGGCCCACCTCTGGTTCCTGCGCAGGGGGACTTGCCTACCTCGGTTAGCGAACCATCGCCACCGCGCCTGCTCTCCTCTGCTGGTGCACAGCCCACCTCTGTTGGGGATCCACTGCCGACACGCTTGCTATCCTCTGCTGGGACACAGCCCGCCTCAGTTGGAGAGCCTCCGCCGCTGGGCTTGTTCTCCTCTGCTGCCCCTGCCAAGGGGGCACATCTGCTCTTCTCTGCTATGGTATGGTCTGCCTCAGTTGGGGAGCCGCTGCTGCTGGGCCTGCTCTCCTCCCCGGCTCTGGTCACAGGGGCTGTCCTGGCCCGTCTAGGGGCCTGGCTCGCCTCTGTGGGGGAGCCTCCCCAACCACATGATTTGTTACAGTGGACTGACCCTACTCTGACGTGCCATCCGTATTGACACTGCTGTTTGCCTGCCTCTGATGTGGTGGCCACACAGGGTCGCCGGGAATGTCTTATTTTGTAAATATGCTGCTTAAATTTAGGTGTGGCTGTTATGAATTACGTATCATTCTGTACGTAAATCTAAACCACCATACTTTCAAGTAACCATCTGTCTTATGTAACCATACCAAAGGTAACATCTCGGGTTTACATTTACTATGTTACGTCTAGTCTATGAGACCAGGCTTCAACCTCCCGACGTCTGCCTTCGATTAATTTCTTTCCAACTCTCTCTTTCCCCTCCTTGCCTCTTTTGACCTCACCCTTTCCCAATCCCCTCCAACTCACAAGACAGGCAATACGCTTGACTTCATCTTTACTAGAGGCTGCTCACCTACTAATCTCACTGTAACCCTCCTCCAGGTCTCTGATCACTACTTTGTTTCCTTTTCTGTCTCCCTTTCCTCCAAACCTAACCACTCAGCCCCTACCCAGATGGTCATGCTTCGTCGCAATCTTCTCTCTCTCTCCCACTACTCTCTCCTCTTCTATCCTATAATTTCTCCCTTCTGCTAAATCCTTCTCCCTTCTGTCTCCTGATTCTGCCTCTTCGACCCTACTCTCCTCCCTTTCCGCATCCGATGACTCGCACTGCTCCTTTCCTCCCCACCGGCTCGGCCCTCCCCTTCCTGCTCCATGGCTGAGTGACTCATTGCGAGCTTACAGAACCAGGCTGCGGGCAGCTGAGCGAAAATGGAGGAAAACTAAACTTCCGGAGGACCTATCATCCTTTCACTCCCTCCTCTCTACCTTATCTTCCTCTGTATCCGCTGCTAAAGCCACTTTCTACCACTTTACATTTCAAGATTCTGCATCTTAACCTTCTCCTCCGTCCTTAATCCTCCACCCCTCCCCCTCCCTCCTCCCTTTCTGCGGACGACTTTGTCAACCACTCTGAAAAAAAGGTTAACGACATCCGCTACTCATTCACTATTGAGTCCACTGGTTTCACTCACACAGAACTACCCTAAGCCTTGATCTTTTTCTCCCCTCTCTCTCCAGACAACATCCTGCGACAAATCAAAAAGTAAAAGAATATATAAATATTAGGATGAGCAATGTCGGAATGGCATTGACTAAAATACAGTGTAATACAGCATATACATATGAAATGAGTAAAGCAGTATGTAAACATTATTCAAGTGACCAGTGATTCTATTTCTATGTACATAGGGCAGCAGCAGGGTTGAGTGACCCATCTTGAAGCCTGACTGGTTATGGTCAAGAAGATCGTTCTGAGAGAAAGAAGGGAGGAGGGGATGGGGTCGAGCGGGCAGGTTGTCTGGCCGCCCGACAACCTGCCTGCTCGACCCCATCCCCTCCTCCCTTCTCTCTCAGAACGATCTTCTTGACCCCATCCCCTCCTCCCTTCTCCAGACCATCTCTGGAGACCTTCTTCTATTTCTCACTTCCCTCATCAACTCATCCCTGACCACTGGCTGCGTCCCCTCTGACTTCAAAATGGCCAGAGTTGCTCCCCTCCTCAAGAAACCAACACTCAACTCATCTGACGTCAAAAACTATAGACCTGTGTCCCTTTATTTTCTTTCCAAAACAATTGAGTTTGCTGTATCTGATCAACTTTCTCGTTATCTCTCTCAGAACGATCTTCTTGACCCTAACCAGTCAGGCTTCAAGACGGGTCACTCAAACGAGACTTCTCTTCTCTGTGTCACGGAGGCTCTCCGCACTGCCAAAGCTGACCACCTCAGCTCCTCATCATCCTAGATGACACTGTGAACCATCAAATCCTCCTCTCCACCCTCTCAAGGCTGGGCGTCTCAGGCTATGCACACTATTGGATTGCATCCTACCTGGCAGGCCGCTCCTACCAGGTGACGTGGAGAGGAATTGTGTCTGCACCACATACTCTGACTACTGGTGTCCTCCAGGGCTCGGTTCTAGGCCCTCTCCTCTTCTCTCTATACACCAAGTCACTCGGCTCCGTAATATCTTCACATGGTCTCTCCTACCATTGCTATGCGAATGACACTCAACTACTTTTCTCCTTCCCCCTTCTGACACCCTGGTGGCAACACCCATTTCTGCGTGCCTGGCAGATATCTCAACTTGGATGTCGTCCCACCACCTCAAGCTCAACCTCGACAAGATGGAACTACTCTTCCTCCCGGGGAAGGCCTGCCCGCTCAAAGACCTCTCCATCACGGTTGACAACTCCACAGTGTCGTCCTCCCAGAGTGCAAAGAACCTTGGCGTGACCCTGGACAATACCCTGTCGTTCTCTGCAAACATCAAAGTAGTGACCCGCTCCTGCAGGTTCATGCTCTAAAACATCCGTAGAGTACGACCTTACCTCACACAGAAAGCGGCGCAGGTCCTAATCCAGGCACTTGTCCTCTCCCGTCTGGAGTACTGCAACTCACTGTTGGCTGGGCTCCCCGCTTGTGCCATCAAACCCCTGCAACTTATCCAGAATGCTGAAGCCCACCTGGTTTTCAACCTTCCCAAGTCACCCCACTCCTCCGCACACTCCACAGGGTTCCAGTCAAAGCTTGCATCCACTACAAGACCATGGTACTTACCTATGGAACAGCAAGAGGAACTGCCCCTCCGTACCTTCAAGCTATGCTCAAACCCTACACCCCAACCCGAGCACTCCGTTCTGCCACCTCGAGTCTCTTGGCCCTCCCACCCCTACGGGAGGGCAGCTCCCGTTCAGCTTAGTCCAAGCTCTTCTCTTTCCTGGCACCCCGATGGTGGAACCCTGAAGCTAAATCAAATCAAATGTTATTGGTCACATACACATATTTAGCAGATGTTATTGCGGGTGTAGCAAAACACTTGTGTTCCTAGCTCCAACAGTGCAGTAGTATCTAACAATTCACAACAATACACACAAATCTAACCTAATATAGATATTAGGATGAGCAATGTTGGAATGGCATTGACTAAAATACAGTAGAATACATATACATGAAATGAGTAAGCAGTATGTAAACATTAATAAAGTGACTAGTGTTGCATTATTAAAGTGACCAGTGATTCCATGTCTATGTACATAGGGCAGCAGCAGGGTTGAGTAACCGGGTGGTAGCCAGCTAGTGATGGCTATTTAACAGTCTGATGGCCTTGAGATAGAAGCTGTTTCAGTCTCTCAGTCCCAGATTTGTTGCACCTGTACTGACCTCGCCTTCTGGATGAAAGCGGGGTGAACAGGCCGTTGATGTCCTTGATGATCTTTCTGGCCTTCCTGTGACATCGGGTGCTGTAGGTGTCCTGGAGGGCAGGCAGTGTGCCCCCGGTGATGCGTTGGGCTGACCACACCACCCTCTGGAGAGCCCTGTGGTGGCGGGTAGTGCAGTTGCCGTACCAGGCGGTGATACAGCCCGACAGGATGCTTTCAATTGTGCATCTGAAAAAGTTTGAGGGTCTTAGGGATCAAGCCGAATTTCTTCAGCCTCCTGAGGTTGAAGTCGCGCTGTTGCGCCTTCTTCATGACACTGTCTGTGTGGGTGTACCATTTCAGATTGTCAGTGATGTGTACTCTGAGGAACATGAAGCTTTTCACCACCTCCATTGCGGTCCCGTCAATGTGGATAGGGGCATGCTCCCTCTGGGGTCTCCTGAAGTCCACGATCAGCTCCTTCGTTTTGTTGAAGTTAAGGGAGAGATTATTTTCCTGGCACCACTCCTCCAGGGCCCTCACTTCCTCCCTGTAGCCTGCCTCGTCATAGTTGGTAATCAGGCCTACTACTGTTGTGTCATCTGCAAACTTGATGATTGAGTTGGAGGCGTGCGTGGCCACGTAGTCATGGTGAACAGGGAGTACAGGATGGGGCTGAGCACTCACCCTTGTGGGGCCCCTGTGTTGAGGATCAGCGTAGTGAAGGTGTTGTTTCCTACCTTCACCACCTGGGGCGGCCCGTCAGGAAGTCCAGGACCCAGTTGCACTGGGCGGGGTTCAGATCCAGGGCCCAGAGTTTAATGATGAGCTTGGAGGGTACTATGGTGTTGAAGGCTGAGCTATAATCAATTAACAGCATTTTGACATAGGTATTCCTCTTGTCCAGATGGGATAGGCCAGTGTGCAGTGTGATGGCGATTGCATCGTCTGTGGATCTATTGGGGCAGTATGCAAATTGAAGTGGGTCTAGGATGTCAGGTAATGTGGAGGTGATATGATCCTTAACTAGCCTCAAAGCACTTCATGATGACAGAATTGAGTGCTATGGGGCAATAGTCATTTTGTTCAGTTACCTTTGGGTACAGGAACAATGGTGGACATATTGAAGCAAGTGGGGACAGCAGACTGGGATAGGGAGAGACTGAATATGTCTGTAAACACTCCAGCCAGCTGGTCTGCGCATGCTCTGAGGACGCAGCTAGGGATGCTGTCTGGGCCAGCAGCCTTGCGAGGGTTAACATGCTTAAATGTCTTACGTCGGCCACGGAGAATGAGAGCCCACAGTCCTTGGGAGGGGGCCGCATCGGTGGCACTGTGTTATCCTCAAAGCTGGCGAAGAAGGTGTTTAGGTTGTTCGGGACAAGACGTCGGTGTTCGCGACGTGGCTGGTTTTCCCTTTGTAATCCGTGATTGTCTGTAGACCCTGCCACATACGTCTCGTGCTGAGCCGTTGAATTGCGATTCCACTTTGTCTCTGTACTGACGTTTTTGCCTGTTTTATTTCTTTACGGAGGGAATAACTACACTGTTTGTATTCAAACATATTCCCAGTCACCTTGCCGTGGTTAACTGCGGTGGTTCACGCTTTCAGTTTTGCGCAAATGCTGCCATCTATCTACGGTTTTTGGTTTGGGTAGGTTTTAATAGTCACAGTGGGAACAACATCCCCTATACACTTCCTGATGAACTCACTGTGTACGTGTATAGGTCAATGTTATTCTCGGAGGCAACCCGGAACATATTCCAGTTCCTGTACATTATCACAATCACACCATCAGTAGTTAATCATGATACATACACCACTGCCTTTCTTCTTGCCGGAGAGTTCTTTATTCCTGTCTGCGCAATGTACTGAGAACCCAGCTGGCTGTATGGCTTGGGACAGTAAATCCAGAGAGAGCCATGATTCCATGAAACAGAGTATGTTACAGTCCCTGATGTCTCTCTGGAAGGAGATCCTCGCCCTGAGCTCGTCTACTTTATTGTCCAGGGACTGAACATTAGCGAGTAATATACATGGACGCGGTGGATGGTGTGTACGCCTCCTGAGTCGGACTAGAAGGCCACTCCGAATACCTCTTCTCCGCCGGCGGTGTCTTGGAGCAGCCTCTGGGATAAGTTAAATTGCCCTGGGGGCACGAACAAAGGATCCAATTTGAGAAAGTTGTATTTTTGGTCGTAATGCTGGTGAGTTACCGCCGCTCTGATATCCAAACGTTATTTGCGGCTGTATGTAATAACACAAACGTTCTGAACTAATAATGTACGAAATAACACACAAAAAAACAAAATACTGCAAAGTTGCTTAGGAACTAGAAGCAGAGCTGCCATGTCTGTTTGCGCTATCTTACAGCTAGGACAGCAGAGTCCCTGCCCATCTCTCGAAAACATCTGAAACCCTACCTCTTCAAACAGTATCTTAAACAATCCTCCTCTTTACTTAACCAGCACGTGCACTAGACACCCCCCACCCGCCCTTCTAGCTCTGACTATACTGATAGCTACGTTATTGAGGAAAACATTTATTTCTATGCCTGTGATATGTGGTTGTCCCATCTAGCTATTTTAAGATAAATGCACTAACTGTAAGACGCTCTGGATAAGAGCGTCTGCTAAATGCCTAAAATGTAAATATAAAATGGCAGGCAGAGTTGTGACTTGGACTCGCGACTGACTCCAGTCACAAATTTGATTTGGCCAGGTTTCGTAACGTTTGTCATTCATTTTGTGGCACAGTCTCCGTACTTACTCTCCACGCAGCCAGAGAAAGTAGCCGCATCATCGCCCTTGCAACAAAAACTGGGCAACAGATTGGCTAGTGAAACGCAGACTCGGCCCTTTGATTGGACCAACAAACTGTCAATCAACACAGGTCGTGTGGCTCGGATGCAGCGCAAACATCAAAATTGTAGGGAGAGAATTGCCAATAATAAATATGCAACTCCAAAAATGGTTTGGCGATCAAGAATATTAACTGTTTAGTAGTGATGGGGAAACTAAGCTTCCTGAAGCATTGAGGCTTTCCAGGAAATTGTGTCGAAAATAGGTTAATTACTCTGAGCTTCATTATCCGATCACAATGCTCATTAGTGACATCTGCTGGTCAGCAATAAATAGCAATGTGTGATTATCAGATAAAGGTTATTTTTTCTCTACCAATTTCATCAAAACTCCGTCCCTCCATGGCGCAGCGGTAAATCATTGGCTTAAATAGCCTACAATCAGTTGGATTGCCAGGTTCGCACCTTACATCATGCTTCCCTTTTTTGCCTTCAAGTTTACTATTTAAAAAAAAAATGAATCTATAGCATTATTTAGGATGCTTCAGACAGAAGTGTATACTATACTAAATAAAACAAAGTATTTGAACAACAGTGCAGAAAGTGTGGTTTCACGTAAAACTCTTTTCTAAATAGTGTTCCATCAACAATATTCGAGATCACACCCTCATGTCCCTGAATGTTCCTGACTTTACCTGCTAAGCTACCGGTCAGGTGTAACCACATGTACAAAATCCTAACTATATTTATGAGTACGGTATCCAGTAGAGGTCGGTGTTTGAAAGCAGCTTAATCGAAGAAAACACCGGAACCACAGCGAAATCAGTGGGATCTCGCATTTTGCAACACACGGTTTGAAAAAGCACAAGATCAAATGAAGCTTCGGAATTAATTGATGACGTACTTCTGATAGTCATACACACATCCGCACACTGCTTCGAAGATATGCCGCGTTAAAGTGCTAGTCGGAACTAGGACACTGACATTTCCGAAGCACCACATCATTGCTCCCTCTCTCTCTCGCTCTACTGTGTGTGTGCATCTTGCTAGCTGTCACTCAAATGGCAAGAGGCTGAAGTGCATTGGCTAGAACTTGAAATTGCTAGGGGCTGGCCAACATGGGGGGAAATGTAGGGAAAATGGTGATGCACAGCTTCCAGAAAACAGTTGCTTTCAAACTAGGGAATTTGTGGCTAATTGAGATGAGACAGTAATTCTGCTCATAGATTATGCATGTATGAACTACACATTGACACATGCAGGTTTAAAAAATACTTACTAGTCGCCAAAGTACCGGAGCATGTCTTTAAGCCTGATACAGAGGCTATTTCTTTTGAGCTATTGCCTGTGTACAGTCGTGGTCAAAAGTTTTGAGAATGACAAGTATTGGTCTTCACAAAGTTTGCTGCTTCAGTGTTTTTAGATATTTTTGTCAGATGTTACTATGGTATACTGAAGTATAATTATAAGCATTCCATAAGTGTCAAAGGCTTTTATTGACAATTACATTAAGTAATGCAAAGAGTCAATATTTGCAGTGTTGACCCTTCTTTTTCAAGACCTCTGCAATCCGCCCTGGCATGCTGTCAATGAACTTCTGGGCCACATCCTGACTGATGGCAGCCCATTCTTGCATAATCAATGCTTGGAGTTTGTCAGAATTTGTGGGTTTTTGTTTGTCCACCCACCTCTTGAGGATTGACGTAAATGTAAATGATTGAGCACAAGTTCTCAATGGGATTAAGGTCTGGGGAGTTTCCTGGCCATTGACCCAAAATGTCGATGTTTTGTTCCCCGAGCCACTTAGTTATCACTTTTGCCTTATGGCAAGGTGCTCCATCATGCTGGAAAAGGCATTGTTCGTCACCAAACTGTTCTTGGATGGTTGGGAGAAGTTGCTCTTGGAGGATGTTGGTACCATTCTTTATTCATGGCTGTGTTCTTAGGCAAAATTGTGATTGAGCCCACTCCCTTGGCTGAGAAGCAACCCCACACATGAATGGTCTCAGGATGCTTTACTGTTGGCATGACACAGGACTGATGGTAGCGCTCACTTTGTCTTCTCCGGACAAGCTTTTTTCTGGATGCCCCAAACAATCGGAAAGGGGATTCATCAGAGAAAATGACTTTACCCCAGTCCTCAGCAGTCCAATCCCTGTACCTTTTGCAGAATATCAGTCTGTCCCTGATGTTTTTCCTGGAGAGAAGTGGCTTCCTTGCTGCCCTTGACACCAGGCCATCCTCCAAAAGTCTTCACCTCACTGTGCGTGCAGATGCACTCACACCTGCCTGCTGCCATTCCTGAGCAAGCTCTGCACTGGTGGTGCCCCGATCCCGCAGCTGAATCAACTTTAGGAGACGGTCCTGGCGCTTGCTGGACTTTCTTGGGCGCCCTGAAGCCTTCTTCACAACAATTGAACCTCTCTCCTTGAAGTTCTTGATGATCTGATAAATGGTTGATTTAGGTGCAATCTTACTAGCAGCAATATCCTTGCCTGTGAAGCCCTTTTTGTGCAATGAATGATGATGGCACGTGTTTCCTTGCAGGTAACCATGGTTAATAGAGGAAGAACAATGATTTCAAGCACCACCCTCCTGTTAAAGCTTCCAGTCTGTTATTCTAACTCAATCAGCATGACAGAGTGATGTCCAGCCTTGTCCTCGTCAACACTCTCACCTGTGTTAACGAGAGAATCACTGACATGATGTCAGCTGGTCCTTTTGTGGCAGGGCTGAAATGCAGTGGAAATGTTTTTTTGGGGATTAAGTTCAGTTTCATGGCAAAGAGGGACTTTGCAATTAATTGCAATTCATCTGATCACTCTTCATAACATTCTGGAGTATATGCAAATTGCCATCATAAAAACTGAGGCAGCAGACCTTGTGAAAATTAATATTTGTGTCATTCTCAAAACTTTTGACCACGACTGTATATTTGGCAAACCTATTTGTATATGTTGTATGATATGGTGCTTTCACCATTGGATCACCAAGATCTGTAAATAAATCTGCACTTCAACCTGCCTTGCCTTCTGCTGATTTCATGCCCTTAAGACTGCTACAAGGTCCCTATTCTACAATTACATTATGAAAATGTGTTGTAGACAAAATAATGAAAAGAGCTGTCTGGTAGCCTCAATAAATACATATTTGTAGATGATCAAGTTGTTGCATGTAAAACATTTTTTTACTTGACTTGAAAAAACTCAAGACTCGACCCGTTCTACTTGGGACTCGACTTGAGACTCGGATCTTGTGACTTGAGACTTTCTTATGAGTTGAATAATAGCTACTTGGTCCCACCACAGTCTGCAGGTAGCACATGCAATCTATACAGTCCTTTGCCATTTATTCTGTACGATTCTGTATCTCTGCATTGGCGCCCTGGTGTATTCATTCAGTATTTGTGTATACTGTACCTTTGTTTCTGTCCGTTACAGAACCACTACCTTTCCCACTTTCCATCCCCATGTTCATCTTCGTCAGTGTGTGTGAATAAAGTTCCCTGTGTGTGTTACGTCTTGTGCTGCCTTACTCCCCTCTAATCGGGGCGGTGTACTTAGAGCCAGCAAATACTTAGAGCCGGGTCGCTCTCTTTCATGTCCAATAGACACGCTAGTTTTCGTTGCTAAAACGAGAGTTTCTACTGGACAAATTCAGGTAGGTCGCTCCCCGTTTCGTTCCGTTTGCTTCCGTTTAAGAAACGTTTTCCAACAGAATTTGTGTAAGGAATACTCCATTATGCTAATTAGCTCGCTATGTAGTTTGCCGGAACACCACCATGTAAGCGTACTGTAACTGGGGAGGAAGTGTAGTTCGTCAACTGGTGGCATACACAGCTTATCGATCTGTGCAAATCTACTACAGTAATTGTATATTTTTTTTATTTGAAATATTATTTATCGTTTATGAAAGATAAGGGCCATATGTTTCGAAATCAGTTTGGCAAGTGATGCTTATTGACGTTTCCAAACGTTAAAACACAGCACCGGAATTGTAGTTCACATGGCTAGTTGTGGGCGAAGTTAATCGCTGAAGGGTTTTCGAGAGCTAAACTAGGCCTACAGTACCGACGTCATCTTCATCATAATCATCATTATCAACAAAACTGTGCCACATATTTTAGTGCGCATATACACACTATATTACGGTTACGGGCACTGACAGCAAACAATGGCGGCCCGGGTGTGAACGACTGGATGAATGTTTTGTAATACTTCTCCTCACAGCAATGTATCTATTCTGATACTTCTGCAATATTGTAAACCCCTGTATGATTAAAAAACTGTTTCGAGACCAGTAAAACTGATCACATTGTTCATTCTGCTATGAGGGCAATTGGTAAGTGGACATGGCTAGCTGGCTAGCTATTCAGAACCAACATTGAGCTTTATAGTTGAGGTCAGATTAGATAAGAGATGAAGCCCGGATGAGATAGATCAAGTCTACGTTGAGATCAAGGCATCTTATTCAGATGCTCCAGTAAAAAAAAAAAAAATGCAGGCATCAGTTCTTTTGTCAAATCAAAATCACATTTTATTTGTCACATGCTTAGTAAACAACGTGTAGACTAACAGTGAAACGCTTACTTGCGGCCTGGGCCCTTCCCAACAATGTAGAAAGGGGGGGAAAAAAGAGAGAAATAATAGCACGAGGAATAAATACACAATGAGTAACGATAACTTGGCTATATACACGGGGTACCGGTACCAAGTCGATGTGTAGAGATATGAGGTTATTGAGGTAGATTTTGTTAGGATAGTCTTGGAGGTAGTGCCACATTGACATTCTAACATGTTTCATTTGATCATATTTACAGATCTATTTTCAACAAGTAAAATAATGTTTTGTTTATCTGCGCAACCTAACTCTCCCTCTTCTCTCACTTTGATAGCTGTAATGAAACTTTGACATGTTGGCACGGAAACTGCACCTGCTCCGACACAACTTCCTGTCATTTGTATCCTCTCGGACTGGCAGTGACCTTGCCAGGCGCCAGTATGATGTCATCGTGGTGGGAGGAGGACATGCTGGGACGGAGGCGGCGGCCGCAGCAGCCAGATTGGGAGCAGAGACCCTCCTCATTACCCAGAAGATCACGACTATCGGTGAGAGAGAAAGAGCCTCCTGTAATTTACTTGTGGGATCAGTAGGAATAGAGCAGTGTCTCTCTGAACCACCCACCCACTCACACTCCCTCCCCCTCTCTCTCGCACCCTTCTCCTCTCCTTGTACCTCAGGGGCCCTCTCCTGTAACCCCTCTCTGGGGGGCGTGGGGAAGGGCCAGCTGGTGAGGGAGGTGGATGCTCTGGACGGGCTGTGTGGGCGAGCAGGTGACTGGGCCGGGGTCCACTTCTCCATCCTAAACCGCAGCAAAGGGCCCGCTGTGTGGGGCCCCCGGGCACAGCTGGACCGGGAACGCTACCGCCAGTTCATCCAGGTACCTACCGCTCAGCACAGCCAGGATCTGTCCAAGTTCATTTAAGTGAATTGTTTAAACAGGAATCAGACAAGTTGTTTACATAAAGTCCTGTGTGGGCTTAGATGGTAAGAGTGTGGTGCTAGCAATGCCAAGGGTTTAATTCCTGCAGGTATCACATTTTTTTAAAATTATGCACTCACTGCACTGTAAGTCCCTTTAGATAAAATCGTCTACTATGTGGCATACACAAGAACACATATTGGCTCCAAATCCATTTTGCAGTGATACTCCTCTTTTTAGTTTACCATATATCTCAAGAAAGTCTGTCTATCTAGAAAATTATTAATGCTAAATCCTCTCATTGTAACCTTTGTTTCCTTGTTTGTCTCACTCCTCTGCAGTCAGAATTGCTGTCCACTCCCAGGCTGACAGTGTTGGAGGGTTCAGTGGAGGAGCTGCTGGTGTCACAACCCAACCCAGAGGAGCCTGGACACCACAGAGTCACTGGGATATGCCTGGGTAGGAAAGACTGACAGACTGATAGACTGGCTCTCTCTCTCACACACACACACACACACACACACACACACACACACACACACACACACACACACACACTACATACTACACAATGTCTCTCTTACTATCTGGTACTAGTGTTTTCCTGTTGAATCTTTGACCATTCCCCTACAGTATGTGTCTGTCCTGTGAACCTCCTGCTGTCATCTCTTTATGTAGGATGATTGTAGGTTTAAATGATGTACAAGTATTTGAACTGTAGTAGTATGCATCCTAATGAAAAATACTTATCAATATAAAATCTATTTCTCTCTCTCTCAAACTCCTCTGTCTCACAAACACACACTCCTCTCTCAATTTTAATTAAATTCAAAGGGCTTTATTTGCATGGGAAGCAAGTGGAATAGATAAACAATCTAAAATGAACAGGAAAGATTACACTCACAAAAGTTTCAAAAGAATAGAGACATTTAAAGTGTTATATTACTGGCTATGTATAGTGTTGTAACAATGTGCAAATAGTTGAAGTACGAATGGGAAAATAAACAGATAAATATAGTTTATTTACAATTGTGTTTGTGCTTTGTGGCAACAGGTCACAAATATTGCTGCTGTGATGGCTCACCTAATAGATATGGGAGTTTATCAAAATTGGATTTGTTTTCAAATTCTGAGTATGTCTGTGTAATGTGATGGAACTACGTGTCTCTAACATGGTCATTCGTTTGTCAGGAGGTTAAGAAGTGCAGCTCAGTTTCCACCTAATTTTTTGGGCAGTGGTCACATAGCATGTCTTCTCTCGAGAGCCAGGTCTGCCTAGGGTGGCCTCTCTCAATAGCAAGGCTATGCTCACGGAGTCTTGATGTAGTCAAAGCTTAATTTTATTCTGCCACTGTGTACTCGCTGTTTAGGGCCAAATAGCATTCCAGTTTGCTTTGTTCTTTTGGTTAGTTCTTTTTTCAATGTGTCAAGTAATTATATTTTTGTTTCCTCATCATTTGGATGGGTCTAATTGTGTTGCTGTCCTGGGGCACTGTGGGGTCTGATTGTGTTTGTGAACAGAGCCCCAGAACCAGCTTGCTGAGGGGAATATTCTCTAGGTTAATCTCTCTGTAGGTGAGGGCTTTGTGTGGGAATTACTTATTTTTACGTGGTTGAAGAATTTAACAGGTCTTTTCTGGATTTTGATCATTAGTGGGTATCATACTAATTCTGCTCTGCATACATTTTTTGCTGTTTTACGTTGTACACAGAGGATGTTTTTGCAGAATTCTGCATGCAGAGTCTCAATTTGGTCTTTGTCCCATTTTGTGAATTCTTGGTTGGTTAGTGGACCCCAGTCCTCACAACCATAGAGGGCAATGGGTTCTATAACTGATTTAAGTATTTTTCTGCCAGACCTAATTGGGATGTCGCATTTTATGTTCCCTTTGATGGCGTAGAAGGCCCTTCTTGCCTTGTCTCTCAGATCGTTCACAGCTTTGTGGATGTTACCTGTGGTGCTGATGTTTAGGCCGAGGTAGGTATAGTTTTTTGTGTGCTCTAGGGCAACGTGTCTAGATGGAATTTGTATTTGTGGTCCTGGCAACTGGACATTTTTTGGAACACCATTATTTTTGTCTTACTGAGATTCACGGCCTAGGTCTGAGAGAATCTGTGCAGAATATCTAGGTGCTGCTGTAGGCCATCCTTGGTTGGGGACAGAAGCACCAGATCATCAGCAAACAGTAAACATTTGACTTCAGATTCTAGTAGGGTGAGGCCGGGTGCTGCAGACTGTTCTAATGCCCTCCCCAATTCGTTGATATATATGTTGAAGAGGGTGGGGCTCAAGCTGCATCCCGGTCTCACCCCACAGCACTGAGGAAATCTGTGTGTTTTTTTCCAATTTCAATCGCACATTTGTTGTTTGTGTACATGGATTTTATAATGCCATATGTTTTTCCCCAACACTGCTTTCCATCAATTTATATAGAAGACCTTCATGCCAAATTGAGTCAAAAGCTTTTTTTGAACTCAACAAAGCATGCGAATACTTTGCTTTTGTTTTGTTTGTCAATTAGGGTCTGCAGGGTGAATACTTGGTCTGACGTACAGTAATTTTGTAAAAAGGCAATTTGACATTTGCTCAGGACATTGTTTTCACTGAGGAAATGTTGGAGTCTGCTGCTGTTAATGATAATACAGAGTTTTTCTTCCGAGGTTGCTGTTGATGCATATCGTACCGTAGTTATTGGGGTTGAATTTGGAGTTTAAGTATAGCCAATTACAATTTATGGTCTGTATATTTTATCATTTCATTTAGGATATCATCAACACCACAGGCCTTTTTGGGTTGGTGATTGGTAAACTGCCTCATATACACTATATATACAAATATTAGTTCAAATTAGTGGATTCAGCTATTTCAGGCACACCCATTGCTTTATAAAATCGAGCACACAACCATGCAATGTCCATAGACAAACATTAGCAGTAGAATGGCCTGACTGAAGAGCTCAGTGACATTCAACGTGGTACCGTCATAGGATGCCACCTTTCTAACAAGTCAGTTCGTCAAATTTCTGCCCTGCTAGAGTGGCCCCAGTCAACTGTATGTGCTGTTATTGTGAAGTGGAAATGTCTAAGAGTAACAACGGCTCAGCCGCGAAGTGGTAGGCCACACAAGCTCGTCTGTCCTCGGTTGCAAATCGTCTGTCTTCGGTTGCAACACCGAGTTCCAAACTGCCTATGGAAGCAACGTCACCACAATAACTGTTCGTCGGGAGCTTCATGAAATAGGTTTCCATGGCCGAGCAACCGCACACCAAGCGTCGGCTGGAGTGGTGTAAAACTTGCCACCATTGGACTCTGGAGCAGTGGAAACGTGTGTTCTCTGGAGTGATGAATCACGCTTTACCATCGGAAGTCCGACGGACTAATCTGGGTTTGGCGGATGCCAGGAGAACGCTACCTGCCCCAATGCATAGTGCCAACTGTAAAGTTTGGTAGAGGAAGAATAATGGTCTGGGGCTGTTTTACATGCTTCGGGCTAGGCCCCTTAGTTCCAGTGAAGGGAAATCTTAACGCTACAGCATACAATTACATTCTAGATGATTTTGTGCTTCCAACTTTGCAGCAACAGTTTGGGGAAGGCCCTTTCCTGTTTCAGCATGACAATGGCACATAGCGAGGTCCATACAGAAATGGTTTGTCGAGATCTGATGAAAGTACGCTCTTTGTCTTTATCAAACTAATGTTTTTACATATTTTCAATGTGGAATCTGTCTATGTTTAGGCGGGTAAGAGCGTCTGCTAAATGACTTAAATGTAAATGCCACTAGCAGTTCGCAAAGTAGGGTCGTCACTAACGTTAGTTGCCACAGCCACAAAGTCATAAACCCTGCCTGTTTCTACAACTTTGCTTCTTAAAATCTGATTTTAAACCTAACCCTTAACCACACT
Source organism: Coregonus clupeaformis (assembly GCF_020615455.1). Taxonomy (NCBI): domain Eukaryota; kingdom Metazoa; phylum Chordata; class Actinopteri; order Salmoniformes; family Salmonidae; genus Coregonus; species Coregonus clupeaformis. Next base: position 66,709,368 of record NC_059192.1, on the reverse strand, counting down.
GTTAATCTTATTCCTAACCTTAAATTAAGACCAAAAAGCACATTTTTGTTTTCATGAATTTTTACTATATAGACAATTTAGACTTTGTAGCTGTGGTAACTAGTGACAACCGCAAAGTAGCCTATAAACTAAATGACGGAATTATTCAAAAACTGCAGCTCATTGTTGGAACACATCAGTGGCGATTTTAGCATGTAAATCTTGGCAGGGCAAACTCCCAAACATTTTTTGGATGCATTCCAGCAAAGCCACCACTACACAACACAACACACCACTAAACAATACATTAATTGCAATATAACGGTGACAAACGGTGCCCACAAACTGTTAGGGCCTACATAAAGCTGTCCCAACAGCAGTCCCAACATCTTACCACTGCTACACCTGGCTATCAGCAGAGCCTTGTCTGGCAGCGAAACAGTTAATTCAGCCTTATTTACTGCCTTTTTAAAAAACATAGCTGATATGGCTGACTTGCTTAAACAAATGTGGATTCTACTGACAATTGAGATGTACAAACTATGGCATAAGGGAACGATGAGCGGATAAGAGGCAATTCGTAATTTAAATTAAGACAATGAGCGAGCTAAGACGGACGTAGTCAATAGAACTATTTGTTCAGCACTTTTGAAATGTACAGCAACAGAATTCACAACATGGGCCGTTCTTACAGTATTCTCCCTGTACACCAAGTCAGAACCGTAGGATAAATAAAGGGGGCATATAAGCAGACAAAGAAAGCTCTTACAATATTTTCGATGATGACATTTCTCTAAAACTGGCTAAAGGCTACATGTGCACCACCAAGTAGGCTAAATTATGAGGGGGAAAGGGACCAAATTATTACGGTGAGGCACATGGGCTACTAACAGCTTACTACACAACATACACTTAGTATTACTTTCTTAGCTACAGTATACATATCTCCCTGGCATATTACATCATTTATGCAGCAGCATACAATATTTTTGGACTCACCATGTTTTGTTGTGCTGTGCTCACTTGAACATGAAGGTGGCGCGGCAGTCCTTCTAGTGGGCAAATTTTGTCATCAAACTTTGTCATCAAAGTCTGGCATTCTCTGGATTTATGGTTATTTCAAGACAACTGGGAACTCTGGGAAAAAAAACAGGGTTGAAACATGACGTCAGTGATCTTTAGGTCGGAGCTTTAGAAAGAGGCCCGAGTTCCCAACTTGGAATTCCGAGTTGGATGACCGTTCAAAACGTATTTTCCCAGTCGGAGCTCGTTTTTTTCAGAGTTCCCAGTTGTCTTGAACTCACTGAAGTCTGAGATTTCCCAGTTCCGAGTTTCCAGTTGTTTTGAACGCGGTAGAAGTCATGCTGGATTGACAGCATGGCCAATGTATTCAACCTTTTCTGGCCCATGGTGTTGCATGTGAATGTTTATCCTTTTAAGCTTGGAAAAGAGACCCTTAAACCCAGACTTGGACCACACACCCTCTCCACTGAATAGCAGGCTAGGGATTGCTTTGCAATGCTTGCAGTTAGCCACTGATTCCTTCCAAACCACTCATTGTTGAATTTGCGATTTCCAACTTGTGTAATGTTTATGTCCAATGGCCGATGAGCACTGATACGTTTTATCTATAATTTCTCTTCATATAACAAGGATTGAAAAGGATTTGCCATTAGATTGTCGACTTGATTCATGATGATGACTGCTTGTCTAGCTTGCTAGCTAAGATTTTGAAAGTATGATGTTGACATGATCAGTCCAATTAAAGCTACGGTAGATATAACGTGATTTGACATCCTTTTATCTGTGGCCAATGACCTTGAGGCTTCTTGGATGGGCACTTCTAATGTAAATCAATAGCAGCACCCAAGAGGCTTGAATTTTTGAGCGCTCCCTGTAGATTTAGCGGTGACATAGTGTCCCCATGAGTGACAACACTGAGCCAATCACAGCGCAACTAGAGAACATTACCAACCTCTACGCTCTGTATTTTCCACTGGCTGCCCCTCCACCACAGAAAGCACTGAGCTAGGCTGAAACACCTGCATTTTGGAGCTGCCTTGCTCAAGAAAGCAAAAAAGAGTCCATGTTTGTATGCGGTTTAATTAATGTATTATTATTTAAAAAATTATATTGTTTGCAAACTGATATGGTGACACTTATTAATGCCAAAATAACATTTTTTTTTGCTAAACAGGTGGGGCACTGCCACTGGAACACTTATTTCCCTACTTCAGTCAACCAGTCCATTTAACATTTGTGATGAAACTGTTGTCAATTGGCAAGGACTGTAGCTTGTGTATCCCATCAGTTAGATATGTTTTTATAGGCATTTATTTCTGTAGGCGCACATAGCACACGTGTGTAGAAGGAGCGGTCGGAACGCAATTGAGTGAGTGACACGGAGAGGAAAGGGAATGTCAAAGAAAATGTACGTTGTCTTCAAGACAACATTTTGACCAAATAGTTTTACAGTACCAGTCAAAAGTTTGGACACACCTACTCATTCAAGGGTTTTTCTTTATTTTTACCATTTTCTACGTTGTAGAATAATAGTGAAGACATCAAAACTATAGTTATGCACTCAAGTTCAGTTTTTTTGTCTTATTTCTTGTTTGTTTCACAATAATAAAATATTGTGCATCTTCAAAGTGGTAGGCATGTTGTGTAAATCAAATGACAAACCCCCAAAAATCTATTTTAATTCCAGGTTGTAAGGCAACAAAATAGGAAAAATGCCAGGGGAGGGGGGGGGTGAATACTTTCGCAAGCCACTGTAAATAGCTCAATTCTGGTTCTGAATAGTTAGTCAGCTAGCCATGTCCACTTACCAATTGCACTCATAGCAGAATGAACAATGTGATCCATTTCACTGGTTTCTAATCATACAGGAGTTTTCTATCTTGCAGAAGTATCAGAACAATGCGTAAATTGCTGTGAGGAGAAGTATTACAAAACATGAATCTAATTGTGCACACTGGGGGCAGCCATTGTTTGCTGTCAGTGCCCGTAACCGTAATATAGTGTGTATATGCGCACTAAAATATGTGGCACAGTTATGATGATTATGTCAGTACTGTAGGCCTAGTTTAGCTCTCTCAAACCCTTCAGCGATTAACTTCGCCCACCGCTAGCCATGTGAAGTACAATTCCGGTGCTGTGTTATAACGTTTGGAAACGTCAATAAGCATCACTTGCCAAACGTTTTTTGAAACATATGGCCCTCATCTTTCATATCAGTGAGAAATAATCTTTCAAATGAAAAAAATATACAATTACTGTGGAATGCAGTGTTTGGTTTTCGCCAGACGTAATGGGACCCATCTCGTCCAAGAAGTCGACTCAAGTTTGCCAAAAAGCACCTGGAAGCAGCTGGATGATCATCAAGACTCTTGGAAGAATGTTCTATGTACAGATGAGTCAAAAGTACTGTATAACGTTATGGAAGACATTATGACTGGCGAAAACCAAACACTGCATTCCACAGTAAGAACCTTATACCAACGGTTAAGCGTGGTGGTAATGTGATGGTTTGGGGATGCTTTGCTGCCTCAGGACCTGGACGACTTGCCTTAGTATAAGGAACCATGAATTCTGCTCTGTATCAGAGAATTCTACAGGAGAATGTCAGGCCATCCATCTGTGAGCTGAAGCTGAAGTGCAGCTGGGTCATGCAGCAAGACATTGATCCAAAACACACAATGATGTCATCTACATGAAAATGTCTAAAAAGCAACACATTTGAAGTTTTGGAATGGCCTAGTCAAAGTCCAGACCTAATCCCAATTGAGATGTTGTGGCAGGACTTGAAACGAGCAGTTCATGCTTGAAAACCCACAAATGTCGCCGAGTTAAAGCAGTTCTGCATGGAATGGTGGGCCAAAATTCCTCCACAGCGACGAGAGAGACTGATCAACAACTACAGGAAGTGTTTGGTTGGAGTCATTGCAGCTAAAGGTGGCACAACCAGTTATTGAGTGTAAGGGTGCAATTACTTTTTCACACAGGGGCATTGGGTGTTGCTTAACTTTGTTTATGAAATAAATTAAATAAGTATTGTGTTATTTGTTCACTCAGGTTCCCTTTATCTAATATTATGTTTTGGTTGAAGACCTGATAACATTCAGTATCCTAATGAAGACAGCTTGTCTGTCGAAGCGTTGGTTATTAGGTTATTAAATTATTGCATCTGAGCTCCTAGAGTGTGTGGCTCTCCTTTTCTTTTTCAAGTGTTCTACTCCGTAACATTCAGTATCAAACATATGCAAAAGTAGACAAAATTATAAAAGGGGGCAAATACTTTTTCACAGCACTGTACATGGGGATGGAAATTGGGAAAAGTAGTGGTTCTGTAATGGGCAGAAACAGAGGTGTGTGTGTGTATACACACATACTGAATGAATACACCAGGGCACAGATACAGAATAAATGGCAAAGGACTGTATAGATTGCATATTCTACCTGCAGACAGAGGTGGGACCAAGTCACTATTATTCAAGTCGCAAGTCTAAAGTCACAAGGTCCGAGTCTCAAGTTGAGTCCCAAGTAGAACGGGTCAAGTCTTGAGTCAAGTCCAAGTCGTGCATTCTAAGAGCAAGTCGAGTCACAAGTTTTTTTCAAGTAAAGTAAAAAAAACTCTTTACATGCAACGACTTGATCATCTACAAATCTTTGTGTATTTATTGAGGCTACCATACAGCCCTTTTCATTATTTTGTCTACAACACATTTTGATTATGTAATAGGGACAGCCAACAAGTGCTCAGCATATGTCGGAAATGGTTGGAAAAGCATTCCAGGTGAAGCTGGTTGAGAGAATGCCAAGAGTGTGCAAAGCTGTCATCAAGGCAAAGGGTGGCTATTTTAAGAATCTCAAATATAAAATATATTTTGATTTGTTTAACACTGTTTTGGTTACTACATAATTCCATATGTGTTATTTCATAGTTTTGATGTCTTCACTATTACTCAACAATGTATAAAATAGTAAAAATAAAGTAAAACTTGAATGAGTAGGTGTGTCCAAACTTTTGACTGGTACTGTATATACAGTGCATTCGGAAAGTATTCAGACCCCTTGACTTTTTCCACGTTTTGTTATGTTACAGCCTTATTCTAAAATGGATTAAATCGTTTTATTCTCCCTCAATCTACATACAATACCCCATAATGACTAAGCAAAAACTGGTTTTTAGAAATTTTAGCAAATGTATTAAAAATTAAAACCGGAAATATTACATTTACATAAGTATTCAGACCCTTTACTCAGTACTTTGTTGAAGCAGCTTTGTCAGCGATTACAGCCTCGAGTCTTCTTGGGTATGACGCTACAAGCTTGGCACACCTGTATTTGGGGAGTTTCTCCCATTCTTCTCTGCAGATCCTGTCAAGCTCTGTCAGATTGGATGGGGAGCATCGCAGCACAGCTATTTTCAGGTCCCTCCAAAGATGTTTGATCGGGTTCAAGTCCACGCTCTGGCTGGACCACTCAAGGACATTCAGAGACTTGTCCCGAAGCCACTCCTGCGTTGTCTTGGCTGCGTGCTTAGGGTCGTTATCCTGTTGGAAGGTGAACCTTCGCCCCAGTCTGAGGTCCTGAGCGCTCTGGAGCAGGTTTTCATCAAGGATCTCTCTGTACTTTGCTCTGTTCATCTTTACCTCGATCCTGACAAGTCTCCCAGTCCCAGCTACTGAAAAACATCCCCACAGCATGATGCTGCCACCACCATGCTTGACCGTAGGGATGGTGCCAAGTTTCCTCCAGACGTGAAGCTTGGCTTTCAGGCCAAAGATTTCAATCTTGGTTTCATCAGACCAGAGAATCTTGTTTCTCATGGTCTGAGAGTCCATTAGGTGCCTTTTGGCAAACTCCAAGCGGGCTGTCATGTGCCTTTTACTGAGGAGTGGCTTCCATCTGGCCACTCTACCATAAAGGCCTGATTGGTGGAGTGCTGCAGAGATGGTTGTTCTTCTGGAAGGTTCTCTCATCTCCACAGAGGAACTCTAGAGCTCTGTCAGAATGACCACCTCCCTGACCAAGGCCCTTCTCCCCCGATTGCTCAGTTTGGCCGGGCGGCCAGCTCTAGGAAGCGTCTTGGTGGTTCCAAACTTCTTCCATTTAAGAATGATGGATGCCACTGTGTTCTTGGGGACCTTCAATACAGCAGAAATTTTTTGGTATCCCCAGATCTGTGCCTCAACACAATCCTGTCTCTGAGCTCTACGGACAATTCCTTCGACCTCATGGCATGGTTTCTGTTCTGATATGCACTGTCAACTGTGGGACCTTTATATAGACAGGTGTGTGCCTTTCCAAATCATGTCCAATCAATTGAATTTACCACAGGTGGACTCCAATCAAGTTGTAAAAACAGAATGCGCCTGAGCTCAATTTCGAGTCTCATAGCAAAAGGACTGAATACTTATGTAATAAGGTATTTATTTTGTATTTTTAATAAATGTGCCAACATTTATAAAAACCTGTTTTCTCTTTGTCATTATGGGGTATTGTGTGTAGATCGATGAGAGAAAAAAAGATGTAATCAATTTTAGAATAAGGCTGTAACGTAACAAAATGTGGAAAAAGGGAAGTGGTCTAAATACTTTCCGAATGCACTGTATTTGTATTTATTATGGATCCCCATTAGCTGCTGCCAAGGTAGCAGCTACTCTTCCTGGGGTCCAACACATTAAAGCACTTACATTACATATAAAACAAAAGATAAAACAGTAAATCATATAACATTATTACACCACTACATATCTACAATACAAAATGTATAATACCACCATACAACAGTATTACAATGTATGCGTGTGTCTGTACCTTTTGTGTGTCTCTTCACAGTCCCCGCTGTTCCATAAGGTGTATTTTTACCTGTTTTTAAAATCTGATTCTACTTCTTGCATCAGTTACCTGATGTGGAATATAGTTCCATGTAGTCATGGCTCTATGTAGTACTGTGCGCCTCCCATAGTCTGTTCTGGACTTGGGGATTGTGAAGAGACCTCTGGTGGAATGTCTTTTGGAGTATGCATGGGTGTCCGAGCTGTGTGCTAGTAGTTTAAACAGACAGCTTGGTACATTCAGCTTGTCAACACTTCTTACAAAAACAAGTAGTGATGACGTCAATCAGTTTACAATCCAGGGTTACTCCAAGCAGTTTAGTTACCTCAACTTGCTACATTTCCCCATTATTCATTACGAAATGTAGTTGAGGTTTAGGGTTTAGTGAATGATTTGTCCCAATTACAATGCTTTTAGTTTTGGAAATATTTAGGACTAACTTATTTCTTGCCACCCATTCTGAAACTAACTGCAGCTCTTTGTTAAATGTTGCAGTCATTTTCAGTTGCTGTAGTAGCTGACGTGTATAGTGTTGAGTCATCTGTATACATAGACACACTGGCGTTACTTAAAGCTAGTGGCATGTCGTTAGTAAAGATTGAAAAAAGTAAGGGGCCTAAACAGCTAACCTGGGGAATTCCTGATTCTACCTGGATTATGTTGGAGAGGCTTCCATTAAATGACACCCTCTGTGTTCTGTTAGACAAGTAACTCTTTATCCACAGTATAGCAGTGCGTGTAAAGCCATAACACATGCGTTTTTTCCAGCAGCAGACTATGATCGATAATGTCAAAAGCTGCACTGAAGTCTAACAAAACAGCTCCCACAATCTTTTCATCATCAATTTCTCTCAGCCAATCATCAGTCATTTTTGTAAGTGCCGTGCTTGTTGAATGTCCTTCCCTATAAGCGTGATGAAAGTCTGTCAATTTGTTTACTGTAAAATAGCATTGTATCTGGTCAAACACCATTTTTTCCAGAAGTTTACTAAGGGTTGGTAACAGGCTGATTGGTCGGCTATTTGAACCAGTAAAGGAGGCTTTACTATTCTTGGGTAGCAGAATGACTTTTGCTTCCCTCCAGGCCTGAGGGCACACACTTTGTAGTAGGCTTAAATTGAAGATATGGCAAATAGGAGTGGCAATATCGTCCGCTATTATCCTCAGTAATTTTCCATCCAGATTGTCAGACCCCGGTGGCTTGTCATTGTTGATAGACAACAATAATTGTTTCACCTCTTCCACACTCATTTTACGGAGTACAATGCTTATCTTTCATAATTTGGTCAGATATACTTGTAGTGTCAGCGTTTGTTGCTGCCATGTCATGCCTTAGTTTGCTTATCTTGCCAATGAAAAAGTCATTAAAGTAGTTGGCAATATCAGTGGGTTTTGTGATGGAGCCGAGTTTGCTTTTTTCCCCCAGAATTTCATTTAAGGTGCTCCAAAGCTTTTTACTATAATTCTTTATATGATTTATTTTTGTTTCGTAGTATGGTTTCTTTTTATTTAGTTTAGTCACATGATTTCTTAGTTTGCAGTACGTTTGCCAATCGATTGGGCTGCCAGACTTATTTTCCATACCTTTTGCCTCATCCTTCTCAACCATACAATTTTTCAATTCCTCATCAATCCAAGGGGATTTAACAGTTTTTACAGTCATTTTCTTAATGGGTGCATGCTTATTAGTAACTGGAATAAGCAATTTCCTAAATGTGTCAAGTGCAGCGTCTGGTTGCTCCTCATTACACACCACAGACCAGCAAATCATCAACATAAGAATCACTACAAAACTTATTGTATGACCTCTTATACACTATATTAGGCCCAGCCTCCTAGATATGGCTACTATATTGTGATCACTACTGCTTTAAAGCAACTTTCTGCAGCATTAGTAAAGATCTGATCAATACATGTTGATGATTTCATTCCTGTGCTATTTGTAACTACCCTGGTAGGTTGACTGACATCCTGAACCAGGTTGCAGGCACTGGTTACAGTTTGAAGTTTTTTCTTGAGTAGGCAGCTTGATGAAAGCCAGTCAATATTTAAATCACCCAGAAAATATACTTCTCTGTTGATATCACGTACATTATCAAGCATTTCACACATATTATCCAGATACTGACTGTTAGCACTTGGTGGTCTATAGTAGCTTCCCACAAGAATGTGCTTTAGGTGAGGCAGATGAACCTGTAGCCATATTACTTCAACATTATTTAACATGAGATCCTCTCTAAGCTTTACAGGAATGTGGTTCTGAATATAGACTGCAACACCACAACCGTTGGCATTTCTGTCTTTTCGGTAGATGTTATAGCCATGTATTGCTACCACTGTATCATCAAAGGTATTATCTAAGTGAGTTTCAGAGATTTTCAGAATATGAATGTCATCTGTTACAAGAAAGTTATTGACTTCATTAACCTTGTTTCTTATGTAAATATGTTAATATGGACTATTTTTAGCACATTTCTGGGTTGCTTTATTGTTTTTAATGCTTTACTGAGAAGCTTATCAGAAGTAGACTGTTATTTATATTGGAGCTGATAGTGCACAGTGAGCTGCACACAGTGGAATTCCTACTAGGGCACACCGCCTCAGTGCTAACATTGTAACTGGTTCATAGGCACATGATTACTACATACAATAGCTGTAGGATCAACTGATGTATTCAGGGCAGTTAGTAAAATTAATTTACTTACATTGTGTCTGCCAATGCCCCTGGGATAATGTATCTTATGCAGCATTATGACAACTCATTGTCACAATGGTAGGGATTAACTGAGCTGGTCTTGGGTCATTGAGAAGTCATTAACGCAGCCTTGAAATGTGTTAAGAGTCCAGGAGCCAAGATGATTTGAATGGACTCCATCATTCCTGTAGAGTATCTTCTGTTTCCAGAAGCTGTCAAATGTATCTATAAAAGGGATTCCAACAGAGCTACAGTAATATTTTAGCCAGATGTGTAATGCAAGTAGCCTGCTGAATCTTTCACACCCGTGGCCCAACGATGGTACCGGACCTGAAATGATTGGCCGCTTTTTGGAATCTTTCAATGCTAGAATCAGTTCTTTAAAATACATTTTCAGAAGTTCAGAGCTAGCCCTCCTGATGTCGTTTCACCCCAGATGGACTACGACAGCGTCAGCTCCCGGCATCGGTCGTAGAATGGTCGGAAGCAGCCTTGTAATGTCCTGTACTCGTGCTCCTTGGTAGCACAGGGTTTTTGCACTGGGAACCGAGATGTTTCTCACCATAGAGCTGCCGACGATGACAGCTGGTGAAACAGCCAGGGAGGTCCGGCCGTTCTTTCGCCTCGAGGGGTTTAAAAGACCTCTCGAGGACTGAAGGGCGGTGGGGCCCGATGGACCAGAGCCGGCTGTAGTATATGTGGTAGAGACCCCTGGGCTGGAGACAGGGTAGAGAATGAAGGACCATGAATCTCTGGAAGCAGGTGGGCGAAACTGTTGGTCAGCAGGATGGGATCCCCAAAGCCATTTTAGCCCCATTCACCAAAAACCGCTGCCTTGTGCTGGGCTTACGGTGTGTGACGTGCCTCCACTGAGATGCAGGATCTATAACTGTGGCATCCGCCAGCTCCTCATAAAGCGTCCTTGCTCCTTTATTCTCTGAGGGGGGGCCGGGATGGGAGGTCGGGGTAGGATGGGGAGGGCAGGTGAGATGGGAGGGGAGAGGTGACTGCAGGGCAGTTCTGGCCAGTCAGTCAGAGAGTGGCAACATGGTGGCGAGGCAGTGGCACGACGACCAGGCTGAGGAGTAAAAAAGGAAAAGGTCTTAGTGGGACCTATCCAGGATATGCTGCAATGTCTCAATTTGCTTACTCTGGACGTCCAGCTCAGACATATATTCCTCAATAAGCTGACAGTTTCCACATTGGAAATATGTCCAGACACTATTATCCCGGAACTGTGAAAAGTAGGTGCAGCTCCTACATGGGATGAAACGTTCACCGTAGTCTCTGAAGGTGGTTGCTGCCAATCTGGAAAAAGTAAGTTTCCCCTTATGGCGGAAAGTGGTAGACACAATTTTGTTAAAATCCACGCAAATAAAATAGGTTGTTGAGGAATCAGCTAAAAGTCAATCAATCCACACAGTGTGATAGTCAGATTGAATCACACAGTTTGTAGGATCACCACAGTCATAGGCAGCAAGCCAGAACCCAACCACAGGCTAGAAACCAGCCAGCAGTAGGACCCACAATAAACACAACCAAGGCACAAAACTCGCCAGCATAAAAACAGCAAGGAGAGAGCGGTGACTTACTCAATGCGTTTGAATGCTGGGGCCCATCAGCAACGCAATGGAGGCCGTGTTCCCAGTACGATAGCCAAGAGAGAAGCACCTTGGAGGGGATGTAGTTTCCAGTACAGGTTGGTGGAAAGCCGGGAGGGTGGCAAGCGCTACACCGGGACACGAGAGTCGAAAAGAGTAAAGTTTGGCAGTAGTCCAAAAACATCCCAGGCACAATGTCAAATGGAAGGATGGAAGCAGCAGTAGGCAGGTGTCTGTATAGTGTATCTGTGCTTTTGGTTTGTGGGCGCTACTTTCAGAACTACTGGCTAAAAAGTATACAAAAGTACTGGATATTCCCTTGAACCTATCCTATATGAAAGGACACAAGTAGAGGGCAAGACTGCACAGCCTCCCCTTGAGAAACCAAATCGAATATGTCTAACAGGAGCTCAAACAGGTACATATAAGCACTTGGCCCCTCCCAGGACCATACAATTACCCAATTGGCAATTACAACCAATAAACTGCTTCTACAATGTAAAAGGCAATTTCCACATCCATTGTTAAAATCAGAATTTAATGATTATGAATTATATTTCATCACCATACATAAATGGAACAAACAATTTTCTCTCATTCAATGTACTGACTCCAAAGCGTGCACGCTTCTATTATGCACAACTAGAATGACAAAGACATAGGACACAGACACAAGGAACTCCAACATAACCCCGGAAATATGAACAAAGGAAACCATACATTGAATTAAATAAACAGAACTTCTACCTCATGAGTCTTGCGAACGTTCATGTGCACAATAAACATTGCGCCCACTCAGAGGTTAAGACATGGGGCTAAATTAAAATGTATCAAAACATGAAACAGAAATGTCTAAGGGTTGCAATAAACAGTATGGGGATGGAATGATGAAACGCTAACATGAGCAATTATTGTAGGATTAGATGGAATATAGATTTAGCACATATGTATTTAAAGGTGTGAAAGCAACATCAAACATTTCAACAACAGAACAAGCGCTCCCAACTGGCCACTGGCGGGAGTTTGGAGAGCGCAAGTACGTCTATGGTGCGTCTTCGCCACAGTAATAATTAATTTTAACAGCAAATTCCAAATGCAAGCTTCATAAGTAAATTATTAATTTCAAACAATTTTGACAAAAGACCAGTAGGCCTATGCAAGTAATTGTTACTTGATGCCCCATTGCTGGTGAGCTTGCAAAGTAGGCCTAAACAGTAGTGATGTTACGTTTGATAATGGAGCCCAGAGGCATGCGTCGAAATCGCAAAACAGCTAATGCCACGTTCACATACTAGTCGGAACTAGGAAACTCGGAAATGTGCGACTTGCTGATTCGTTGAACGCGGCACCTATATAACTAAAACCAGTTAGCAAGTCGGAAATGTCAGTTTCCTATTTCTGACTAGCTCTTGAACGTTGCATATCCTCAAAGCTGTATGCTGATGCGTGTATCACTTGACGTCTGAAACTTCGATTGATCACGAGATATCCACAGGAAAGTATAATTACATCAGGTTTTCAAAGCGCTGGTAGTGCATTCAGATTTCTATCACCTGAAGCAAGCGCACAAGGTAAAAATACATGCACGAGATGCATGCATACTTGCCGAGCTTGTGTACGTGTTTACATGGTTCTGCGCATGCCTAAAGTGATATAAATCTGAATGCACTACCAGTGCTTTGAAAAGTTTATGTAATTATACTTTCCTGTGGATATATTGTCTCACATTCCTATCACCAAAAGGACCAACCGCATTGACAACCGTTAAAGTGCGTTAAAATATAATTGTATTCAAAATTATGTCTTGTAAAGGTTGTGATAGGAAACTTTCCTGATTCAAACGTTCATTTCTGCCCGACGTAGAATTCAATGCCATTCAACTTCGGGTTTCCAGGCAACCCAGTAGCCTGTGCTTTCTTGTAGTTTGTACATCCAGGTACTGAGCACCACACCATGACTAAAATGTACAGTTGTTGTCGACACAAAAATAAAATAAAATAGTTATTCGCAAGCTGATGTTCTATGAATGAGTGGCTGGTCCGGTGAGTTAGCTATCTGTTGACACCCATTCTCAACTGGATCCACCTCGACAGGGGCGGTACCACATCCTGAAGTCGCAATGAATTGTGGTTTGCTTACAACCAGGAGATGTAGATGGCCCGTTTCTACCGGTGAGATGCAGAAAGGCTCGTATTTGCGTGTAGTGAGGAAATTCTTGATTTTTATGACACATGTTAATAACATATTAGTGGACATATACAGTGAAAGAGCAACGGTAAAAATGTCCCTTAACAGAACTTTGCCTACTGACTAATAATGAATTATATCAGAATAGAGAGACTGAAAACAATAATTGTTAAAATATGGAGAGTCAGTGTACAAAACATTAGGAACACCTTCCTAATATTGAGTTGCACCCCCTTTTGCCCTCAGAACAGCCTCAATTCATCAGGCCATGGACTCTACTAGTTGTCAAAAGCGTTCCACAGGGATGCTGGCCCATGTTGACTCCAATGCTTCCCACAGTTGTACCAAGTTGGCTGGATGTCCTTTGGGTGGTGGACTATTCTTGATGCACATGGGAAACTGTTTAGCATGAAACCTTGCAGCATTGCAGTTCTTGACACACTCAAACCGGTGTGCCTGGCACCTACTACCATACCCCGTTCAAAGGCACTTAAATATTTTGTTTTGCCCATTCACTCTCTGAATGGCACACATACACAATCCATGTCTCAAGACTTAAAAATCATTTGACGTGTCTCCTCCCCTTCATCTACACTGATTGAAGTGGATTTGACAGGTGACATCAATAGGGGATAATAGCTTTCACCTGGTCAGTCTGTCATGGAAAGTTCCTTATGTTTTGTACACATGTAAATGTCTCGATCTGAGTTGACTTTTTTTTTTTTTTTTTACCAAATGTATGTTTTTTTATTTTCTCTCTGCTGTGATATAATTCGAAAGATCTTCTTTAAACCATTTTATAATCCCTCCTGAACCTCAGCCACATTTTACATGTGGATGTTTCACTTGTACAGTAAACTCCCTATAATTTTTGGGAGAGGATGTTTTCTAAATCTCCTCGACTCGCTGTTTCTAGAGGTATAATAATGTCTGAACTATATACAGTATCTACAAAGTCTGTGTCTGGGCTTTTAATACCAAAGGTTGAAGAGCACAAACCCTGCATGTTATAGCAGCTTATACTTAAGGATGCTATGTTTCAAATGTTCCTTTAGGACATGTTCTCTCTCTCTCGCTCTCACTCTTCTCTCCTCTCCTCTTAGTGGATGGAAGCCACCCCATCTTGTCCAGCTCAGTGGTACTTACCACTGGCACTTTCCTGTCCGGCTCCCTCTTCATGGGCCAAACCACCTCTCCCGGGGGGAGGATGGGGGACGCCCCATCATGTGCCAGACTTTCATACACACTGAAAGAGACATTGGGGTTGAGGGTGGGTCGGCTGAGGACTGGCACACCCCCTCGGATAGTGAAGGAGTCCGTAGACCTGTCCTTGGCTCAGATCCAAGCCCCGGACAAACAGCCCACTCCCTTCAGTTTTCTCAACACGCACACCCGCTGCAAGGTAAAAACAACAAATGAGTACAAAGAAAAACTACAACTGCCAATATGCCAACATAAAACATTACACCCGGCAAATATTGTTTTTGGGTTATGATAAGGTAAAGAAGTAATACTAAGCGATTTCAGGTATTTCTAAATCTTATTCTTCAAAAACCACTGGTCAAGACATAATTATAGACAAAATGTTGCAAATGCACCTTAAATTCTCTAGAAACTGGCTGTGATGCTGATATGCTATTTGTCCATGCTATGCCCTGTAGCCAGAAGAGCAGCTCCCCTGCTATCTGACCCACACCACTCCTGGAGTGGAGACAGTGGTCAGGGAGAGTGTCCACCTCAACTGTCACATACAGCAGGACACCAAAGGTCCCAGGTACAGACACACGCAGACAGAGACACACACTCACCCACACACTGCACACACTACTTTAAACACTGCATTTTGTCTTTCCTCCTCTTAGATACTGTCCCTCCATCGAGTCGCGGGTGCTGCGGTTTCCGGGGCGACGGCACCAGGTGTGGCTGGAGCCGGAAGGTTTGACCTCTGACCTGTTGTACCCCCAGGGCCTGTCCATGACCATGCCCCCTGACCTGCAGCTCCGCCTCCTTAGGGAGATCCCCGCCTTGCACCGAGCTGAGATCCGCACTCCTGGTACGCAGCCCTATATACAGACACCCACTCTGGGTCCCAATAATCTGTCCTTTCTCCTGAAGTGTGCACTTGTTCACTTCTAATCCAATGAGTGAGTGGGAGGAGTGCACACAGAAAAATGGTATGCAGAATCTCAGGTCAACCTATCCCCTACCCCTTGACATTTATGCACCTTCCTAGATCTGAAAGAATTGGATGGGCATAAACAATATAGTAATAGCTCCACCTAGCTAGCCTTCCTGTATGCTAAGTGGGATTTTTGCCATTTTACTTATACCCATCCAGTTCTTTCAAATCTATGAGGAGGAATCCAGAAGATAACTAACTGTTAAACTTTCAATCAGATTTAAGCGCACCTGTTCAGCTCTACTGTTGTAGTTGTTTTGTTAGATCAAGTTAGTCACAGTTATCATCAACTCAGTTGTCAGAGCACCTTACCGATCACTGCACCTGTACACAGCCCATCTGAAATTAGCCCGCCCAACTACCTCATCCCTATATTGTTATTTATTTTGCTCATTTGTACCCCAGTATCTCTATTTGCACATAATCTCTTGCACATCTATCATTCCAGTGTTAATACTAATTGTAATTATTTTGCACTATAGCCTATTTATTGCCTTACCTCCATAACTTGCTACATTTGCACACACTGTATATATATTTATTTCTGTTGTATTTTTGACTTTGTTTTGTTTTACCCCATATGTAACTCTGTGTTGTTGTTTTTATCGCACTGCTTTGCTTTATCTTGGCCAGGTCGCAGTTGTAAATGAGAACTTGTTCTCAACTGGTTTACCTGGTTAAATAAAGGTGAAATAATAAAAAATAAAAATAAAACTTAATTGACCTAAACATGTTTTAGTTCACTGCCTACAACTACATTAGCACACTCCGGGGTGTGTCATTGTGGGTGTTTTGGAGAGACTACACTATAGTTGGACTGCGCAGAACCACTGATCTACAAATCACCTTGCATCCCAATTAACTACTCATTATTATGTGAAATTACTAAAATGATTAGAGATTCTGCGTCTCACCTTGCTCAAACTGATTCCCTCAAACACTCCGATTATAACCTCCCTCCTTATCTCTCTGGATTCCAGGTTACGGGGTGCAGTACGACTTTGTGTGCCCCACCCAGCTGACCCCGTCTCTGCAGGTGAAGAGCACTCAGGGGCTCTTCCTCGCGGGTCAAATCAACGGCACCACGGGCTACGAGGAAGCGGCCGCACAAGTAGGGGTTACATTTCTTCTAATCTGGGAACTGGGACACCAGGGTAGTGTCATTAGGGCACGTAAGGGAAAATGTTTTGAAACTTTTTGCAACTAAAATGTGCATTTCTTATTGGGCAAGTCCAGGTAGTCCCTCCCTGTTTTAGTATTTTCTTCCATTTGGTGCCTAGTAAACACAACCCAGGTGTGTGGACTCTCTGGCCAACAAACGGTGACATTATCAGAAAAGAAAACCAGCAGCACTCTAGGACTGAAGGCTGGTAGCAGAATAGCCATTTTACATGTTTAACATTTTGGTCATTTAGCAGACGCGCTTATCCAAAGCAACTAACGGTACAGTGAGTGCATACATTTTTTGTATATGATCACTGTGGGACTTAAACTCACAACCTTGGCAATGATACCGGCCGTTCGCCACACTCTTACCAACTGACCCACACAGGACCCTACAATATATGCTACAACAAACCCCTTTCTCTCCTCACTCTCCAGGGCTTGTGGGCGGGGGTGAATGCTGGTCGGACGGCCCTCTCCCTGCCGCCCATGGCGCTGTCTCGTACCCAGAGCTACATCGGGGTGCTGATCGATGACTTGGTGGGCCGAGGGGTGACAGAACCTTACCGCATGTTCACCAGCCGCGCCGAGTTCAGAACCTCCCTCAGGCCCGACAACGCAGACCTCCGTCTCACCCCCAGAGGTACCATAATGTGTGTGTGTCTGACATTACCCAACTACTGGGTGCACTTGTTTTGGCTTACATAGGGCCCCGGTTGGGTGGAGTTAGCATATTTTAGACCATTCTATTGGCCCCAAAGGGACATCTCCACCCACCCGGTCACTGGGGGAGCTAAAACAAACGCCAACTGGAGGAATTATAAGATATATTGCATCTCTGGCCATGTTCGACTGACCACAGACTGAGCAAACTTAAAGTCACCAACTGCAATGTAGTCAATCTCAAAATGCCTTGTCAGACTTTGTGGATTTATAATATTTTATGACCTTTAACCCGGTCTGCAAGGGTTTGAGGAGGTGGGCTGTGTGACTTTGCGGCGGTACGAGAAGGCGGTAAGGGTGAGGGACGGCCTCCAGGAAGCCCTGATGGCCCTGCAGTCCGTGGCTCTATCCTCCACCCGCTGGAGAGAGAAGCTGGGTAACATCAGCCTGAGTGAGAACAAGAGCGCCACCTTGAAGTGAGTAGGAAGTGGTTCAGTGGTGGGTGGTTCAGCATGCATTTACTGGGGTGCACTCAGCAGGAAACAATGTTGTTGGACGTTCAGATAGAAATATACAGTGCATTTGGAAAGTATTCAGACCCATTGACTTTTTCCACATTTTGTTACATTACAGCCTTATTCTTAAATGGATTACATGTATTTTTTTTTGGGAGGTTCCAAACTTCTTCCAATCAAGTTGTAGAAACATCAAGGATGATCAATGGAAACAGGATGCACCTGACCTCAATTTCGAGTCTCATAGAAAAGGGTCTGAATACTTATGTAATACATCTGCAAAAATTTCTAAAAACCTGTTTTCGCTTTGTCATTATGGGCTATTGTGTGTAGATTGAGGACATGTCTCTCTGCAACATTCAGCAAGGTTTGCCTACTGAATGTGGCCATGACTTTCTATTGTTCTATGTATGGGAACAGTATCTTTCAAATGCATCCTTATCTGGTATTTGTGTACACACACAGGTTGTCAAAAGAGTATTGTCTGTTTCAGAATGTGGAGTCACTAACAACACTGCAACCTATGAGAAAGTGAATGCTTACTACATTTTCAAAATTCCTTTCTATTGTTTTCTCAAGCAGAGGTGTATATAGTCTGCTCATCATTAACTTTTACTATACCATTTATCTTTCTCTCTCAGTGGTTTGGATCTGTTGCAATACAAAGATGTGTCCTTTGACATGTTGGCCTCTGCCTTCCCAGAGTGCCTTTCACCATATTTTGAGTACTCACAACGACTCAAGATTGAAGGTAACTGCTCTTTTTAAGTCTCAAGCAGTCTGCGTCTGAAATGGCAGTCTATTCCCTAGATAGTGCACTGCTTTTGTGGCTCTGGTCAAAGGTAGTGCACAATATAGGGAATAGGGTGCCATTTCAGACACGCACTCAGTTTAGTCTGTTAAACTTTACTTTAAAACAGTACTGAACCCTCTGCCACGTGGCTTTCAGCTGTGTACAGACCCCACTGCGAGAAGCAGAGTCGAGAGATGGAGAGAATACGGAGGGAGGAAAGTCTGGCTCTCCCCTCTGACATGGACTACCTCTCCTTACCAGTGTCCCTCTCTCAGGAGGTCAGAGAGATACTGGACCGAGTCAGGCCCAACACTGTGAGTCTCAGTAAAACTACAACATAAACCATCAGTAAAGTCATATCGTAAAAAAATATAATCACGACAACTGATGGAAACAGGAAGTTTCTGTAACAATTTTATAAATACCGACAGATAATGTGTTTGTTTGACATGCTGGGATATTTTTGTGTCGGTAAAATGAATTATGCTGGAAATGGTGGTGGAAACAATTGTATTTGTCACATGCGCTGAATACAGCAGGTGTTGACCTTACCTTGAAATGCTTACTTACGAGCCCTTAACCAACAATGCAGAGTTAAAAAATTATAAAAATGTGCTAAATAAACTAAAGGAAAAATAGTAACACAATAAAATAACAATAACAAGGTTATATACACTGCTCAAAAAAATAAAGGGAACACTTAAACAACACATCCTAGATCTGAATGAATGAAATAATCTTATTAAATACTTTTTTCTTTACATAGTTGAATGTGCTGACAACAAAATCACACAAAAATGATCAATGGAAATCAAATTTATCAACCCATGGAGGTCTGGATTTGGAGTCACCCTTAAAATTAAAGTGGAAAACCACACTACAGGCTGATCCAACTTTGGTGTAATGTCCTTAAAACAAGTCAAAATGAGGCTCAGTAGTGTGTGTGGCCTCCACGTGCCTGTATGACCTCCCTACAACGCCTGGGCATACTCCTGATGAGGTGGCGGATGGTCTCCTGAGGGATCTCCTCCCAGACCTGGACTAAAGCATCTGCCAACTCCTGGACAGTCTGTGGTGCAACGTGGCATTGGTGGATGGAGCGAGACATGATGTGTGACCAGTGTACATGTGGTCCTCTGTAGCTCAGCTGGTAGAGCACGGCGCTTGTAACGCCAAGGTAGTGGGTTCGATCCCCGGGACCACCCATACACAAAAAAAAAATATGTATGCACGCATGACTGTAAGTCGCTTTGGATAAAAGCGTCTGCTAAATGGCATATTATTATTATTATTATTATTATGTCCCAGATGTGCTCAATTGGATTCAGGTCTGGGGAACGGGCGGGCCAGTCCATAGCATCAATGCCTTCCTCTTGCAGGAACTGCTGACACACTCCAGCCACATGAGGTCTAGCATTGTCTTGCATTAGGAGGAACCCAGGGCCAACCGCACCAGCATATGGTCTCACAAGGGCTCTGAGGATCTCATCTCGGTACCTAATGGCAGTCAGGCTACCTCTGGCGAGCACATGGAGGGCTGTGCGGCCCTCCAAAGAAATGCCAACCCACACCATGACTGACCCACCGCCAAACCGGTCATGCTGGAGGATGTTGCAGGCAGCAGAACGTTCTCCACGGCGTCTCCAGACTCTGTCACGTCTGTCACATGTGCTCAGTGTGAACCTGCTTTCATCTGTGAAGAGCACAGGGCGCCAGTGGCGAATTTGTCAATCTTGGTGTTCTCTGGCAAATGCCAAACGTCCTGCACGGTGTTGGGCTGTAAGCACAACCCCCACCTGTGGACGTCGGGCCCTCATACCACCCTCATGGAGTCTGTTTCTGACCGTTTGAGCAGACACATGCACATTTGTGGCCTGCTGGAGGTCATTTTGCAGGGCTCTGGCAGTGCAGTCCTCCTGCTCCTCCTTGCACAAAGGCGGAGGTAGCGATCCTGCTGCTGGGTTGTTGCCCTCCTACGGCCTCCTCCACGTCTCCTGATGTACTGGCCTGTCTCCTGGTAGCGCCTCCATGCTCTGGACACTACGCTGACAGACACAGCAAACCTTCTTGCCACAGCTCGCATTGATGTGCCATCCTGGATGAGCTGCACTACCTGAGCCACTTGTGTGGGTTGTAGACTCCGTCTCATGCTACCACTAGAGTGAAAGCACCGCCAGCATTCAAAAGTGACCAAAACATCAGCCAGGAAGCATAGGAACTGAGAAGTGGTCTGTGGTCACCACCTGCAGAACCACTTCTTTATTGGTGGTGTCTTGCTAATTGCCTATAATTTCCACCTGTTGTCTATTCCATTTGCACAACAGCATGTGAAATGTATTGTCAATCAGTGTTGCTTCCTAAGTGGACAGTTTGATTTCACAGAAGTGTGATTGACTTGGAGTTACATTGTGTTGTTTAAGTGTTCCCTTTATTTTTTTGAGCAGTGTACAAGGAGTACCGGTACCGAGTCAATGTGCAGGGGTACGGGTTAGTTGAGAAAATAAGAATAAAATAAGGGGGTCAATGCAAATAGTCTGGGTAGCCATTTGACTATAATTGTTTAGCAGTTTTATGGCTTCGGGGTAGAAGCTGTTAAGGAGCATTATGGACCCAGACTTGGCACTCCAGTACCACATGCTGTGCAGTAGCAGAGAGAACAGTCTATGACTTGGGTGGATGGAGTCTGACAATTTTTATGGCCTTCCTATCGAAGTAAACTTGGAGTCACACGATGATTTGGTGTGTGTGGTCCTCCCACTATGACTTGGGGAAACTATGCAGTTATTAGGCTACAGCTTAAATAAATTATGAACTTCACAGGGTGGTGAAAGTGCACTGTGATGAGCTTGGTGCTCCTTTCCAATAAATATCGAGGGTCTTATTCTGATGACATGATCGATGCTTGACTGCTGTTTGACAAATACAAATATTCTCGCACTTATCCATAATAATCTCATGTAGACTAGCCTATCTGCACAGCCTACCCGCACTGTATCTGCGAGCTGTTGGCTGGAGCGCACGTTCCAAGACCAGAGTAGGTACATTTGCTATTTAACGCAACAGTTTTTATGAAAACTATCACTAGTTGAAAATGTGATGGAAACGCATTCGGTACATGAAAACGTAAGCGAAAAATAATATGTTATGTGCACTACGTCATCACGCACTGATTTTTATCGGCAATAAGTCATTTTGGTGGAAACACACCACTGGTGGGAAAATTCGCATATTTTCTTTATACGGATTTTAGAATATTTGCATGAAAATCTGTCGCCAATTGGATGGAAACCTAGCTGGAAACCTAGCTACAGCTAGTCATTTGTTTATGACAAAAAATATATAACTGACCTAGTGTGATGTAGGGCCGTGTCCGATCACTCGTACTTGCGTCCTAAATAGGTTGTTTAGGTATGCGAAAATAGAAAGTATGACCCATGTGTTTGACAACAGCTGATAATCAGATAAGGTGACTGACTGTACCAAAATGAACAAATGGTGGAAAACATAGCAATTGCGCATTTGATGACGCATTCTCAGTATGGGTGAGCCTAGTATGTTGATATTTGTATATTTATATATAATGACATGTTACACTACCACAATATAGTAAATAGATCTAACACCTTTCAGCAGAATGCCAGTGGTTATCCAAATCTTCACCTGCTAAATGAGGTATAAAAAGACATAAAAAACTGAAAACTTGAGCGTGCATAACTATTCACCCCCCCCAAAGTCAATACTTTGTAGAGCCACCTTTTGCAGCAATTACAGCTGCAAGTCTCTTGGGGTATGTATCTATAAGCTTGGATGGTGTTCTCGGGGTGATGAGAGGTGTTGGGTTTGCGCCAGACATAGCGTTTTCCTTGATGGCCAAAAAGCTTACTTTTAGTCTCATCTGACCAGAGTACCTTCTTCCATATGTTTGGGGAGTCTCCCACATGCCTTTTGGCGAACACCAAACGTGTTTGCTTATTTTTTTCTTTAGCAATGGCTTTTTTCGGGCCACTCTTCCGTAAAGCCCAGCTCTGTGGAGTGTACGGCTTAAAGTGGTCCTATGGACAGATACTCCAATCTCCGCTGTGGAGCTTTGCAGCTCCTTCAGGGTTATCTTTGATCTCTTTGTTGCCTCTCTGATTAATGCCCTCCTTGCCTGGTCCGTGAGTTTTGGTGGGCGGCCCTCTCTTGGCAGGTTTGTTGTGGTGCCATATTCTTTCCATTTTTTAACAATGGATTTAAATGGTGCTCCGTGGGATGTTCAAAGTTTTGGATATTTTTTTATAACCCAACCCTGATCTGTACTTCTCCACAACTTTGTCCCTGACCTGTTTGGAGAGCTCCTGTTTGGTGCCGCTTGCTTAGTGGTGTTGCAGACTCTGGGGCCTTTCAGAACAGGTATATATATACTGAGATCATGTGACACTTAGATTGCACACAGGTGGACTTTATTTAACTAATTATGTGACTTCTGAAGGTAATTGGTTGCACCAGTTCTTACATATGCACGCACCAGTTTTCCATATATTTTTATTTTTATTTCACTTCACCAATTTGGACTATTTTGTGTATGTCCATTACATGAAATCCAAATAAAAATCCATTTAAATTACAGATTGTAATGCAACAAAATAGGAAAAGGGAGATTAATACTTTTGCAAGGCACTTCAAAGGGGTGTTCCTTGATGAAGGCTAACAATGATTCTATAGAAATTCTAGCTATCGAAGCTATCTAGCAAACGTTGGGCTGCCCTGTGCTTAAATAGTCATGATAATCAATTATTTGTAAAATTATTTATGTTGAGCAGATTGATGTTTTTGAGTTTGACTGAGTTTAGACTTTTGTCTTGTCTTTGTAAATTAGCTGGGCGCTGCTACCCGTCTACCAGGGATGACGCCCGCTGGGATCATCCACCTTCTCAACTATGTCCTCAGGACCGGGCAGAGGAACAGACACACAGAGCACAGAAACCGATCGAGCCAAAAAGAGGGGGGAAAGGGACAGCTGTGTGCAAGCAACATACAGATATCGCAGTGAAATAATGACTGTATAACAACTGTTAAAAAATAATGTACAAAAATAAACTATGGTAGTTTTGGAAATCATCACTGTTTAATTTGGAATGACTTGAGATTTCAAACCAAACAATTATGTGCACAATTTCACTCATTTAATTATCTATTCATCCTTGCCTTACTCTGAAGCTCTCACAAACAGTACCAAACAAAATCCAACATACAAACTATCACACAAGCTAAATTGATTATCGAGTGAACATTTCTAGTTCTGTAACAAACATTTTAGTGAAACCAACCCAACAGTAGTAGTGCAACCAACATTGTATCCCACGTGAGCTTTCTGAGGTCACTACTGTTGGTGGTGACAGTCTGTCCATCCAGCTCGCCTGTCCCTCTGGAGAAGAAGTCAAACGGAAACTTCCACTTGGGCTGTGGCGTTCCCCTGGGGGGTTCTGGGTAGACAGTAGTGTCAACAAACATCACCTCTGTGGTCACAGCGAAAGGCGAGACGAGGGGACACTGAAGAGGAGAAAGACAGTGTGCAGGGGGAAGAAGGTGGTTGAGAGGGAAACAATGGGGGTTCCAGGTCATTTATTTTGCAGTGGCATATCTCAAAAGACTGCAGCTGTATCATATTAATGTGGTTCCAGAGAAGTTTAACACTTCTCCTGGCGTTGTGAGAGCTGCTCAGCACAACTACAGAAAATATCATAAGGTCATAAGCCCTTATGAGGTTTATGCATACGTTATAGGGATAGTTTACCGAAATTACACATTTCTTTCCTTGGTGAACTATCCCTTTAAAATGGCAAAGGAGGTTGGAGGACACCCACCAATTTAAACTAAATGAACAGAGACTAGAGTAGGGGTATTCAAATCTTACCCTATGAGGACCAGACTACTGCTGGTTTTCTGTTCTACCTGATAATTAATTGCACCCACCAAGTGTCCCCAGGTCTAAATAAGTCCCTGATTAGAGGGGAAGAATGGGGGGGTAAAAAGCAGTGGAACTGGATTCGAGGTCCAGAATTGAATTTGAGGGGACTAGAGGATATGGAGAGGTTGAAAACTGCTCACCGACTCCAAGAGGAGACATGCTTGACCCTTACCTTGACCCTCTGACAGTGGAAGAGGTATTTGGCCCCTAGGATGTACTTCTGGGGAAAGACCAGGA
The DNA here is from genome assembly GCF_020615455.1 of Coregonus clupeaformis. NCBI lineage: Eukaryota > Metazoa > Chordata > Actinopteri > Salmoniformes > Salmonidae > Coregonus > Coregonus clupeaformis. Next base: position 66,684,559 of record NC_059192.1, on the reverse strand, counting down.
GACCTGTCTGAGCCCACAGCACCTGGACAGACAGGGAGTGGGGGAGGAGACACCCGGACTCACACGACGACTCCTGAGACAGAGGGAAGAGAGAAGACATTTATACATGTACATTGAATGTGTAGAAAAGCCCCCTGTTGAGTGACAATCTTCTGTGTATTGCGCAATCTCCGGTTGCACATGGCCTTGCGCTCCCTCTCGTGGCTTCACAGACTTTAGTTAATCTGCGGCATTCCACCTGATGCAAGCCTGCATCTGATAGCAGCTCCATTTAGGGATGGCCCTTGCTATCCGGGATCATTGGAACTTCCCTACCCCATTGACATTTAAAATGGTTAGGTAAGGGTTATGGTTAAGGTTAGGGACATCCCAAGGATCCCGGAGAGCACTAACCATTTAGGGATGGTTTGAAAAATGTACAGAATGGGGACCTGGAGGAAAATGGCGGGAGGGTCATGCTTTTTCAACTTCAGTCAGGGGGAGGGTTTAGTATTTTTTCAATCTAATCCAGGGGTCATGTGATTGATGAAATGTCAATATTTCAGAATAAGTTACTTATTCGGCTATATATCGATGTGTGCCCGATGCCGCCCCTCATCTCTGATTCTCTGCTGGGCGTAATATCAAGTGTGCGTATAGGCTATTTAGTGTGGTCTCAATCAAATGATCCATAGGCCATGCTCGGAGAAGCACAGTGCAAAGTTACACTACATTGCCAGAAGTATGTGGACACCTGCTCATCGAACATCTCATCCCTAGATCAGGGGCATTAATATGGAGTTGATCCCCCCTTTGCTGCTATAACAGCCTCCACTCTTCTGGGAAGGCTTTCCACTAGATGTTGGAACATTTCTGCGGGGACTTGCTTTCATTCAGCCATGAGGTCTGGCACTGATGTTGGGCGGTTAGGCCTGGCTCGTAGTCGGCGTTCCAATTCATCCCAAAGGTGTTTGATGGGGTTGAGGTCAGGGCCCTGTGCAGGCCAGTCAAGTTCTTCCACACCGATCTCGAAAAACCATTTCTGTATGGACCTTGCTTGTGCACGGGAGCAGTGTCATGCTGAAACAGGAAAGGGCCTTCCCCAAACTGTTGCCACAAAGTTGGAAGCACAGAATCATCTAGAATGTCATTGTATGCTGTAGCATTAAGATTTCCCTAAACTGGAACTAAGGGGCCTAGCCCGAACTATGAAAAACAGCCCCAGACCATTATTCCTCCTCCACCAAACTTTACAGTTGGCACTATGCATTGGGGCAGGTAGCGTTCTCCTGGTATCCACCAAACCCAGATTTGTCCGTCGGACTGCCAGATGGTGAAGCGTGATTCATCACTCCAGAGAACGCGTTTCCACTGCTCCAGAGTCCAATGGCGGCGAGCTTTACACCACTCCAACCGATGCTTGGCATTGCGCATGGTGATCTTAGGCTTGTGTGCGGCTGCTCGGCCATGGAAACCCATTTCATGAAGCTCCTGACGAACAGTTCTTGTGCTGACGTTGCTTCCAGAGGCAGTTTGGAACTCGGTAGTGAGTGTTGCAATCGAGGATAGACGATTTTACGTGCTACGCGCTTCAGCACTCAGCGGTCCCGTTCTGTGAGCTTGTGTGGCCTACCACTTCGCGGCTGAGCTGTTGTTGCTCCTAGACGTTTCCACTTCACAATAACAGCAGTTACGGTTGACCTGGGCAGCTCTAGCAGGGTAGAAATTTGACGAACTGACTTGTTCGAAAGGTGGCATTTGAAAGTCACTGAGCTCCTCAGTACGGGCCATTCTACTGCCACCGTTTGTCTATGGAGATTGCATGGCTGTGTGCTCGATTTTATACACCTGTCAGCAACGGGTGTTGCTGAAATAGCCAAATACACTGAATTTAAGGAGTGTCCACATACTTTTGGTGTATTTCTAAGAAAATGCACGTCTTTCTTGAGTCTTTTGCGCTGCTGGGATGGTGTAAAAAAAACTAGGCTGCATTACACACTGCAATAGATATTCCAACCCTGATCCCCGGGTTGCTCTGCTCTTGTTGATCAAAACCTTTTTTTGTGCTTCCTAAACAATGGCTGTGCTGTGTAGGCCTACGATGGCAGTTCAGGAGGAGAGTCGAAGGCTTTTCCTCTTAACTTTTTTGATTAGGCGGTCATGTTCAGTTTGAGGAGAGAGCGAAAATGAGGTGGACCTGAAGTCAATTTTGATAGCTTGCTCCTGCTATAATTGATTTGAATATAAACAAAATGTTTCTTGCCCATGATGTATTTGTCAGAGTTGATGACCTCACAATAAGCCAGATAATTTACATTATGGTGCTGAAACTTGAAGCGGCAGCTGCGGCACAATCAATCGGAAATGGACAGCTAATGGTGCTGATAATAGGCAAATTCGAGTAGGCATAATTCATTTAAACAGTCTTCATTTTAATTTGACTTTACTAACAACTCGGGCTTTGTGTTGGATACTTTTTTGTCCTGTTTAAAAATAAGAGATAGGCCTACCTGTTTGACAGATTAAATGAAGTTATAGGCTGCTATCCATAGATTTGTCTGCCAATTCCGCCACCCACCATGCACTTTTTAAATAGCCTACCTCTGTGTCAGTGAATGGCTGTTAAGACGTGACTCCGATGCATATGGGAATATCTTTGTTTAGTTTCTTTGACATTCAGAGGCTGAGCTATAACATTCTATAGCCGAGGAGACAAAAAATGTACTTTGCTTGGGAAGAAATCTAATTCTGTTACTATCAATTGATTAAGCAATTTACTTTCTGTACAATATAAGATGTTTAAACCCAGACAGCTTTTAGGGAAACACTGATGACCTTCTCTTGTTGGGTTAAGCCATGGAAGAAGAGTAGCCAGCAGTTAAACCTCAAATTTTTCTGCGTCGGTTGGCCTACTCTGTCTGGGGTGGAAAGGTAGGCCTAATTTTTGAAAGTACCATGCTCAGATTCATAATGACATCTCAGATTTAATTATTTGCAAACAGGGACAGTTTTGTTGCAAACAAGACACTGATAAGATGAACGCATAGGCCTATCTCTCTGTCCATTCTTAGCCTGTAATTTCAGTAATTTGTGTATTAAAAAAGATTCTGCAAAGGTCTCCAGTCATGTATAATGACGTAGAATTGCATGAAATGTTTATAAAAGGCAACTTTTTCTCTGACTCGCAAATACCATGATAGATTCATGCTTTTACTATAAAGGAGATCTTTCTACCCCTATTCTTGTCCACGGGGGTCTGCGAACCCACAACTTTCTGGCCCTGCGTGCGGCAGGTAGCTTAGTGGTTAAGAGCGTTGTGCCAGTAACCGAAAGGTCGCTGGTTCTAATCCCCGAGCCGACTAGGTGAAAAATCTGTCTGTGCCCTTGAGCAAGGCACTTAACCCTAATTGCTCCTGTAAGTCGCTCTGGATAAGAGCGTCTGCTAAATGACTAAAATGTAAATGTATCAAAATTCCTGCGTTGCCATGCAATGCTTCCAGGACGAAGAACAGTTTCTAAAACTGCACACCTAAGTCTCTGGTCTGTCCTAGGAGAGAGGGTTAACGGTAGGCATGTTCTCTGCTATCCACTTTGTGTTAATTATTATTTTGGGTATAGGGGAGGGTCACTTGTTTTTTTTCAAGCATTTAGGGAGGGTTTAATTAAAATATATTTTGCTGTAGGGAGGGACATCCATTTTCATTTTGGAGAGGTCCGATTTTCTCCAGGTAACCCTTATTATAAATAATGTACACTCCCTTATTGTTTTCCCTTTATATTATTGTGTTGTGTACACCAATGTGCGTAACTGCTAAAGTAAATTCATGACCTTGTATTGGTTGTTACTGTGATGACAATTAAGCACTATCTGTTATTTACCTTGTATAGAAGTTTCTGCTAATTAGCCTGCTACTTGCTAGGTCGTCATATGCTGGCTTAGCTTATTCCTATATTGAGACACTACCTGTATTTCGGCATTACTGCCTCCCGAGGTTCATAATTAATGTGAACATTTCAGTATTTCCTATACAGTTGTTCTGAATTCTATTTCTGTATGCAACTTCACCATATAGTTAGGTTATTATAGCCTTATTGTCCCCCACGATGAAATCGGGGAGGGGACTGTCGATCTGTCTCCATCCGTTCGTTCGTACGTTAGTCACACACGATATCTGACAGCACTGAGCCGATTTTGACTAAACTTAGGTCAATGAAGCGTCTTGCCATAGAGATCCAGCATTTACAAAATTACACTGATTGGCCTAAGGTGGGAGCTATAGTAATTAACAGAAATGTGTTAATCACATGCAATCTCAATTGTTATTCTCTGCCTTTATTTGTGTATATTTACAGTGCTTAAGCCATGATCAGCTTTAATATTGCAGATAGATTGTGGCTTCGGTCAATGTAATTATCTGCATAATTTCCAATCCCCCATATTTTTGCTGGGGAGTATTTCTGTCTGCAAAAAGCCCTTTTGTGGGGAAAAACTCATTCTGATTGGCTGGGCCTGGCTCCCCAGTAGGTGGGCCTGGCTGCTAAGTGTGTGGGCCTATGCCCTCCCAGGCCCACCCATGGCTGCACCCCTGCCCAGTCATGTGAAATACATAGATTAGGGCCTAATTGTGACCCGTTTCAGGAAACTAGGCGTATGTCGCAAGTCACGACTTCACAGGAGTATGGAGGACTAAAAGTGCCACAATTAAATAAATAAATACACCATTAAATAATTACTTAAATGTGTCATTAATTAATTAAAATTAGAATTAAATACATAAATGTGTTATTAAATGTGTCATTAATTAATTCAAATACCGATTCATTTTATGTAAAATACATATATAATAATTTCAATATTTACATTTACATTTCATGGTCCTGCGTTGGAGTGCTTCCTGAATTACTTAAAACTGTCAAACTGACCCATCAAAAGTTGGTAGGCGGAACCTAACGCCTGATTGGTTACCCTCTGCATCAAGCCAAGACAAATCAATTCCGGATAATGGATTGATGCAGAGCTACTGAACACATTCCAATACACTGGGTGGCGCTATTCACCTCTACGTTGGTTTAGTTACACGGTTAAACAGAACTTTCATTGCAACGGCTAAAAATCAAGAGAAGACTCGGTCCTGCTAGCCCCAATGTTGAGACGCTGTGTGAGGTGCAGGACAAAATGTCTAAAAGTTACCTTCTCGGCTCGCCTCAGCTCGCTTGGAACCTCGACTGAGCAGGTGCTAAAAAAAGTATATGTTAGCAGGTACCAGGTACTTTTTTTTCGTAATGGAAAACCAAAAAGGCGAGCGAGGCGAGTAGGTACCATGTAATGGAAAAGCACCATTAGATTTTGAAGAAGTGTAATATCGTTACATGGTAAGTTTAGTATTTTCCTGGTTTCAAAGGCTGCATTACAGTAAAGTGATGTCATTTTCTGAACTTACCAGACTGTTCTAGCTGTTCTATTATTTGCCTTTTACCACTTAGTCATTATATCCACAATATGATAGTTATTTATCCGAAA